>NC_064826.1:117243939-117546969 GCF_024166365.1 Elephas maximus indicus | reverse complement strand
ACATATAAAAAACTTATCATACAACCTTAGCATAATGAATCGACTCCTGATATGCTCCTCCCTATCCCATTTCTGTTAATGTGTCTCCATTAACATCAACATATGCAACCTATATTTGACAAGTTTACTTTGCACTTATTTCTTACAAACTTAATGTTGTATTGTTTGCAAGACTTAATGATTGAGTTTATTCCCTGAAAATATCACATACTTGGTCTATATGATTACCCGTGGTTTTTTCTTTGAAGATCTCTCAATTTCTTTTTTCCTATTTATAGATACGATTATTTATTTAATGTTCTTGCCTTTCCATTTGGGGTACTCCGTTGCATAATACTTGCAGAGCTGGTCTTGTTGTTAGGTGCCATCAAGTTGGGTCTGACTCATAGCAACACTGTGCACTACAGAATGAAACACTGCCTGGTCCTGTGCCATCCTTACAATCATTGCTATGCTTGAGCTCATTGTTGCAGCCACTGTGTCAATCCACCTTACTCAGGGTCTTCCTCTTTTCCACAGACCCTGTACTTTGCAAAGCATAATGTCCTTCTCCAGGGACTAATCCCTTCTAGCAATATGTCCAAAGTATGTAAGAAGCAGTTTCACCATCCTTGCTTCTAAGGAGCATTCTGGCTGTACTTCTAAGACAGATTTGTTCGTTCGTTATTTTGGCAGTCCATGCTATATTCAATATTCTTCTCCAGCATCACAGTTCAAAGGCGTCGATTCTTCCTCAGTCTTCCTTACTCATTGTCCAGCTTTCACATGCATATGATGCGATTGAAAATACTATGGCTTGGGTCAGGTGCACCTTAGCCCTCAAGGTGACATCTTGGCTTTTCAACACTTTAAAGAGGTCCTTTGCAGCAGATTTACCCAATGCAATGTGTCGTTTGATTTCTTGACTGCTGCTTCCATGGCTGTTGATTGTGGATCCAAGTAAAATGAAATCCTTGACAACTTCAGTCTTTTCTCCGTTTATCATGATGTTGCTCATTGGTCCAGTTGGGAGGCTTTTTGTTTTCTTTATGTTGAGGTGTAATCCATACTGAAGGCTATAGTCTTTGACCTTCATCAGTAAGTGCTTCAAGTCTTCTTCACTTACAGTGAGCAAAGTTTTGTCAGCTGCATAACTCAGGTTGTTAATGAGTCTTCCTCCAATCCTGATGCCCCATTCTTCTTCATATAGTCCAGGTTCCCAGATTATTTGCTTATCATACAGATTGAACAAGTATGGTAAAAGAATACAACCCTGAAGCACACCTTTCCTGACTTTAAACCACTCAATATCCCCTTGTTCTGTCCAAACAACTGCCTGTTGATCTATGTAAAGGTTCCTCATGAGCACAATTAAGTGTTCTGGAATTCCCATTCTTTCCAATGTTGTCAATAATTTGTTATGATCCACACAGTCGAATGCCTTTGCATAGTCAATAAAACACAGGTAAATATCCTTCTGGTATTCTCTGCTTTCAGCCAGGATCCATCTGACATCAGCAATGATATCCCTGGTTCCACGTCCTCTTCTGAATCTAGCCTGAATTTCTGGAAGTTCGCTGTCGATATACTGCTGCAGCCATTTTTGAATGATCTTCAGAAAGGTTTTGCTTGCGTGTGATATTAATAATATTATTCTAGAATTTCCACATTCAGTTGACCACCTTTCTTTGGAATAGGCATAAATATGGATCTCTTCCAGATGGACTCTTCCAGTCAGTTGGCCAGAAAGCTCTCTTCCATATTTCTTGGCATAGACGACTGAGCACCTCCAGCGTTGCATCCATTTGTTGAAACATCTCATTTGATATTCCATCAATTCCTGGAGCCTTGTTTTTCGCCAATGCCTTCAGAGTTGCTTAGACTTCTTCCTTCAGTACCATTGGTTCCTGGTCATATGCTACATCTTGAAATAGTTGAACATAGACTAATTCTTTTTGGTATAATGACTGTGTATTCCTTCCATTTTCTTTCGATGTTTCCTGCCTCATTTAATATCTTCCCCATAGAATCTTTCACTATTGCAACTAGAGGCTTGAATTTTTTCTTCAGTTTTTTCAGCTTGAGAAATGCCGAGTGTGTTCTTCCCTTTTGGTTTTCTATCTCCAGGTCTTTGCACATGTCAATATAATACTTTACTTTGTCTTCTCGAACCGCCCTTTGAAATCTTCAGTTCTTTTACTTCATCATTCCTTTTGCTTTGGCTGCTTGATGTTTGTAACCAAGTTTCAGAGTCTCCTCTGACACACTTCTTGGTCTTTTCTTTCTTTCCTGTCTTTTCAATGACCTTTTGCTTTCTTCATATATGATGTCCTTGATGTCATTCCACAACTCATCTGGTCTTCGGTCACTAGTGTTCAATGCATCAAATCTATTCTTGAGATGGTCTCTAAATTCAAGTGGGATATACTCAAGGTCATATTTTGGCTCTCGTGGACTTGCTCTGATTTTCTTCAGTTTCAGCTTGAACTTGCATACAAGCAATTGATGGTCTGTTCCACAGTTGGCCCCTGGCCTTGTTATGACTGATGACATTGAGCTTTTCCATCGTCTCTTTCCACACATGTAGTCAATTTGATTTCTGTGTGTTCCATCTGGCAAGGTCCATGTGTATAGTCACCCTTTATGTTGGTGAAAGAAGGTATTTGCAATGAAGAAGTTGTTGGTCTTGCAAAATTCTATCGTTCGATCTCCACCATTGTTTCTATCACCAAGGCCATATTTTCCAATTATCGATCCTTCTTTGTTTCCAACTTTCACATTCAATCATGAGTAATTACCAATGCATCCTGATTGCAGGTTTGATCGATTTCAGACTGCAGCAGCTGATAAAAATCTTCAATTTCTTCATCTTTGGCCTTAGTGGTTGGTGCATAATTTTGAATAATAGTCCTATTAACTGCTCTTCGTTGTAGGTGTATGGATGTTATGCTATCACTGACAGTGTTGTACTTCAGGATGTTGTTGTTGTTGTTAGGTGCCATTGAGTTGGTTATGACTCATAGCAACCCTATGCACAACAAAATGAAACAGTGCCCTGTCCTGAGCCATGCTTACAGTCGTTGTTATGCTCAAGCTCATTGTTGCAGCCACTGTGTCAAATCACCTCGTTGAGGGTCTTTCTCTTTTCCGCTGACCCTGTACTCTGCCAAGCATGATGTCCTTCTCCAGGGACTGACTTATCCTGATAACATGTCCAAAGTATGTGACACGTAGTCTCACCATCCTTGATTCTAAGGAGCATTCTGGTTGTACTTCTTCTAAGACAGATTTGTTCGTTCTTTTGGCAGTCCATGGTACCTTCAATATTCTTCACCAACACCACAATTCAAAGGATAGGTCTTGAAATGTTCTTTTTGATGATGAACGCAACACCATTCCTCTTCAAGTTGTCATTCCCAACACAGTAGACTATATGATTGTCTGATTCAAAATGGCCAATACCAGTCCATTTTAGCTCCCACTTTTTTAGTGCCTAGGATATTGATGTTTATGTATTCCATTTCATTTTTGACAATTTCCAATTTTCCTAGATTCATACTTCGTAAATTCCACCTTCTGATTATTAATGGATGTTTGCAGCTGTTCTCATTTTCAGGCGTGCCACATCAGCAAATGAAGGTCCTGAAAGCTTGAATCCATCCATTTCATTAAGGTCGACTCTACTTTGAGGAGGCAGCTCTGCCACAGTCATCTTTTGACTGCCTTCCAACCTGGGGGGCTCATCTTCCAGCACTGTATCAGACCATGTTTCACTGCTATTCATAAGGTTTTCACTAGCTAATGGTTTACAGAAGTAGACTGCTGGATCCTTCTTCCTTAATCTGGAAGCTCAGCTGAAACCTGTCCTCCATGGGTGACCCTGCTGATATCTGAATACCAGTGGCATATCTTCCAGCATCACAGCAACACACAAGCCCCCAGACTGTGACAAACTGACAGACACGTGAGGGAGAACTGATCTGGTAGGGGCAAATTCCCAGAGCTTCTGTTTTTTTTTTTTTTTGGGAGTGGGGTGATGTCTTAATATCCCCCTTGTTTTTGAATGACAACTTTGCTGGGTAAAGAATTCCTGGTTGGCAATTTTTTTCATTCAGTATTTTATACGTGTTGCTCTATTTTCTTCTGGCCTCTGGAATTTCTGGCGAGAAATCCACACTGATTCTTATGAAAGACCCATGCTATGTTACAATGCATTTTTTGCTTGCAGCTTTCAGGATTCTCTCCTTGTCTTCAGTTTTCAAGAATTTTCTTAAGATATGGTGTGGAGTTGATCTTTTTGGATCTCTTCTAATTGAAGTTTGTGTAGCTTCTTGTGTTTGCAGGCTTGGTTCACCATTCAGATCAAGGAAATTCTCTCCAATTATATCATGTAAAATCGTTTCCATGCCTTTATTCTTGTCATGATGTTCTGGAATTTCAATAATTCTAATGTTAGATTTCTTAGTTGAATCCCATACTTGCTTTAGAGCTTTTTATCTTTTCTTCATTCCTTTCTCTTGTTTCTTTTGAGACTTGATAAGTTCAGTTATTTTGCCTTCTAATTCATTTATTCTATCTTATGTTTGATTCTATCGTTGAGTGCTTCTCTTGCTTTTTCTAATTCAGTTGCTTTATTCTTCAGTTCCAATAGTTCTTTTTTTTCATATTTTCAATTTCCTTGTTGAGTCTCTCATTTTGTTCCTCCATTTAGTTCCTGATCTCCACTAGTTTGCTTTCTGTGTGATTTTTGCTTTCTTGAAACATATTTAGCACCACCATCTGAAAATTATCAACTCTTTGCACTTGTCTGGCTTCCGTAGGAGAAATTTCCTCTTCATCACGTTTTGATTTTGATTTTTCCTTCTTCTCTTGTGAATTTTGTATGTTTTACTTTTTTGTTAATTGGGCCATTTTGTTACCTTTGTTTTTTTTTATTTTAAATTTTATATTCTGGCTTTTGTGGGAAAAGTTTTTGATTGGTCACCCTGGTGGCACAGTGGCCAAGTGCCTGGCTGCCAACCAAAAGACTGGAGCCCACACCCACCAGCCACTCCACAGTAGAAAGACATGGCAACCCACCTCCACAAAGACTGTTCACAGACTGATATAAACAGTGGGGCATGACTTTCCTGAGGCAAAGGCGGGGGTTCTCTATGTCTTTCCCTCATGGAGTCCCTTCACAGGCTTTTCCACAGTATTCTTCTGTGGACAGGGAGGTAGGTTTTTCCCTCTGTGTCACTGTCTGCCAGAAGTATTCCCCTTGCCCTGCTACCATTGCAGTTCCTCCTGGTCTGAGTGCCCATCCATCTCAGATCTCAGCAAGATGCAACAGCACTCTCTCACAGCATCACAGTCTCTTTTTGTCCCTTTCCAATTGCACAGTCCAGGAATCCTCATGACCACTCTGAGTCACCTTAAAAAAATCAACCTACAGTTTCTCAGATTAGCTCCCTTTCTCTGTCCCTGTTTGGGGTATTACCCAGCCCCTTCCCAAAATGGCTGCAATGAGTGAGTATTCACAGTGTTAATAGGTAGGTTCTTCCAGCATCTGTGCCAACCCTAGTCCTCCTGTCCCCCACTTCTGGACTCACCCTGACTCTCCAATACCTCAGCTGCCATCCAGAATTCCAAAATCTTAGTCAATGCTTGTTTTTATTTGTTGTTCAGTGCTAGTTTCTGGGGGAATAACCATCTTGCTCCACCTCCCCCAGATACACTTCTACTGTCTACTTCTATTGTCTTCCCTCTGAGCAGGTGATAAATTATTTTTAGAAGTTGCTTGAATTGTTCCAAGCAATGCTTTCTTCATCATGTTAAATGATGTACTCATGGAAATTCAGTGAGTTCTGGGTTTTCTGATTTCACAGTGCTAAGATTCGTGCATTTTTTTCATGAGATTCACGGGTAGAGTGCTCAAGAACGAATGTCGGTGGTCTGGTAGATGCTATCTTGTCAAAGTGCCCGAGGAATTTTGCACATGTAACTACTTCTTCTGCTCAATGATCAGTCTCTCTAGTTGCTCCTTTTCCTGTGTGCAAACATACTTTTGCCCCTTATGGAAAGCACATCTTTCAGTGAAGTGATAACCGTTCTATCTTTATATCTACCTAAAGATGATCTGTAGGGAATCTCTTTTCCTCACTGCTTGATTCCCAAAATGTGACCAGCATCTGTTGAAGGCCTACTGTGTGTCATGTACCAAGACAGAGCAAATCATAAGGTAGTACCTTACCCACAAGGCACATATATTTAGAGGCAGAGGCCCCAGAGAAATATATTTACTACAGGGTATGTATGAATCTCATCACCCATCTGCCAATTTGTTATATTGTGGTGGCTTGCATGTTGCTGTGATTCTGGAAGCTATGCCACTTATATTTCAAATATCAATAGAGTTACCCATGGTAAGTAGGTTTCAGTGGAGATTCCAGACTAGGAAGAAAGGAGATCTCCCTCCAAAAATTTGCCAATGAAAACCTGTGGATCACAACAGAACATTGCCAAGTGACTTGCTTCGGACACATCATCAGGTGAGATCACATTTGTGAACTAAAGGGCCAGGAAGACCCTTGGTGAAACAGATTGACACAATAGCTGCAGGGATGGACTCATACTGGTGATTGTGAGGATAACATAGGACCAATGTTTTGTTCTCTGGTAAATAAGGTCTCCGTGAGTTGGAGTAAACTTGATAGCAGCTATCTTTTTTTGTTGGTTTTGATCTATCTAGCTGTCTGTCTATCTATCTACCTGTTAGTCTCCACATGGGAGTAAGGCACTGCTGGGACAGAAAAAAAGAACAATGAATTCTTCTAACAGAGTGGGACGTAATCAGCAAGCCAGTGTTCACCATCTCTCTGCATCCTCTCCTGGACCATTGCAAAGGATTTTGGTGCATCTTTATTCTTTTGGTCTTGGCTCCCTTTGAATAAACACCTGTTCTAAAAAGGGCTCTTTCTTGGTTTTCTTGATGCACAACTGTTCTGGATGCCCCTATACTTCACGCCCCGCATTGCCTACAGCCTTTGGCTCAATTTTTTCTCCTGTCTTCCAGTCTCAAAGTGTTGCAACTCCCCAAGGCTGTGACATCTGTCCTGTGTCTACTCTGATCATTCCTTCCTTCTCCCAGTGTCCACCAGCCAGCACCCTCTACCTCTGCCCTATACTTTGAGTCCCTGCCAAGTGAAGCCCATACCAGCAGTCAGCTCACACTTTAAGGTTCTTCCTCAGGGCTTTCACAGAAGCTGCCCCTGGCACAGCCACATTCCCAGTTCCATGGTGTTCACTCTCTCCATTGTTCTCTTTCAGCAATGAACAGTAAGTCACAAAACTCGGAGTGTACGTCCCTTAGAAGGAGCTCCTATAGCTTCCTGTTTTTCCCATTCGTAAGGCAGAACCTGGTCACCTCAGCTGCCTGAGCTTCTTTTGCATTTCCCACACTCTAATCCCCCAGCTTTTCATCACTGACAGACTTGTCTTCCTTAGTGAACATGGAAAGAAGAGCAGTGAATTTGGACTGAGAATCCCCACACATGCACCTCGTAATTTTATGAACTAGGGTAGGACACTTTTCTGAACTTTGATCTCCTCAGTAAAATGGAGATGGTCTCATAGAACAATGGTTCAGATGAAAGATTAACGTGCCTAGCATAGGGTAGAAGTGAAAGCCTGCCTTAGAGTGCAGGTTTGGACATCAACCCACCTGGAGTGCAATCCTTTCTCTACCATTTTCTCTGTGTCACCCAGGACAAGGACCTAATCTTCCTAGACCTTCATTTCCTCATCTGTAAAGTGGGCATAGCAGTACCTACCTCACATGGGGATTATGTGGCATGAATATAATACTAATTGTCAAGGCCTATAGGTTGTGTCTGGGACAAATCACGCAAGAAATTCTCCCTTTTATTATTATTCCTGGTTCTTTTCACATCTTAATTCCTCTCCCCAGCATTCAAGTTCTACGATACTTTAAACACCTCTTCCCTCTCCAGCTTTGTCCCTTGACCCAGCAAGCACTTTAAGACACACTCATTAGACAAATGTGAATCACTGACCTTCTTTTGACACATACTGTTTGGCGCTCCAGGGGTCCAAAAAGCTGCAGGTCCTGACTGCTGCAAAGAGACCAGTCTCACACCCAGAGTGCCATCGCTGATTCTCTCTGTTCGAGTCTTCTCCTCCAAGCCTGGTCAAAATGCAGCCTTAGGACCTACCATCCTCCTGATGGCCCATAGTGAGACACCAGGCCTTTCCACCTCAAGAGCTCTGTTGCCAATCTGCATAGGGAAACAGGCACTCAAAAGTCTGGAAAGGCTCTTCACTCCCATGTTGACCTTAATGCTGTGATCTCAGGTTGCATCTCTTGATCTTCTAACGATGGGACCTAAATTCCTCAGGTGCCACCTTCTGCTGTGTTTTTGGAGGCTCACCAATCTACTGAAGATGCTTCCAACGTCTCTTAGAGGAACCAGGCCTGAACATAGCATCATAGCAAGTCAACCATGACCTGTATTCTTTGAGTTATGACTTTGGCTTTTTGAGACTTGGTCTACTGGTGACTCCCTGAACTTCTGTCCATGGCTAAGAGAATGAGGTGTACTTTATTAATGCCCATGGGCTACAGGGCAAGGCCTGTGTCTATGTGTAGAACAGTGAGCAGATCCAGAACACGGCCAGGGCCCAGGCCAGCTGCCCTGCTTGTTAGCCCTGTGAAGGTAGGCAAGGTAGGCAATGACTCCTACACATGCACACACTCCAGCCACAGATTGTTTTCCTCTGGCCTCTAAAATGAATTCTGTCTTACTAATACCTATCTCACAGTATTGTTGTGAGAATGAAATTAGAACATACTTGTCCCTACTATAGAGCACTCAATAAATGCCTCTCAAAACAATGAGGAAATAAAAGTTATCAATGTGTTAAATTATGATTAACGCTTGCAGTACTCTTTTAACAGGCTCTTTAGCTCATTGAATGGTTGTCATTGCTTTTTAGAAGCCGATTCTTATCTTCACCCATCAGCCTTTCAGGAATGATCAGGGTTGCCTGCATCAGCTCATGATTCACTCTGGCTGGTGATGACTCTCCCTGGTGACTGCACTTTGATCAATGTATTATTCAAACAACATATTCTCTCCAGATAGATAAAAGTGTGTTCTTGGTTCATGTACAAGGGAGTCCAATCAACTGGCCTTCTGTCAGTGAGAAGTTGAGAGCAAGCCCTTCTGGAAAAGAACATTGCAATCAATGTCTCATCAATTCCCAGGAATAAAAAAGTAAAGTGGGTCCAACAATGTGAGTGGACACTATCTAGGGAATTCTGCCATGTCTTGAGCTTTACAGTCACAAGGCTGAAGACTATTCAGAAGAGAATTAAAAACTTGTTTTGTTTTAAAATTGTTATAAATATAAATTCATTAAGTATTGGATGATAAATCAAATGACAAAAGAGTGTCCACGCATTATTAAAGGGTAAACTTTGAGATTTGCTCTTGAGTAATAATTTCTGTTTAACATATTCTCCCTATTCTTTTCCCAGTAACACTTGGATATTGGCAACATTGTTGCACATCTTTTGTTTCACTCCCACGACACTCCTAAAAATGACTATAGTACGAACTAGGAAAATCAACTTACAAAAGAGAAAACTGAGATTTGGCAAAAGTTAAGTCACTCGTTCTGGGTCACTCAGCTCTTAAATGGTTCAATGATCTTGACTTAGTCATTCCAAGAGCAGGACTCTTGCAACTTTCCCTCCCCAAACCCCTCCACTCCCCACCTCCACTCCACCCTGCCCCAGTGTGGTCTCTGCATTCAGAGCTGTCTGCCTAATTAAAATTCAGTGACTTCTACAATATAGTTAACTTTGGTTCATGTTGAATCTTTAGTGTTCTCTCTCCACAGGATTAGTCTTTCTATAATTCTACCCATGTTTGATAGCACACACATAACAGACAGTTCCTTAGGAAGATAGAAAATTTAAAATGGAAATATCTGATAAAAAATCATCATCATTTGATGATTTCTTCTGAAACTGCAATTGACAGAATACAGAAAGCACATGTAGTTGGAAAAACTCATCATGGTGGCAATAGGAAGCCTATTCTTGGCCTGACTTTTGAGAATGTGTAAGCACACATGCATGTGTGTGTTGGTATGTAGGTGTGTGTTAATGCGTGAGTGTGGGTAGGTGATGTGTGCATGTGCATGTGTGTATGTATACACATGGGTGTGGGTGTACGCACACATGTAAACACTCAGCTCCCAGCATTTCATAAGTGAGAACAAATCAGAGGTTATCATACAATTTATCAGTAACTATGCTTTTCAGAGACAGCTAACCTTTCTTGAGCGCTTTCCTATACGTTATTTCATTTACCCTCTAACATCCTGATCGTTCCGAGGCGCTGCAAACTATCAACATTCTGAAATATGCTCAAACATCTTTGGAAAATTAACTGGGGCAGTTTCCTTTTAAAGCATCACAGTTTGGTTTTTAATTAACTTTGCAAAAATTGTTTACCCTTTTGGAGTTTCAGATTTTTATAAGCATGCACTAACTTCTACACATGTGCACATGCTTTTTGCTAGTTGAATCATCAATGCTGTGGATCAATAGCCACTTCCTAATTTAAACAATCTCAACTCCCTCTTTCCTCTCTTCCCTGCCATCATCTCTTTCTTTTGTAGCCAATTGGATCCCAGTATTTAGACAGAAACACATGATTTTTTAAATGGTTAAAGATCTGCCCTCTTTTAATTCAAGAGACACCAAAACGTAACCGTGGAGCCCCAGAATTCCAGAGAGGTCCGAACCAACTGTGAATGGATTTATCAGACAACAACATTAGTATGTGCACCCAGTTCCTTCTCTCACCTACACTGGGTGACCCAACAGTCATAAAGGGACAAGGAATTCAACGGTCAAAGAGGTTAGGTCTTCTATGGAGCACATTACCTCACAGATCAACTAGGAAAATGCTATAGAACGTGGAGGACACATCACTTCTAGACCTTCGAATTGAATATGGAGCTGAATGGAGTTGTGGAATGCAATAGATTGGGATCAGAAAATCTGAGAATGTTAAGAACCTCTCACCTACTAGAAATGTGGCCTGGCAAAGTCACAACTTCTGCGGACCTGGTCTCTTCATCTCTAAGATAAAAGAGGTAGAGCCAAGAATGTCTGAGGTCATTGAGGCCTAGAGTATCAGGGATTACACAAGTAAATACAGATCCTGATGATCAGCTTTAGGATGTATTATGTTAGAAAGAGGAAGCCTTCTGTAAATAAAAAGGCCACTATGGACAAAAGTTAAAATTTCCACAATAATTATGCACTCAGATCGCCAAGACTATTAAGTGATAGCCAAGGTGAGTTTGTAGGAGTAAAAGCCATAAAGTGCTAGACACAATCACTCTAAAAACTCTGCTCTGTCTGCCCATTTCCTCTCCTAGAGCCTGATGGGAAATGAAGACCATGCTGCATTACAGGGAGCATAAGACCCTGAGTGTATACAGCATGTGGGCATGGGATAAAGGGAGCTTTACAGTGGTCAGAAGCCCTTAAACTAGAAGAAGCCTATTTCTGGTAGAGTCTCTAGAATCAAAAATCATTTCTGGCACTCTGGTAAAATGCTGACTTACTCCAGGATTGTGCCTGTTCCACAGGCTTTGAGAGATAACAGATGCTGAAGATTTGGTAACTGTATAGTTGGACATTGGCAGGGACACGGAATTTAACAGCTAAGAGAAAATGTCAATTTTTTAAAAAGGGCATGACCCTCACAATTGACTCCCATATAATATGAGATTATACATATATGTATGTCAAATACACACACACACATAAAACATCTTTTAAGATTAAAATGGAGACATTTCAAGGTATGTCTAAATGAATTTCTGTTATAAGAAGAATTTTAGCGGAGACAATTTGTTCTAATTTTAAGTTCAAAATCAACAATGCTTCATTTTTATTCATCTGAGAACTCTTTTGAAGTCGATATATATGCAAAAAGTTAAATATGTTAGAGCTGGAAATTAGCATTTTGTGCTCCAGTTGATCAAATTGTCCCAGCACGTACAGAAGCCTGGGAAAACAATTTCTCAGCCCAGGAAGGCAGTATGTTTAAAGAAGCCTAGCCTCTAAATGGAGAATAAATATGTTGAAACTCTCTTTTAAGAACTACCAATATGGGATCAAAGTGACAACCACAACTAGAAAGATTAGATGGGAACCTTAGCAGGCAGGGAGTTTTTGTTAATAGAGGAGGAACCAGTCAGAAATGGATGGTGAGAATGGTTGCACAACTCAAAGAATGTAATCAAGATCACTGAATTCTACATGTAGAAATGGTTGAATTGGTGTAAGTTTTGCTGTGTATATCCTCAAAATCAAGAACAAAATACATTTTTAAAAAAATGTTGTGAGGAGGCGGGGCCAAGATGGCGGACTAGGTAGACGCTACCTCGGATCCCTCTGGCAACAAAGACTCGGAAAAACAAGAGAATCAATCACATACATAACAATCTACGAACCCTGAACAACAAACACAGATTTAGAGATGGAGAACAAACAAATACAGGGAAGCAGCGATTGTTTTCAGAGCCTGGAGCCAGCGTACCAGTCAGGTAACCTTCAGCGCCCGATTTGGGGCAGAGCCCAGGGGAGCAGATGGCACAAACAAGGGGCCCAGCCCTAGCCCCCGAACTCACTCCAGGAGGGGGCCCAGCTGGTTCGTGTGGGCGGCGTGGCAACGCAGCCGGTGGGAGAAGTCCCTGGGAGGCAGCAACTGGTCTTGGAGCGGGGAGAGCAGCGTCCCAGCTGGGACACGTGGTCACAGCACAAGCACGGGAAGCTGCTCCACTCCCCTGAACTAACCCCGAGAGGGGGCCCAGCCAGTTCGCAGGAGCAGCACGGCGATGCTGCTGGTGGGACGAGAAGTCCCCGGGAGGCAGCAACTGATTTTGGAGTCGACAGTGCACCGTCCCAGCAGGGGAACCTTAACGTTGGGCGTGGGGCTGGCAGCAGAGGTTCTGACCGTGACTCCAGAGGGCCAGACACCCCAGGGGCAATCTCCACAAAGCCAGCACACATAGGCAATGCGCCCCGCGGGAATCTCAAATATAATAGTCACTCCAAGCAAGACAAGCAACTCTGGCTATATTCTGAGGTGCTACTCTCCTAACTCTCTGATCCCTCCCCCACCCTCCCCAGGCGGCTTCATTAACATCCGAATAGCCTGAGCCAGAGGAAGAACTCTGATAGGAATCTGACTGCATTTTTTTTTAGCGGATTTTCTGGAAAAACTAGTTTCCCAGTGATGGCTCGGAGACAGCAGTCCATATCAAACCACATAAAGAAGCAGACCATGACAGCTTCTCCAACCCACCAAACAAAAGAATCAAAATCTTTCCCAAATGAAGATACAATCCTGGAATTATCAGATACAGAATATAAAAAACTAATTTACAGAATGCTTCAAGACATCACAAATGAAATAAGGCAAACTGCAGAAAAAGCCAAAGAATACACTGATAAAACTGTTGAAGAACTCAAAAAGATTATTCAAGAACATAGTGGAAAAATTAATAAGTTGCAAGAATCCATAGAGAGACAGCATGTAGAAATCCAAAAGATTAACAATAAAATTACAGAATTAGACAACGCAATAGGAAGTCAGAGGAGCAGACTCGAACAATTAGAATGCAGACTGGGACATCTGGAGGACCAGGGAATCAACACCAACATAGCTGAAAAAAAATCAGATAAAAGAATTTAAAAACATGAAGAAACCCTAAGAATCATGTGGGACTCTATCAAGAAGGATAACTTGCGAGTGATTGGAGTCCCAGAACAGGAGGGGGGACAGAAAACACAGAGAAAATAGTTGAAACACTCCTGACACAAAACTTCCCTGACATCATGAAAGACGAAAGGATATCTATCCAAGATGCTCATCGAACCCCATTTAAGATTGATCCAAAAAGAAAAACACCAAGACATATTATCATCAAACTTGCCAAAACCAAAGATAAACAGAAAATTTTAAAAGCAGCCAGGGAGAAAAGAAAGGTTTCCTTCAAGGGAGAATCAATAAGAATAAGTTCAGACTACTCAGCAGAAACCAGGCAGGCAAGAAGGGAATGGGACGACATATACAGAGCACTGAAGGAGAAAAACTGCCAGCCAAGGATCATATATCCAGCAAAACTCTCTCTGAAATATGAAGGTGAAATTAAGATATTTACAGATAAACACAAGTTTAGAGAATTTGCAAAAACCAAACCAAAGCTACAAGAAATACTAAAGGATATTGTTTGGTCAGAAAACCAATAATATCAGATACCAGCACAACACAAGGTCACAAAATAGAACGTCCTGATATCAACTCAAATAGGGAAATCACAAAAACAAACAAATTAAGATTAATTAAAAAAAATAATAAATAATACACATAATAGGGAATCATGGAAGTCAATAGGTAAAAGATCACAATAATCAAAAAGAGGGACTAAATATAGGAGGCATTGAACTGCCATATGGAGAGTGATACAAGGTGATATAGAACGATACGAGTTAGGTTTTTACTTAGAAAAATAGGGGTAAATAATAAGGTAACCACAAAAAGGTATAACAACTCCATAACTCAAGATAAAAGCCAAGAAAAATGTAACGACTCAACTAACATAAAGTCAAACACTATGAAAATGAGGATCTCACAATTACTAAGAAAAACGTCTCAGCACAAAAAAGTAGGCATCAAAATGACAGCACTAAAAACTTATTTATCTATAATTACGCTAAATGTAAATGGCCTAAATGCACCAATAAAGAGACAGAGAGTCACGGACTGGATAAAGAAACACGATCTGTCTATATGCTGCCTACAAGAGACACACCTTAGACTTAGAGACACAAACAAACTAAAACTCAAAGGATGGAAAAAAATACATCAAGCAAACAATAAGCAAAAAAGAAGAGGAGTAGCAATATTAATTTCTGACAAAATAGACTTTAAACTTAAATCCACCACAAAGGATAAAGAAGGACACTATATAATGATAAAAGAGACAATTGATCAGGAAGACATAACCATATTAAATATTTATGCACCCAATGACAGGGCTGCAAAATACATAAATCAAATTTTAACAGAACTGAAAGTGAGATAGACACCTCCACAATTACAGTAGGAGACTTCAACACACCACTTTCGGAGAAGGACAGGACATCCAGTAAGAAGCTCAATAGAGACACGGAAGACCTACTTACAACAATCAACCAACTTGACCTCATTGACTTATACAGAACTCTCCACCCAACTGCTGCAAAGTATACTTTTTTTTCTAATGCACATGGAACATTCTCTAGAATAGACCACATATTAGGTCATAGAACAAACCTTTGCAGAATCCAAAACATCGAAATATTACAAAGCATCTTCTCAGACCACAAGGCAATAAAACTAGAAATCAATAACAGAAAAACTAGGGAAAAGAAATCAAATACTTGGAAAATGAACAATACCCTCCTGAAAAAAGACTGGGTTATAGAAGACATCAAGGAGGGAATAAGGAAATTCATAGAAAGCAACGAGAATGAAAATACTTCCTATCAAAACCTCTGGGACACAGCAAAAGCAGTGCTCAGAGGCCAATTTATATCAATAAATGCACACATACAAAAAGAAGAGCCAAAATCAGAGAACTGTCCCTACAACTTGAACAAATAGAAAGTGAGCAAAAAAAGAATCCATCAGGCTCCAGAAGAAAACAATTAATAAAAATTAGAGCTGAACTAAATGAATTAGAGAACAGAAAAACAATTGAAAAAATTAACAAAGCCAAAAGCTGGTTCTTTGAAAAAATTAACAAAATTGATAAACCATTGGCTAGACTGACTAAAGAAATACAGGAAAGGAAACAAATAACACGAATAAGAAACGAGAAGGACCACATCACAACAGAACCAAATGAAATTAAAAGAATCATTTCAGATTACTACGAAAAATTGTACTCTAAAAAATTTGAAAACCTAGAAGAAATGGATGAATTTCTGGAAAAACACTACCTACCTAAACTAACACATTCAGAAGTAGAACAACTAAATAGACCCATAACAAAAAAAGAGATTGAAACGGTAATCAAAAAACTCCCAAAAAAAAAAGCCCTGGCCTGGACGGCTTCACTGCAGAGTTCTACCAAACTTTCAGAGAAGAGTTAACACCACTACTACTGAAGGTATTTCAAAGCATAGAAAATGACGGAATACTACCCAACTCATTCTATGAAGCCACCATCTCCCTGATACCAAAACCAGGTAAAGACATTACAAAAAAAGAAAATTATAGACCTATATCCCTCATGAACATAGATGCAAAAATCCTCAACAAAATTCTAGTCAATAGAATCCAACAACACATCAAAAAAATAATTCACCATGATCAAGCGGGATTTATACCAGGTATGCTTTTTTTATGCAAGGCTGGTTTAATATCAGAAAAACCATTAATGTAATCCATCACATAAATAAAACAAAAGACAAAAACCACATGATCTTATCAATTGATGCAGAAAAGGCATTTGACAAAGTCCAACACCCATTTATGATAAAAACTCTTACCAAAATAGGAATTGAAGGAAAATTCCTCAACATAATAAAGGTCATCTATGCAAAGCCAACAGCCAATATCACTCTAAATGGAGAGAACCTGAAAGCATTTCCCTTGAGAACAGGTACCAGACAAGGATGCCCTTTATCACCGCTCTTATTCAACATCGTACTTGAAGTCCTAGCCAGGGTAATTAGGCTAGACAAAGAAATAAAAGGTATCCGGATTGGCAAGGAGGAAGTAAAGTTATCACTATTTGCACATGACATGATCTTATACACAGAAAACCCTAAGGAATCCTCCAGAAAACTACTGAAACTAATAGAAGAGTTTGGCAGAGTCTCAGGTTATAAAATAAACATACAAAATCACTTGGATTCCTCTACATCAACAAAAAGAACATCGAAGAGGAAATAACCAAATCAATACCATTCACAGTAGCCCCCAAGAAGATAAAAGACTTAGGAATAAATCTTACCAAGGATGTAAAAGACCTATACAAAGAAAACTACAAAGCTCTACTACAAGAAATTCAAAAGGACATACTTAAGTGGAAAAACATACCTTGCTCATGGATAGGAAGACTTAACATAGTAAAAATGTCTATTCTACCAAAAGCCATCTATACATATAACGCACTTCCAATCCAAATACCAATGTCATATTTTAAGGGGATAGAGAAACAATTTTTTTTTTTTTTTTAGAGAAACAAATCACTAATTTCATAAGGAAGGGAAAGAAGCCTCGGATAAGCAAAGCATTACTGAAAAAGAAGAAGAAAGTGGGAGGCCTCACTCTACCTGATTTCAGAACCTATTACACAGCCACAGTAGTCAAAACAGCCTGGTACTGGTACAACAACAGGCACACAGACCAGTGGGACAGAATTGAGAACCCAGATATAAATCCATCCATGTATGAGCAGATGATATTTGACAAAGGCCCAGTGTCAGTTAATTGGGGAAAAGATAGCCTTTTTAACAAATGGTGCTGGCATAACTGGATATCCATCTGCAAAAAAAAAAATGAAACAGGACCCATACCTCACACCATGCACAAAAACTAACTCCAAGTGGATCAAAGACCTAAATATAAAGACTAAAACGATAAAGATCATGGAAGAAAAAATAGGAACAACCTTAGCAGCCCTAATACAAGGCATAAACAGAATACAAAACATTACCAAAAATGACGAAGAGAAACCAGATAACTGGGAGCTCCTAAAAATCAAACACCTATGCTCATCTAAAGACTTCACCAAAAGAGTAAAAAGACCACCTACAGACTGGGAAAGAATTTTCAGCTATGACATCTCCGACCAGCACCTGATCTCTAAAATCTGCATGATTCTGTCAAAACTCAGCCACAAAAAGACAAACAACCCAATCAAGAAGTGGGCAAAGGATATGAACACATATTTCACTAAAGAAGATATTCAGGCAGCCAACAGATACATACATGAGAAAATGCTCTCGATCATTAGCCATTAGAGAAATGCAAATTAAAACTACGATGAGATTCCATCTCACACCAATAAGGCTGGCATTAATCCAAAAAACACAAAATAATAAATGTTGGAGAGGCTGCGGAGAGATTGGAACTCTTATACACTGCTGGTGGGAATGTAAAATGGTACAACCACTTTGGAAATCTATCTGGCGTTATCTTAAACAGTTAGAAATAGAACTACCATACAACCCAGAAATCCCACTCCTCGGAATATACCCTAGAGAAACAAGAGCCTTCACACAAACAGATATATGCACACCCATGTTTATTGCAGCTCTGTTTACAATAGCAAAAAGCTGGAAGCAACCAAGGTGTCCATCAACGGATGAATGGGTAAATAAATTGTGGTATATTCACACAATGGAATACTATGCATCGATAAAGAACAGTGACGAATCTGTGAAACATTTCATAACATGGAGGAACCTGGAAGGCATTATGCTGAGTGATATTAGTCAGAGGCAAAAGGACAAATATTGTATAAGACCACTATTATAAGATCTTGAGAAATAGTAAAAACTGAGAAGAACACATACTTTTGTGGTTACCGGGGGGGAGGGAGGGAGGGAGGGAGAGGGTTTTTTATTGATTAATCAGTAGATAAGAACTGCTTTAGGTGAAGGGAAAGACAACACTCAATACATGGAAGGTCAGCTCAATTGGACTGGACCAAAAGCAAAGAAGTTTCCGGGATAAAATGAATGCTTCAAAGGTCAGCGGAGCAAGGGCGGGGGTCTGGGGAACATGGTTTGAGGGGACTTCTAAGTCAATTGGCAAAATAATTCTATTATGAAAACATTCTGCATCCCACTTTAAAATGTGGCGTCTGGGGTCTTAAATGCTAACAAGCGGCCATCTAAGATGCATCAATTGGTCTCAACCCACCTGGAGCAAAGGAAAATGAAGAACACCAATGTCACATGACAACTAAGAGCCCAAGAGACAGAAAGGGCCACATGAACCAGAGACCTACATCATCCTGAGACCAGAAGAACTAGTTGGTGCCTGGCCACAATCGATGACTGCCCTGACAGGGAGCACAACAGAGAACTCCTGAGGGAATAGGAGATCAGTGGGATGCAGACCCCAAATTCTCATAAAAAGACCATACTTAATGCTCTGACTGAGACTAGAGGAATCCCGGCGGCCATGGTCCCCAGTCCTTCTGTTGGCACAGGACAGGAACCATCCCCGAAGACAACTCATCAGACATGAAAGGGACTGGTCAGCGGGTGGGAGAGAGATGCTGATGAAGAGTGAGCTAATTATATCAGATGGACACTTGAGATTGTGTTGGCAACTCTTGTCTGGAGGGGGGATGGGAGGATAGAGAGAGAGGGAAGCTGGCAAAATTGTCAAGAAAGGAGAGACTGAAAGGGCTGACTCAAGAGGGGGAGAGCAAGTGGGAGTAGGGAGTGAGATGTATGTAAACTTATATGTGACAGACTGATTGGATTTGTAAACGTTCACTTGAAGCTTAATAAACTTAATAAAAAAAAAAATGTTGAAAACAATCGGAGTCAGAAAAACATCAATCCTGCCATTGGCTCTGATATTTTAAGAATAGGAATAAAGTAACATCTTAAATTTGGATTATTCTTTTACTGGGTATCTGCTATCCACTTATTGGCATTTTGGGAACTCTATCTGCCTCTGAAATCCCACCATTTTTCTTTTTACTGCAGTTGTGAAGACCAAAGAGCTTGAACTGAAAAGGTTAGACAAGAAGATGAGAAAGGTCAAAGTGTGGGGGCAATGAAAAACCCCTCCACTGTGTCAAGTCAAGGACTGCTCTGGTTTCATGGGTTTCCTGGGCATCAAGAAGATTTTAAATCCAGGTTCTCATGTGCCAGAAAATGTGTCCCCAGTCCTGTCTTGAACTCAGTTTCTCACCCTGTCTTGAGGCAGCAGAGCAGAGTTGTCAAAAGTGGGCTCAGAGCTCCTTGTTCTGTCTCTTTACCTTGAAAACTGAGTCAATTCATGGCTTAATCTTCAACTTTACAATCTACAAAATTGGAGATGGTAGCAGGATGGTTTGTGAGAAATCAATTCACTAATTCACATTAAGTGCCTTACACAGTCCATCTTGTAACCATTAAAAAAAGAAAACAATAAAAGGCCTGACCTCACCCCAGAGGTGCTGATTAACTTGTCTGAGGGAGGGCTGGGATTGGTGTTTTTCAAAATCTCAATAAATGGTTCCCATGTGACACTGCTTTGAGGAATCTCATTTATCTCTTTGACTTAACAACCACCTATAATTCCACTCTATCACCCATCTGTCTGTCACCTTGTCCTACTGTGGTGACTTGCTTGTTGCTATGATGCTATGCCACCAGTATTTCAAATACCAGCAGGATCACTCATGGTAGAGAGGTTTCTGCTGAGCTTCCAGACTAAAATAGACTAGGAAGAAAGATTTGGTAATCTAATTCTGAAAATTAACCAATGAAAATCCTATGGATCACAACAGAATGTTGTCTGATATAATTTTCTGGAAGATGAGCTCCCTAGGTTGGAAGGCACTCAAAATACACAATAGCTGCAACAATGGGCTCAAGCATATCAATCATGAATATGGTGTAGGAATGATGTTATGTCCTGTTGTACATGGGATTGCCACGAGTCAGAGCTGACTTGACAGCAACTAACAACACAACAGTAATTTCAGTATCTTCAAATATTTCCAGTCCAAATCCTCTCACAGAACTCTAGTTTTATATGCCCCGCAGGTTAGCAAACATTTTCTTATAAATTCTCTTAAGTATTTCTCTATTTTATCTCAGTTAACAGCCTTGCTAGTGACTGAAGAATGCCAATCACAAGATTAGAATCCATCTTCTATCTCTCCTTGCAGCTCACCTTTGTGAAATTCCTCACTACATCCTGGCAATGGTATCTTCTTAGTCTCCATTTGTTGTAACCTTCATCTCCACCTCCACTCACTGATTCTGACTGACATTGTTTAAAATTTCCATTAAAAAAATGATAAATAAGATGGTGCCCAGCTACCACCAATGACTCCCCTAACAGGGGACAAAACAGAGAGTTCCTGATGGAGCAGGAGAAAAGCGTGGTGCAGAACTCAAATTCTAGTAAAAAGACCAGACTTAATGGTCTGACTGAGACTAGAGGGAATCCAGAAGACATGGCTCCTGGACTCTCTGTTAGCCCAAAAGTAAACCATTCCAGAAGTCAGCTTTTCAGACAAATATTAGACAAGACTATTAGACATAAAATGATACTCGTGAGGAGTGTGCTTCTTAGCTCAAGTAGATATATGAGACTAAATGGGCAGCTCCTGTCCGGAGGTGAGATGAGAAGGCAAAAAGGGACAGGACCTAGTTGAATGGACACGGAAAATAGGGGTGGAAAAGAGGAGTGTGCTGTCACATTATAGGGAGAACTACTAGGGTTACATAACAACACATGTATAAATTTTTGTACGAGAAACTAGCTTGAACTGCAAACTTTCATTTAAAGCACACACACACACACAAAAGATAAAAGCTAAATTTCAAAAAAAAAGAGAAGTGAGTCTATTATAATATCTCCAACTCCATGGCACTTCTATTTATCCTTTGAGATTTACCCCACATTCAAATGTTTCAAGGACTGAGCTTTGCAGCAAAACTGGTGCTTTTCCTCCCAACACTCCAGAAAATATCTATACATTTCTTATGCATCAATAGGTATGTTTCTTGTGAAATTTACCACTTTCTGCCAAAACAACTTGCTTGAATTTTTCCCTCATGGGACTATGAGGTTTTTAGAAAAGGAACCAAGACTTAGTAATTTTTGTGTCTATATACACTATCAGAGTACATTAACACAATCTCAGTAATCATTTGTGGAATAAGTGAATACATTGAAATTATCTATTTTTGTATATGCTTCTATGCAAATCTATCAAAAAAAAATAGAAACAAAGATGTTAGGAATTGAAAGAGTAAAGTAATTGCAAAGAGGCAAAGCTAAAGGATCCTTAAAAACCAAAACTAAACCCATTGTTGTCGAGTCAATGGTCATTCAATATAACCCTTACATTTTACAAATGAAGAAACCCAGAGACTGAGTGATGACTCACTCAATGTCACTTAAAATAACAAACAGAAGAGTCAAGAGTCAGGACCATCCTCTGAGCTACATCCAGTCCCTTTTCCTTTACCTGAAGCCTGCTGGAACATCTGCTCAAGATTCCCTCTAATTCAGCATGGAAATGGCATCCCTTAGAGACTGGGACATCATATGGATTAGCTCCTGAGCAAGGTTCCCATTTTATGACATTGTAAACATTGGTGTAGGGATGCACTGCTTCATGCCATCTACAGAACTGATAAACAATGGGGCTGTGGAGCTGATGAGAATGCGAGGTGAGAACAATGCTCCCAAGGTCACTGATCTCATCAAGGTCACTGTGCATTTTCATGACCCTCCAGGTCACATCCCCCAGTTGTCTGTCAGTTTGTTAAACTGTGGAGGCTTGTGTGTTACTGTGATGTTGGAAGTTATGCCACCAGTGTTCAAATACTAGCAGGGTCACCCATGGCAGACAGGTTTCAGCTGAGCTTCCAGACTAAGACAGAATAGGAAGAAGGACTTGGTGGTCTATTCTGAAAAGAATTAGCCAGTGAAAAACTTATGAAAAGCAGTGGAACATGGTTTGATATAGTGCCAGAAGATGAGCCCCTCAGGTTGGGAGGGACCCAAAATGTGACTGGGGAACAGCTGCTTCCTCAAAGTAGAGTTGGCCTTAATGATCTGGATGGAGTCAAGCTTTCAGGACCTTCATTTGCTGATGTGGCACGGCTCAAAATGAGAATAAACAGCTACAAAAATCCATTAATAATTGGAACATGGACTCTAAGAAGCATGAATCTAGGAAAAATGGAAATTGCCAAAACTGAAATGGAAAGCATAAACATCTATATCTCAGGCATTAGTGAGCTAAAATGGACTGGTATTGGTCATTTTGAAGTGGACAATCATATGGTCTACTACACTGGGAATGACAGCTTGAAGAGGAATGGCATTGCATTCATCATCAAAAAGAACATTTCAAGGTCTATCCTGAAGTACAAGGCTGTCAGTGATAGGATAATATCTATACACTTACAAGGAAGACTGGTTAATATGACTATTATTCAAATTTATGCACCAAGCACTAAGGCCAAAAATGAAGAAATTGAAGATTTTTACCAACTTCTACAGTCTGAAATTGATCAAACATGCAATCAGAATGCACTGATAATTACTGGAGATTGTAATGTGAAAGTTGGAAACAAAGAAGAAGGACTGGTAGTTGGAAAATATGGCCCTGGTGATAGATACAATGCCAGAGATCACATGATTAAATTTGGCAAAACCAATGACTTCTTCATTGCAAATACCTTTTTTCACCAACATGAACGGTGACTATACACATGGATCTCACCAGGTGGAATACACAGCAATCAGATCCACTACATCCGTGTAAAGAGACTATGGAAAAGCTCAACATCATCAGTCAGAGCAAGGCCAAGGGCTGACTGTGGGTCAGACCATCAATTGCTCAGATGCAAGTTCAAGTTGAAACAAGAAAATTAGAACAAGTTCACGAGAGCCAAAATATGACTTAGAGAGTATATCCCACCTGAATTTAGAGACTATCTCAAGAATAGATTTGATGCATTGAACTCTAATGGCCAAAGACCAGACAAGTTGTGGAATGACATCAAGGACATCATACATGAAGAAAGCAAGAGGTCACTCAAAAGGCAAGGAGAGAAAGAAAAGACCTAAATGGATGTCAGAAGAGACTCTGAAACTTGCTTTTGATTGTTGAGTAGCTAAAGCAAAAGGAAAAAACAATGAAGTAAAACAGCTGAACAGAAGATTACAAAGGGTGGCTGGAGAAAACAAAGTAAAGCATTATGATGACATGTGCAAAGATCTGAAGATAGAAAACCAAAAGGGAAGAACATTCTCAGCATTTCTCAAGCTGAAAGATCTGAAGGAAAAAATTCAAGCCTCGAGTTGCAATACTGAAGGATTCTGCAGGGAAAATATTAAATGATGCAGGAAGCATCAAAAGAAGATGGAAGGAACACAGAGTCACTGTACCAAAAAGAATTTGTCAACATTCAACCATTTCAGGAGGTAACATATAGTGCTGAAGAAAGAAGCCCAAGCTGCACTGAAAGCATTGACGAAAGACAAAAACCCAAACCAAACCCTCTGCCACCAAGTCGATTCCAACTCATAGCAACTTTATAGGACAGAAAAGAATTGCCCCATAGAGTTTTCAAGGAGCGCCTGGTGGATTCAAACTGCTGACCTTTTGGTTAGCAGCTGTAGCACTTAACCACTATGCCACCAGGGTGTCTGACAAAAGACAAGTCTCCGGGAATTCACAGAAAAGCTATTGAGATGTTTCAACAATCAAAGGCAGCACTGGAAGTGCTCACTCATCTATGCCAAGAAAATTGGAAGACAGCTACCTAGCCAACCAACTGGAAGAGATCCATATTTATGCCTATTCCCAAGAAAGGTGATCCAACTGAATGCGGAAATTATAGAACAATATCATTATTATCACATGCAAGCAAAATTTTGCTGAAGATCATTCAAAAGCAGCTGCAGCAGTATATTGACAGGGAGCTGCCAGAATTTCAAGAGGGATTTAGAAGAGGATATGGAGCCAGGAATATCATTGCTAATGGCTGAAAGCAGAGAATACCAGAAAAATGCTTACCTGTGTTTTATTGACTATGCTAAGGCATTCGATTGTGTGGATCATAACAAATTATGTATAACGTTGCAGAGAATGAGAATTCTGGAATACTTAATTCTGTTCATCAGGAATCTGTATATGGATCAAGAGGCAGTCATTCGAACAGAACAAGGGGATACCACTTAGTTTAAAATCAGGAAGTTGTGCATCAGGGCTTTATCTTTTTACCATACCTAAAAAAAAAAAAAAAAAAAAATTTTTTTTTATTCAATCTGTATGCTGAACAAATAATCTGAGAAGCTGGACTATATGAAGAAGAATAGGGCATCAGGATTAGGGGAAGACTCATTAACAACCTGTGTTATGCAGATGACACAGCGTTCCTTGCTGAAAGTGAAGAGGACTTGAAGCACTTACTGATGAAGATCAAAAGACCACAGCCTTCAGTATGAATTACACCTCAATATAAAGAAAACAAAAATCATCACAACTGGACCAATAAACAACATCATGATGAACAAAGAAAAGATTGAGGTTGTCAAGGATTTCATTTTACCTGAATCCGTAATCAACACCCATGAAAGCAGCAGGCAAGAAATCAAAAGACACATTGCATCGGGCAAATCAGCTGAAAAAGACCTCTCTGAAGTGTTGAAAAGCAAAGATGTCACCTTGAGGACTAAGGTGCGCCTGATCCAAGCCACGGTATTTTCAATCGCCTCATATGCATGTGAAAGCTGGACAGTGAATAAGGAAGGCCGAAGAATTGATGCCTTTGAATTGTGGTGTTGGCGAAGAATATTGAATACGTCATGGACTGCCAAAAGAACGAACAAATCTGTCTTGGAAGAAGTACAACCAGAAAGATCCTTAGAAGCAAGGATGGTGAGACTTTGTCTCACATACTTTGGACATGTTATTAGAAGAGATCAGTCCCTGGGCAAGGACATCATGCTTGGTAAAGTGCAGGGTCAGCAAAAAAGAGGAAGATCCTCAAAGAGATGGATTGACACAGTAGCTGCAACAATGGGCTCAAGCATTGCAACAATTGTGAGGATGGCGCAGGACCAGGCAGTGTTTCGTCCTGTTGTTTATAAGGTCGGAATCGACTTGATGGCACCTAACAACAACATCAACAACTGGGTCACATGTCTTCTCTCCAAGAAGAGCAGCTGTGCTCAGCATGGGGAAATATGTTGGTGGGTCGGGTGGGTGGGCACTTAAATGCAAGAGAATTGTTCTACTTTCAAAGAGTGCTGCTAATTCCAAGAAGCAGGCATGACACAGCATTGTCGGTAAAACATCCATGCAGGAACTAATGTCAATCGCCTTTGAGCCTGGGTATACCAGATTTCTCCCAAAAGAAGTTCTCTGAGCAAAAATAAATTTTGAAGTAAACGTGGTTATGTTTGATTTGGAGGTCTGCTCCAAGGGTACTATTTTTGCACCTTGATTCCTTTGTTTTAGCTGTAAATTTGTAATGTGGGTATTTATGTATGTGCTAGCCATAAGGACTAAACATTTCAAAGAACTGTTAAATCGGTTCCAGAAAGCCATGCAGTTCTGATTAAAATTAGATCAAGTTTTCTATATTATTTCAAGCTTTTTAGAGGAAACTCATTGTTCATCGCACTTGTATGTGCCATGTTTCCATTTATATTTTAAGTTAAAATTTAGTTTTTTTCTAAAACCTCATTAAAAAATCACAAATTTTTAAAATGTGTTTTGTATAAAATATGCTGACAACAGCAGCATGATTTGATGTAACAATTAAAGGACATGAAATAAAAATAACATCTCAAGATGATTTATAGAAAATGTAGGTAGTTAGCAGATTTCTTTGATATGTAGCCAGTAACTGAATTTTTGAAAGCTATTTTTAATCAGCAATCAATACACACTTCATTGACTAAATTAGCAAAACATTCTAAAAATGCAATAACCGTTGCTGGCAATGGTGTAGTAGAAATGGCACTTCATATATGGCTGAGTCAATGGCACTGTAAACTGGCACAGACTGTTTTGTAAGCAAGTGATGCCACTTAACCAGCAGTTACAACATCTGGAACTCTATCCCAAGAGGTGTAAAATGTGGGAAAACGTATGTACACAAAGATGTTTACTCACAACATTATAGTTAATGGAGAAAACTGGAAACAACCTAAAGGCCCGACAACTAGAGAATTTATATCAAAAGCAACATAAGAACATGAAGTCATTTTACATGATGATGATAATGGTTGTATACCAACAGAAAATGCCCTCATGTGATGATGAAACTTTGTGAGGCACTTTGCCTTTGACAATAAAATTATTTCTTATTTTTTCAAGGAAAAAGTTGCCCTGTTCTTCTGGCAATTCAGTTAATTGTGTCTCTAAGGGGTCCTCTACTGTGGAATGTTCTTGTGTGGTGTTCTCTCCCCATGTCATATGGAGACTTTCTCAGCTTTGGGGAGCTCTGGGAAGGTACTGGAGATAAGAATAAGTCAGGACCAGCAGGCGTGGGAGCAGGAGGGCATGAGAGCCCCTGGGATCTCATAATGTAAGAAGTAGAGAGGAGGCAGGTGTGATGGTGGCCCGGGTTCAAGGAACAAAAGTGCTGACAGAGGGCTGTAGAACATGATGGTCGGACCTCAAGGGCTGTGTCTAAGCTCCCAGGTCATGAGAACATAGGAGGCTCAGGCCAGAGATGGATGCCGACTGTAACCAGGACAGGGGCTGGGGCTTCCAAAATCAGCCATCCGCCAGCAGGAGAACTGAGATGAGCAACCCAGAAGGCCAACAGGAGGACAGAAAACCTTCAGGGGAGATTTTCACTGCAGCACCAGGCACAGGTTTGTGAGCAGCGGACCCTTTTCAGAGTACACTGGTGGTGAGGAGTAAGCTCCTAAGGTATTGCTCCCTCACCTACTCGCACTGATGCAGGCCAGGTGAGGCAGAGTCCATTGGAGCAGGTAATAAGCTGGCAACAGGGTGGCCTTGGGACAACAGGGCGGCCACCCAGGCTAGCTGATGCATAGATGACTGTGGTTATGGAGGCGGCACGCACAGCAGGTAGTGATGCCACGGGCAGAGCTATGCCCACCTCCCTGGGCCTTGTCCGTTACAAGCAGCCCCAGGGCCAAAGCACCGGGCTGGGGGCCGCTGGGGGCCTCTGCAAGCACCACTGTGGCAGGGACAGCACTGACCTGTGTGCAAGAACCTTAATAATGGTCTCTGCATTTAATCCCGTCACAGCATTTGTAAGCTCCATCATAGGACAGTTTCTGGAAAAAAGAAAAATTTAAATGACGCAATAGCAAAAGATTAGAAAAATATAAATATACAACAAAAGAGAAGAGGTTCATTTAACTATGAAACAAATGCTGATGAACCATTATATGGAAAGTAAAATTTAACAAATATTTTATAATAATACAAAAATTAATAATAACATATTTTTAAAAATCAGAATAAAATTACATTTGTCATTTGTGTGTGTACATGCATGTCTATATTACATATAGACACAGACATACATTATTATGTATGTATACATATATAAAAACTATGTAAAAACATTCACAGCAGAGAGACTAGATGAAAATTCACCAAAAAAAAAAAAAAAGGTGCCTACTTATTCATGAGTTATTACTGGAATAACATATATATTTTTAAGTTGTGTGCTTTTTGGTAGGAGAAACAAAAAAATGATAAATATTCAGCTTGTAATGCCTTTTTTTCTCTGGTAAAAATTAAGCAACCACATTAATAACAAGCAAAGAGCCCAGCTACCACCACCGACTGTTCTGACAGGGATCGCGATAGACAGTCCCGGCCAAAGCTGAAGAAAGATGTAGGACAAAATTCAAACTCACAAAAAAGGACCAGACTTAGTGGTCTGACAGAAACTGAGAAACCCTGAGAGTATAGTCCCCAGACACCCTTTTAACTTAGTACTGAAGTCACTCCTGTGGTTTACCCTTCAGCCAAAGATTAGACAGGCACGTGAGACAAATAAAAATACACATAGCTGAGCCATGTATGTGAGACTAAATGGGCACACGGGCCCAGGGGCAAGGATGAGAAGGCAGGAGGGGGCAGGAAAGCTAGTAATGAATGGGGAATCCAAGATCGAGAAGGGAAGAGTGTTGACACATTGTAGGGTGGGCAACCAATGTCACAAAACAGTGTGTGTGGTAATTGTTTAATGAGAAACTAATTTGCTCTGCAAACCTTCATCTAAAGCACAATTAAAAAATATTAATAAATACTACTAAAATTAGGAGGGGTGGGGGGAAGGAAAGAGAAAAAGCCCTGTCAGAATCTACTGCAACATCGGCATTTGCTCTAGCAGGCCTATCTTCCATGGCTCAGGGTGGCTTCTCACTGGCCTACACCAGGGACCCCTGGGCAGCAGAGCTGGCCTGGCCAGACTTGCCTTGGTGCGTCAGTCCAAGGGCTCCCTTGGTCATGGCCTCCTTGTCCAGGCTCTGTGCTCCCGGGCCCAGCACACTCAACTGTGGGCCACAGCAGGCCAGATTAGTTTCCCCTCATTAGACAGCAAGGCTATTGATAAATAATTCATTTAAAAAGGCTTAAAAATTTTATATATTTAAAATAAATCCTAAAAACTGAATGAAAACCAAAAATAACCTTTCAGGAAAATCAGCATTTTCTTTCCTAGAATCCACCAACTTCTCCTACATTTAACCTCCCATTGCACATACAGTGTCAGATTCATTTATGTCAGGTTCAGCTTAGATAGCTCAGAAAGAACTAACCACTTAGTTTTAACATAACAACTTGGATCTCCCACTGGATTCTTCCTCTATCGCCATTAAATTCAGGCTCCAAAGTTCACATTCAAGTGGACAGTTTATTTCATGGTGCTACATTTCTATCCAGGTTGCGAAAGTGCATAATTACTAAATCTCCAAATCTAATTTTGTTGAAAAAAAAATACAATGACATTATTTTCAGCCTACACTAAACCTTCAGTCTTCTTAAAGCCCTAATGAATTTTTCCAGTTTTCACTAAAAGAAAATGCTTGCATCTCTTTCATGAAGAATTATTTTCAGAGTTTCAAAGAAACGCATAATATTGTTTTCCTATTTAGTTCTTTTTAAAAAGTTCATTGAGATGAAATATCTAATTTGATAATAATTTGGGCAAAAATTTTGAAATCATATCTTAAGAAGTACACTTTGACATGAATAATACTATTCATGTCTATGATAAATTTATAACTCTAACAAGAAAAAATGTAACTTTGAATGCACCTCTATTCTGCATTATCTTTTTCTGGCATATTCTTGCATCAAATACATGTATTGAGCACTTCCTAGGTGGAAGGTAAATAAAAATAAACTAGATTTACTCCTAGACCCCCAAACATTGACTGTGCCTAACCTAGATCATTCTGATTTGTGAAATTATGGTAGGAGGGAAGAGCTAACTCAGCCTTCTCTGAGAGGGCTTACGGGGGCCTCATTGCAGCAGGAGAAGGGGAGGGGGACTCCACTGGAAAAGAGCCATTTCGGCTAAGCCTTACAGACTAAATGTTATAGAAATACATGCCATCATAACTTATCTAGGAAAGGCTAGAGTTTGATGTTTCTGCACAATGGGTAGGCGGGGAGTGGCTGAAAGCGGAGTGGAGGCCAAAAGATGCTGGTTTTGAAGGCCTATGAAGCTCTATGGAGGAGTGTGAACCATCTGTTCCTTCCTTCCCAGCTCTCTTTCAGAACACATTAGAGACTGGAGCACCCTGGGTGGCAATTTGTTCTTCTAACTTCTCTCTGCTTTCTCTCCTCTCTGACTCCCTGATCATTTTCTGCTCAATCCACTGATGCACCTTCCCTTCACAGGGCCACTTTTTCAGATTCTATTGATCCTAATCAGTGTTCTCATTCCAGGAACACCCAGTGTATGAATAATCCTGTAATAAACTTCACTTTGGGTACACTTCCGTGACCTTGACACGTCATCCATATGAAGAAGACAGAGGTTCCTATGAACAGCCCAGGGTCCTTTTGGCTCAGCCACACCAACAGTAGGTGACAGCAAGTTGTTTTGTTGTATGTGAACATTGCATGTCTCAGTCATTCAAGGAACGGCCAGATAAATATGAAAATTCCCAGGGAATCTTTAGACCAAACAGACCTTGAAACCCAATGTCACTCGTAAATATGGGCATATCTTCTTAGCTTATTGATTTTATGCAAATATTTCTTAAAGGGATTTTTTTCTTCCTTATTGAAGCACAGCATAGAAAAAAGTAACAAGCACAGAGTACCAGAACTTCATCTAAAGGGCTCTTCATGTCCCATCCCGATCACTAGAACCCCTTCCCAAAAGTAACCACCGTCCTGACTTCTCACACCATGCATTGCCTTGTTTGTTTTGAGTTTTATATAAAATTAGTCAAGATGTGTTCTTTTGTGTCTGGTTTCTTTTTTCAACATCATGTGAAATTCACTTAGGTTGTTCAATTGTATAGACACCACAATTTATTCGTTAATTCTATTCTAGACGAGTATTTGCTTCTTTCTAATATTTTGGATACTATATAACCAAAAAAAAAAAAATTTTTTTTTTTTTTTTATGTAACCCTGGTGGCATAGTGGTTAAGTACTACGGCTGCTAACCAAGAGGTCAGCAGTTCAAATCTGCCAGGTGCTTCTTGGAAACTCTGTGGGGACAGTTCTACTCTGTCCTATAAGGTTGCTATGAGTCGGAATCGACTCGACGGCAGTAGGTTTCGGGTTTTTTTTATAAATAGCACTACTCTATGCATTGTATCTATGTGTTGTTGAACTTATATACACATTTTTGCTGTTTATATACTTAGAACTGGAGTTGCTGGCCCATATGCCTGATTTAAGAAGATACTCCCAGTTTTCAAAAGTGTTTGTACCAGTTTACACCTCACACACGCTATACAAGCATTTCTGTTGCTCCACATGTCTGTGAATACTTGGTATTTCTCATCTTTTTCATTTTAGCCTTGCTGGTGTGTGTGTATGGTGTTATCACACTGTAGTTTAAATATGAATTTCCTTGATAATTTATAAAGGATTGATTTAATATATCTTTTTTTATTAAGTATTTGAATATTCTCTTTTGTAAAATGTATATTTAAATCTCATCTAGTTTTCTAAATATTTGTGTCTCTTAATAATTTGCAGATGTTATTTATATATTTTGGATATACTTCCTTGGTTGGTTATATTGTAAGTGTGGCTTATCATGTTACTTACTTGAAGGTGTTTTTATCTACACAGATGTTCTTCATTTTAATGTACTGAGTTTATAGTTAGTATGTGGCAAAATACCCTTATTAAGAAAACTTTCCTTGAAAAAGATATGAAATTACTCTACTATGTTGTCTTCTAGGAGTTCTTTTATTTGCCATTCACATTTAGATCTTTAGTCCACTTGGAATTTATTTTTGTATAAGGTAGGTATTATGGATTGAATTGTGTCCCCCAAAAATGTTTGTCAGCTTGGCTAGACCATGCTTCCCAGTATTATGTGGTTATCTACCATTTTGTGATCTGACATAATTATCGTATGTTTTATAAATCCTAACATCTATGATGTTAATGAGGCAGGATTAGAGGCGTTTATATTGAGGCAGGATACAATCTACAGGATTAAGTTGTATCTTGAGTCAATCTCTTTTGAGATATAAAAGAGAGGAATGAGCAGAAAAAAGACAGACCTCATACCACCAAGAAAGAAGAGTCAGGAACAGAGCATGTCCTTTGGACCCAGGGTCCCTGTGCTGAGAAAGTCCTAGGCCAAGGGGAAAAGTGATGCCAAGACCTTCCACCAGAGCCAACAGAGAGAGAAAGCCTTCATCTGAATCCAGACTTCTATCCTCCTAGATAGTGAGAGAATAAATTTCTGTTTGTTAAAGCCACCCACTTGCGGTATTTCTGTCATAGCAGCACTAGGTAACTAAGACAGAATTTAGTGCTGAGAGTGGGGTGCTGCTCTAACAGATACCTAAAATGTGGAAGTGGTTTTGAAACTGTGAATGAGTAGAGGCTGGAACAGCTTTAAGGTGCCTAATAGTAAAAGCCTAGATCACCTTGAAGAGACAATTGGAGTTAAGGATATCAAAGGCGATTCTGGTGAGGGCTCTGAAAGAAGTGAGGAAAGCTGTAACACCAGAGACTGCACAGATGGTGAGAAGCAGCAGCAGAGAAACAGCAGCAACAGAACCAGTAGACAGGTACCAGATGGCATGGGAGCCAAAGCATGGAACAAGAGAGCTGAGTGTCTTTGCGCAGGAGGCTTCCTGATGGAGTGGGTTGCCTATGGGCACTTATTGGTGGAGCTAGGCTTGCTGACCACAGAGCAAGAGAACTGTGTGCCTTCTAGCCGAGTTTTACTAGCAGAGTAGGGTACCTACAGTCAATTACCAGTGGAACTAAAGAGCTTTGTGACACTTGCCCTAGTAGAGCAGAGGCCAGACCAGCCCAAGAGGACCAAGTAGCCAAGGAAACAGGAAGCAGAAGATGAAGAGACAAGGAGCACAAGAAGCAAAGCTGTCTCAGCCTCATAGAGTAGAGGCATGACCTCTGGAGTCACAAACGATGGGGCCATGGCCTCTGGGATTTCAAACACAGAAGCCACAACCTCCTAGGTTTCAAAGAGTCAGATTTTTACCAACTTGTTTCTGGAGTGGGGGGCTGCCATTCACAAATATCAGTGGAATGGGCTGGGTCCATTGCCCAAAGTTGAGTAGGCAGGACTGCTATGCCCAAGGAGCAGAAGAACCTGGTCTGCCAGGGTCGAGGGGGTAGGATCACCACTCAGATGGACTAGAAGAATGGGACTGCCCATATCTGAGGAAGCAGAGTTGCCATCCCAGTGAGCCTGGAAGGCAGAGCTGAAGCCCAGGGCTGAGGGTCCTCCACCCCATAATCCAGACAGTGTGGCCAATACCTAGAGTATGGAGGACAGGGCCAATGCCTAGATGATGTCAGAGAACAAAGGGTTATTTTAAAGCCTTGAGAGTTAATGTAAATTGTTCTGTAGGGCTTCGGACTTATTTGATGCCTATTATCTCTTCTTTCCCTCCAATTTCTCCCATTTGCAGTGGAAATATCTACCTCGTGCCTGTTTCACCATTGTACTTTGGAAGCAGATAACTTACAGATTTCACAAAAGAAAAGGAATTTTGCAGATGAAATTTTGGTCTTGGAGTTTATTTAAAACTTTTGGGATGATATGATGGGATAAATGTGTTTTACATATGGCAAGGACAAGAATGAGGGTTCCAAAGCATGAATGTTATAGACTGAATCGTGTCCCCCAAAAACTGTGTCAACTTGGCTAGCCCATTACTCCCAGTGTTGTGTTGTTGTCCATCATTTTGTGATCTGGCATAATTATCCTATGTGTTATAAATCCTAACCTCTTTTTTTTTTTCTATAATGTTAATGTGGCAGGATTTAGAGGTAGTTATGTTTATGAGTCAGGACACAATATACAGCATTTCTTTGTATCTTGAGTCAATCCCTTTCAAGTTATAAAAAAGAGAAACTAGCAGAGAGGAGAAGGACCTCCTACCACTAAGAAAGAAGAGTTGGGAGCAGAGCACATCCTCTGGACCTGGGATCCCTGTGCTGAGAAAGTACCAGACCTGGAGGAAAATTGATGCCAGGACCTTCCACCAGATCCAACAGACAAAAAGGCTTCCCCTGAATCTGGCACCCTTAATTCAGACTTCTAGGCTTCTAGAAAGTGAGAGAATAAATTTTAGTTTGTTCAAGCCATCCACTTGTGGTGTTTTTTATAGCAGGACTAGATAACTAAGACAGTAGGAGTCAAATTTCATTCTTTTTTTTTTTTAACCCCCATGTTGTCATTGTTGTTGTTAGGTGCTGTCAAGTTGGTTCCGATTCATAGCGACCCTATGCACAACAAAATGACACACTGCCCCGTCCTGCACCATCCTTACAATCGTTGTTATGCTTGAGCTCATTGTTGCAGCCACTGTGTCAATCCACCTCTTTGAGGGTCTTCCTCTTTGCCGCTGACCCTGTACTCTGTCAAGCATGATGTCCTTCTCCAGGGACTGATCCCTCCTGACAAAGTGTCTAACGTATGTAAGACGCAGTCTCACCATCCTTGCCTCTAAGGAGCATTCTGGCCGCACTTCTTCCAAGACAGATTTGTTCGGTCTTTTGGCAGTCCATGGTATATTCAATATTCATCGCCAACACCACAATTCAAAGGCGTCAACTCTTCCTCAGTCTTCCTTATTCATTGTCCAGCTTTCACACGCATATGATGTGATTGAAAATACCATGGCTTGGATCAGGTGCACCTTAGTCTTCAGGGTGACATCTTTGCTCTTCAACACTTTGAAGAGGTCCTTTGCAGCAGATTTGCCCAATGCAATGTGTCTTTTGATTTTTTGACTGCTGCTTCCATGGCTGTTGATTGTGGATCCAAGTAAAAGGAAATCCTCGACAACTTCAATCTTTTCTCCATTTATCGTGATGTTGCTGATTAGTCCAGTTGTGAGAATTTTTGTTTTCTTTATGTTGAGGTGCAATCCATACTGAAGGCTGTGGTCTTTGATCTTCATCAGTAAGTGCTTCAAGTCCTCTTCACTTTCAGCAAGCAAGGTTGTGTCATCTGCATAACGCAGGTTGTTAATGAGCCTTCCTCCAATCCTGATGCCCCGTTCTTCTTCATATATTCCAGCTTCTCAGATTATTTGTTCGGCAGACAGATTAAATAGGTATGGTGAAAGAATACAACCCTGACGCACTCCTTTCCGACTTTAAACCAATCGGTATCCCCTTGTTCTGTCCAAACAACTGCAGTTGTTTATGCCCATAGAGGTATTAATTGGACCAGAATTAATGTTTTAAAAGACCATTCTTTCCCTCTACTGCTCTGCAGGATCACTTTTGTTGTGAATATTCTTATATATGTGTAACTGTTGCCAGACTATCTAGTCCCATTGGTGTTTTCTTCTATACCTTTGGGAATACAACACTGCATTAACTACTACATCTGTATGTTATCATCTTAATGACCATAGAATGCATTCTTCTAACTGTTACTTCTTCTTTAAGGTGTCTTGACAATTCTGAGCCCTTTGTAATTCTACTCAGATTTTAGAATCAGCTTGTCAATTTCCACTCAAAAAAGGCCTGCTGGGATAATGATTAAGATTGCATTGATCTACATATCAATTCTATCAGTTCTTGGATGTCTTCAAATTATTCCAATAATTCATTTTTCAAAATGCTCCAATTTGTAAAGGTGGTATATTCCTATATTATTTAGATATGCATTAATTTATTGCAATAATATTTTATAGTTTTTTGTTTAGAGATGTTTATATCCTTTATTCTCTTTGTTCCTGGGGAAGTGGTATTTTTATGTTATAATGTAGGGTATTGTTGTTAGTTGAAGTCAAGTTGGTTCTGACACAGAGCAACCTGATGTATAACAAAATGTTACCCAGTCCTGCATCATCTCTTAATGATTGTTGTTATGTTTGAGTCCATTGTTGTGACCATTGTGTCAGTCCATCTCGTAGTCCCCTTATTTATGGTGGCACTCTATCAAACATGTTTTCTTTTTCTAGCAATTTGTCAGTCCACAGGAAGTGAACTGAAGTCTCACCATATTCACTTCTAGGGTACATTCTGGTTATATTTCTTCCAAGACTGATTTGTTCATTCTTTTGGCAGTCCTCAGTACATTCAATATTCTTCACCAACACCACAATTCAAATGCATTAATAATTCTTCTGTCTTCTTTTTTCATTGTTCAGCTTTTGCAAGCATGTGAGGGACTTGAAAAGACAATGGCTTGGGTCAGAAACACCCTATTCATCAAAATGTCAACTTTTTAAGCTTTAAAGAGGTCTTTTGCAGCAGATTTTCCCAATGCAATATGTCATTTTATTTCTTGACTGCTGCTTCCATGAACATTGATTATTGGTCCAAGTAGAATGAAGTCATGACAACTTAAATTTTTTCTCCATTTATCATGATGTTGTTTATCAGTCCAGTTATGAGGATTCACATTTTCTCCATGTTCAGGTAGGTGTAAATCCCACTAAAGGCTGTAGTCTTTGACATAAGTCAAAGTGCTTCAGCTTGTCTTCATTTTGGTAAGCAAGGTTGTGTTATCTGCATTTCATAGGTTGTTAATGAGTCTTCCTGCAATCCTTATGCCACATTCTTCTTCATATAGTCCAGCTTCTCAGATTATGTGTTCAGCATACGGATTGAATAAGTAAGGTGAAAGGATATATTCCTGGTACCTATTCTAAATTTTAACTTTTTGCTTCTGAATATAGTAATACAATTGAACTTCTATCCAGTGATACAAAGTTATCTAGTACTGCTATAACAGAAATAACACAAGCAGATTACTTTAACAAAGAGAAATTTATTTTCTCACAGTCTACTAGGCTGGAAGTCCAAATTCAGGGTGTCAGCTCCAGGGGAAGGCTTTCTCTGATAGCTCTGGTGGAAGGTTCTTGTCATCAATCTTCCCATGGACTAGGAAATTCTCCACACAGGAACCCCAGGTCCAAAGGATGCACTGTGCTCCCAGCACTGCTTTCTTGGTGGTATGAGGTCCCCTGTCTCTCTTGCTATCCTTTCATTTTATCTCTTGTAAGATAAAAGGTGGTGCAGGCCACATCCCTTTACTTTGGATCAGGGATGTGACCTTAGTAAGGGTGTTACAATCCCACTCTAATCCTCTTTAACATAAAATAACAATCACAAAATGGAGGACAACCACATAATACTGGGAATCATGGCCTAACCAAGTTGACACATAATTTTGGGGGACAGTGAGTTCATGTGAATGGTGGAGGAAAAATTCAGAAGAGGATGAGAATGGTGCATAACTTGAAGAATGTAATCAATGTTACTGAATTGCCCATGTAGAAATTATGGAATTGATGTATGTTTTGCTGTGTACATTTTCATCAACAACAAAAATAAATAAAATAAATTATGTTTTTAGAAATCTCCCCTAGTTACACAATTTGAATCTACAATCCTTTTTGGTGTACCCTAAAGGAACATACCTTTTTTTCGTCTTTTTACTTTCAATTTTACAGGAAAGATAGTAGAAGCATAAAGTTGGAATTTGTTTATTTAGTTTTTTTTTTACACAGAATTTAACATTTTTTATAATTAGTAGATTTACTGATATCTTTTATATTTAAATCTGCTCTCTCCCTATTTGCTTTATGTTACTGTTCTCCATCTCCTCTATTTTAATTTCACATATTGCCTTATTTTGAATTGACTGAGTAGTTTTTATTCCATTTCCCCCTCTATTAGTTTGATAATTAAATGTTTTTATCTTTTAGTGATTACATCAGCAATTATAACATGCACGCTTAGTAAAGTCTAATGTTAAATTGTATATCCACCACTTTCAAGGCAATGCAAGAACACGATTTGCACAATTTAATGACATTTATCTCCTCTTTTATGGCATTTTCAAAGAGAGGTTTATGTAATGTCTTAGCTTTTTAAATTTTCAAATAATTTTAAACTTATTAAAAGCTGTAAGAATAATTCAGAGAATTCTTGTATTCCCTCTATTCAGATTCACCATTTTTAAAATTTTGCCATGGTAGTTTTATCATTCTTTACCTTTATAGGTATATGTATTTTCTGCACCACTTAATAGTAGTTGTGTTTATCATGCCCCTTAACTACTTCACTGTGTATTTCATAAAGCAAGGATATTTTCTTACATAACTATAGAAGAGTTTACAAATTCAGGAAATTTATTATGGATATAGTATTTTAACTAGTCTGCAGTCAATGTTCCATTGTTGTCAATCGCCCTTTATAGTATATTTTTCCCCAGCACAGGATCCATTTCAGGATGACATATGATTGTCTATCATGTCTTTTTGTTGTTGTTGTGGTTGTTAGGTGCCATTGAGTTGGTTCCAACTCATAGCGACCCTATGTACAACAGAACAAAACACTGCCCAGTGCTGCACCATCCTCACAATTGTTGCTGCGCTTCAGCCTATTGTAGCAACCATTGTGTCAATCCATCTTGTCGACGGTCTTCCTCTTTTTCTCCGGCCCTCCAGTTTACCGAGCATGATGTCTTCCTCCAGGGACTGATCTCTCCTGTTAACATGTCCAAAGTATGTGAGACGTAGTCTCACCATCCTTGCTTCCAAGGATCATTCTTGTATTTCTTCCAAGACCAATTTGTTCCTTCTTTTGGTAGTCCGTGGCATATTCAACATTCTTTGCCAACACCACAACTCAAAGACGTCAATTCTCCTTCTGTCTTTCGTACCGTCATCCAGCTTTCACATGCATATGAGGTGGTTGAAAACCCAATGGCTTGGGTAAGGCACACCTTAGTCTTCAAGGTGACGTCCTTGCTTTTGAACACTTCAAAGTGGTCTTTTGAGCAGATTTGTCCAATGCAGTGCGTCTTTTGACTTCTTGACTGCTGCTTCCGTGACGGTTGATTGTGGATCCAAGTAAAATAAAATCCTTGGCAACTTCAATCTTTTCTTTATTTATCATGGTGTTGCTTATTGGTCCAATTGTGAGGATTTTAATATTCTTTACTTTGGGGCATAATCCATACTGAAGGCTGTGATCTTTGATTTTTATCAGTAAGTGCTTCAAGTCCTCTTTACTTTCAGCAAGGAAGGTTCTGCACAATGCAGGTTGTTAATAAGTCTTCCTCTAGTCCTGATCCCCCATTCTTCATATAGTCCAGATCCTCCGATTATTTGCTCAGCCTACAGGTTGAATAAGTATGGTGAAAGGATAAAACCCTGACACATACCTTTCCTGAATTTAAATCACTCAGTATCCACTTGTTCTGTTTGAAGAACTGCCTCTTGATCTATGTACAGGTTCCTCATGAACACAATTAAGTTTTCTGGCATTCCCATTCTTCGCAATGTTATCCGTAATTTGTTATGATCCACACAGCCCTTACATAGTCAATGAACCGCAGGTAAACATCTTTCTGGTATCCTCAGCTTTCAGCCGGGATCCATCTGACATCAACAATAATATCCCTTGTTCTAAGTCCTCTTCTGAATCTTGCTTGAATTTCTGGAAATTTCCTGTCGATGTACTGCTGCAGCATCTTTTGAATGTCTTCAGCAAAATTTTACTTGCATATGATATTAGTGATATTGTTTGATAGTTTTTGCATTTCATTGGATCACCTTTCTTGGTAATAGGCATAAATATAGATCTTTTCCAGTCAGTTGGCCAGGTAGCTGTCTTCTAAATTTCTTGGCATAGACAAGTGAGCACTTCCAGTATAATTTCATAGATTTCTGTTTTATTCAGTGGGTTCTAATTCTTTTCTTTCTTTCTTTCTTTATTTTGATGCTCAAATTGTCCAAGATTTGGCTAATACTTTCTCCCTTAAACTTAACTTCAGTCTCTTTGTAGCATGCCCTCATCATATTTTTGAGTCATTTCTTTCTTTCTAAACAAAACAAGCATAGGCTCATCTTGTAACTTTCCTTCCCCAACCCTGAAATCAGTCATTTATCCAAGGAGCCCTGATTCCTTTCTAGTGGAAAATGGTGTTTTTTTAATACCAAGACCTGTACTCTAGGAGTGTTCATTGCTCCTGGTGTGTCATTCCTTCTCGTTCTTTCAGCAGACAGAACTAAGACATATGGTTAAGAGCTTGGCTGTTAACCAAAAGTCAGCAGTTTAAATTCACCAACTATTCTTGGAAACCCTATGGGGCAGCTCTACTCTACACTGTAGAGTTGCTATGAGTTGGAATCAACCTCATGGCAGTGGGTTTATATATATATATACACACACACACATATACATATATATGTATATATATGCACATATATGTATATAAATATGTTCTGATACCTTGATTTGTTCTGATACTTTGAAATTCCACATGGGTCTTCTTTGTCTTCTTCCATTCATTATTTGTATATTCCTTCTTCCATGGTGAGAAAAGAAAGAACCCTGGCTCCCAACAACATTAACACTTTTGTTTTCCCTGTCCTACGTTAAAACAGTGTTAGAATTCTATACCCGTGTTACTACACATACACACACACACACACACACAAACTACTAAAAACTGTACTAGATTTTATTGTAGTTCTTGTTTCCAAAGACTGTGGCCATGAAACCAAACAACCATGTTCAAGTTATTTGCATTTGTATTTTTTTTCCTTCACTGTAATTATGAAAGAATAATGTTCATTTGTTTCTGTTTGCAGTTTTAGTTTATACCCCATCACTGTTGATTTCAATTTGTTTTTGAATAAGTACACTATTCATGTTTCCAAAGCTCGGAACTCTACATACCCAGAAATTAACTCCCTTTTCTGTTTCTCACTGTGTTTTGTAGCCAGTTTCACTGTTTTCTGGTCTATCTTTCCAGTGTTTCTTTTTGCCAAAATTGGAGTGCCTGTATGTATTTTTTTGTTATTATTTACCTTCTTCCTTACACAATAGGTAGCATATCGGGTGTACTCTTTGACTTTTTGCCTTTCTTAGTTAGCACTATCTCTTGGCAATCACTCCAGTACTGCTCATAAAGTTCTTCCTCATTCCATTATTCAATTGCCTATTTTTTTTTCTTTTGAGTATGTCCAATATTTTTTAACCACTCTCCCATGCATGGACATTTAGGTAATTTCCAACACTGTACAATTAAAAACAATGCTGCATTGAATAATCTTGTGCATATGTATGTTTGTTTTGTTAGAAGTGCAGCTCTACAGTAAATTTCTGGAAGTGGGATTTCGGGTCAGTGGGTAAATACATGTTTATTCTTTTTAGATAGGTCCAAATTCCCGTCCATTGAGGTTGTGACACTTAGCTTTTCTACCAGCAAAGTTTGACTACTCGTTTCACCAGAGACTCACCAACAAGAGTTCATCAAGCCTTTGAAATCAAGGGGATCTGTACAAATAGCAATCAGTATTATTATCATTTGCATTTCTCTTATTGTGAGTGAAGGATGACCATATTTTCATATGTTTAAGAGCCATTTTTATATCTTGTGTGTGTGTGTGTGTGCATGTGTGTGTGAGTCATCCTACATGCCTCCTGTCCCTTTTTGTAGGATTTCTTTTCACAATTTTAAAATGTCCTTTACATATTAGTTCCTTATCTATGATATACGTTGCATATATTATCTCTTGATTTTTTTGATGTTTCTTGCCATGCACAGGTTTTTTTTTTTCTAAAAAGTCAAAGTAATCAATCTTTTTTTTTTTTTTACCTCTAAACTAAGTTATTAGTAGAAAGTTTTACCTATACTAAGGTTTTGGAAGTAGTCACATATGTTTTCTTTTAGTATATGTTTATTTTCCATTTTGTATTCATATTTGTGATTCATTTGGAGTTTTTTCGTGAACCTTAGTGGCATAGTGGTTAAGACCTACAGCTGCTAACTAAAAGGTCTGCAGTTCAAATCCCCCAGACACTACTCAGAAACCCTTAGGGGCAGTTCTGCTGTGTTCTATAGGGTCGCTATGAACATGATGGCAACAGGTTTAGTTTTTTGGTTATAGTGGACAACGGTTCTAATTTTATCTTTTTCCAAAAGGCTACCATGTTGTCCTAGCACCATTTATTAAGAAGTTCATCTTTGCCCCAGTGTTTTGAGATATCAGCCTTGTCATATCTAGATGTCTAGGCGTAACTGTGTCAAGGTCTATGGTTTTTATTTTTATCCATTTGTCTCCCTCTCTGTCCATGCACCAGTTCCACACTGTTTTTATTCAGTGGCTTTGTAGTGTGTTTTAACGCCACATCTCATGATTCTTCTATTTTCAGTAATTTCCTAACTGTCCTTGTGTGTCTATTTTTCTATATGAACTTTAGTATCAATTTGCTTAGAGCAAAACACTACCAGGTCCTGGTTGACAACACAATCAATTGCTGACCAGACCGTTGTGATCCGTAGAGTTTTCATTATCTGATATTTGGAAGTAGATCACCAGCCCTTCCCATCTAGTCTATCTTAGCCTGGAAGCTCCACTGAAACCTGTTCAGTATCACGGCAACATATAAGCCTGTGTCTTTCAGGAGTGTATCCCAATTTTTTATACGTTTTGAGCATTTTTTCTTAATTTTATTCCTAACTAATCTATTTATCTGTTTTTTTAGAAATTACCTATCCAATCTTTTTTTCTCAGTAGTTGTTATTAAGAATTAGTATAGGATTTTATCAAAGATATTTTCAGCATCTAAAGAGATGTTCACATAATTCTTCTCCTTAGATATATTAATAAGCTGAATAATATTAATAGATTTTGTAATGTTGAACCATCTTTGAATTCAACTATAAAAGTACTTGGTTTTGGAACATTATCCTCAATTACTTCTTAAGTGGTGCTGAAATCTGATTGGAAATATCTTACTTTGGATTTTTGCTTTGTTATTTAAAATTAATATTGGTTCATAAATTTTTTTTAATGCTGTTTTTATCAGGTTTAAGTATTTGCAATGGCTAAATGTTTAATGTTATGTGTTAGTTTGGTTTGGCTGTGATTCTCAGTAGTTTGGTAGACACTAGACAGTATGTAATCAACCTCCCATTTTGTGATCTGCTGTGACCAGCCAATCAGTTGAAAGGGGAAATTCCTTGTGGGTGTGGCCTGCATCTGGTATACAATGGATGTTCTGGCAAAGTTTGCTCTCGACCCTGCAACTGATATTTGGTACTTGGAAAGCAAGCCAGCAGAGGCCTCCAGCCTGTCACCCGACCTGCAAGTTTTGTGTTTGTCAGCCCCTGCAACCATGTGAGCCAGCAGAGGTCTTCAGCCTGTCATCTGACCCATGAATTTAGGGCTTGCCAGCCCCCACAATTGCATGAGCCATTTCCTCACAATCACGTGAGCGATTTTCTTCAAGTAAATGTCTCTCTATACGTCTAAGTACGCTTCACTGGTTTTGTTCCTCTAAAGAACTCAGACTAAGACATATTGCTGTATTTGCTTCATAAAAAGATTTTAGAAGTATTTATTTGATCTCTATAATTTTGGTAGAATTCCACTGAGAAACTACCTATTCTTTAATGTGAGATATCCCTTGAAAACTTTCTCTAGTTATTCTGTAGAAATTGGTCTTTTTATGCTTTCTAAAACTACTAGAATTGATTTTGGAAAACTGTATTTTCGGTAAATTATGCATTTTTTAAGGTTTCTGATTGTATTTGTGTAGAGGTATGCAAAGTAATGATTTTTAAAATTTCCTCTAGGCATTCTCTCTCTCCCTTTTCTTTCTGTGATCCCAATTACATGTGTGTTAAATCTTTTACACATATCCCATATAACTCCTATGTTCTTTTCTGTATTTATTTGTCCTTTTTTTTTTTTTTCCTCTTAACTGTATCCAATCCATTGCTGAACCCATTCTTTGAGTTCTTATTTTCTTTTAAGGGATGTGTTAAATTATAAAATGTCTACTTGATATTGTCTTAAAATATTCTGTTCTTAGTTTTTCTTCTATCTTATGGAAACCCTTAGTACTTGTGAATGTAATCTCTTTTGGAAATAGGGTCTTTAAAGATATTATCATTTAAATTGATATGAAGTCATGCCAGAGTAGGATGGGTCCTAATCCTATGTGCCTGATGTCCCATAAAAGAGGGAGAGATACACAGAAACAGAGAGACAGGGAGGATGCCATGTGATGTGGCAGCTGCACGCCAAGAAATGTCTGGAGCTACCAGAAGCTAGGAGAGAGGCCTGCAACAGATTGTCTCTCAAAGTCTCAGAAAGAATAAATACTGCAGACTCTCTGAATTAAGACCTTTAGATTCCAGAACTGTAAGAGAAAAAATTTCTCTTCTTTTAGGAAACTAAGGCACTGACTATATTGTGAGCTCAAGAAAATGAAACTGGGATATCCATTGGCAGCACAATACCATGCAACCTGATTTTATGTGCTTCTTGCTGTGGTGCAATAAAAAGGAGACAGTACAACGTATCAAACATTCTTATCAAAAATCAAACCTGAATATGTTCGAGCCTCTAGACTTAATTATCAGTCTAAAGGAAAAACAGAGGACAGTATAACATGTTCTACAGTACCATGGTGGATGCAGTCAGCCAAATCCATAAAGCAGGAATGAAAACACATAAAAAACACAAGTACCAAAGCCCAGGTTTCTTTCAAATAAATGGCAAGAATAAAAAAGAGGGAGAAGATAGTGTACAGTAAAAGGGACTTAAAAGACATATCAACCAAGTACAATGCGCGTCCCTTGCTTAGATTTTGATTCACATGCACACACACAAAAAATGTTTATAAGACAATCAAAAATTTGAACTGACTTGTCATTTGATAACATAAAAATGTTCATTTTTATTAGACATGATAATGGAATTGTAGTTACATTTTTAAATAGTATTTAACTTTACAGATACATACTGAAGCATTTAAAGATGAAATTGCATAAGGTCTTGGATGTGTTTTAAATAATCTAGTAGTGGGGAGAAAGTTGATTTTGGTTTGGATGGAACAAAATCTTTCATGCATTGGCAACTGCATAGTGGGTTCAAGAGTATTGTACTCAACTGTTCTCTTTTTTGCATGCACTTACAAATTTTACAGCAAAGAGTTAAAAAAAAGAAACATAAAAGGAACAACAGTTTAGTATAACAACAGTCAATTTGCTGCCATAAAGTTGATTCCAACTCATGGAAACACCACATGTTGCAGCGTAGAACTGCACTCCATAGAGTTTACATGGCTTTGAACTTTCAGAAGCAGATCACCAGGCCTTTATTCTGAGGCACCTCTGGTGAGTTCAAAATGCCAACCTTTTGCTTAGTAGCTATTATGAATTAAATTATGTCCCCCCAAATATCTGTTTAAATCCTAACCTCCACATCTGTGGATATAAACCCACTTGGGAATAGTTTTTCCTTTGTTATGCTAATGAGGCCATGTCCATCATGCCAATCAATTTCAGATATAAAAGAGTATATTCACCACAGAGAAATGAGGACAAACAGCAGAAGATAGATGCCACGTGGAGATCTTCAAGGATTGCCAAGAAGGACGCTAGAGAAGCCGAGACAAGGATTTTCCCTGAGAATGGACAAAGACAGCCTTCTCTTAGAGCTGAAACCTGAATTCAGGCTTCTGGCCTCTTAAACTGTGAGAAAATAAATTTCTGTTTGTTAAAGCTACCCACTCATGGTATTTATGTTATAGCAGCACTAAGAAACTGAGATAGTAGCGCAGCACTTAACAATTTGTGCCATGCAGGAACTCCTACAATAGGATAAAGCTCTCTTAAACCACAGAATTTTATGTAGCATTAAAGAAAACTAAGGCTCCTTTGTATATTCTAATGTAATTAAATCTCCAAAATATATTATTTAAAAAAAATGTTGTAGAATGATACATATAGACCCCTTTGAGCACATTTACAAGTGGGTATAGATTTCATATAGGTTGGCAGACACTATTAAAAATGTCAGAATATATGTAAACCTGTTTACAGGGGTTACCTTGGGAGGTAGGGATTTGGAAGGGTGAGGTAAATGGGAAAAGAATGATAGTCAGTTTTATCAATGATATTTTGTATTTAAATAAAAAGAATGTATTCATGTATCACTCGTGTAATTGCAACTGATCATAAAACAATTTTAAAAAATAAACGAAGTCAGGGCAGGAAAATAGCTATACTAAGCAAGGGATCACTCTTGCCAGAAACATGGTGGTGTAGAGGGAAGTGGTGTTAATCAATTAGGGTGCACTTGGCTGTAATTAACAGACATATGACTAAAAGTGGCTTAGAATATATGGGAATTTATGAATTCCTATAAAAAACATACATCCAGAATCGAGTGAGTGGTGCCCAGACTCATTTCACTTAGTGCCACAATGGTGTAGGAGCTCCTGGGCTGTTTCTTCACAATTCTCTTGGCATATTTTTCATGGATTTAAGATGCCTGCCACAGCACCACAATTCCTCCTTATGTGTGCAAAGAGGAAGTGAAGGAAATTCTCTTTGTGTCTCTCTTCATTTTATCAGGAGGAAAATGTTTTGCCAAGGTTTTATACGCTCCCCCCAAAATTTTCCCTTCAGATCCTTTTGACTGAATTTGTTTCACGTTCCCATGTCCTAATTGCAAGAAAGGCTGAGAAAATGGGTATTTGTCAGAAGTAAGGAAGACAGTGGAGCCTGGATACTGTTTTGGTAACCATCATGTGTGCTAATGAGTGCATATGTGAGTTTGTGTGTGTCTAAGTTTTCTAGTATCATAACGTGGCTCTTGAACTAATCTTAAGTGTTGTATTATGTTAATTCATTTCCAGGTTGCTTATAATTTGTGTGTCTTTGGAAGGAATCTCATTTGATTTAAATCAAGGGGTATTTTTAGAAGGACAGCTACTAAGTAACATAGGTTTTGCATAAAATTTTTACCCCAGTCACTTGAAGCCAGTCCCATCGGCCACGGAGGTTGCATGCACAGGACTGAATTGTTATGGATTGAATTGTGCCCCCCACCCCAAAAAATGGATGTCCTCGCCGCTGTACCTGTACATATGACTCTGTTTGGAAATAGGTTTTGTTTTGGCATGTTATTGAGGCAGTACTAGAGTAGGGAGTGTCCTAAGCCTAATCCCCTAGAGGTGATATCTTATAAAAAGAGAAGATAGACCCAGAGACACATACACACTGGGGAAGACACCATGTGAGGAAGACAGACACACAAGGCACAGGCATTCACAAGCCCAGGAACGCCAAGCATTGCAGCAGCTGCTAGAAGCTGAAAGAGACAAGGAAGAACATCCCCTTAGAGCCGATGCCATGAATTCAGATTTCCAGCCTTCCGAACCATGAGAAAATAAATTTCTGTTCTTTAAAGTCACTTGCTTGCATGTGTATGTGTGTCTGTTTTGTTAACTCAGCACAAGGTAACTAATTCAGCATCCAATTTGACAATTAAAACTGCAGTTACTTTTTTCTTCAGTCATTTGAGAGGTTCTCCTCAGGGGTCTTTAATCCTATCAGCTTATTTTAGAAATTTTTAGTAGTATAGAGAATAAGAAAAATAAACCACACAGAATCCCAGGTTTCTTCAGAGATAATTCAGAACATTTTTGTATAACTCATTTCACCGCATTATGGTGAATTATGTATGATACATTTTAAAAGTGTTACAGTTTCACTGTAGATATCTAATATTGTTGTTGTTAGGTGCCATGAGTTGGTTCCGACTCATAGCGACCCTATGCACAACAGAACGAAATACTGCCCGGTCCTGAGCCACCCTTACAATTGTTGTTATGCTTGAGCTCATTGTTGTAGCCACTGTGTCAATCCACCTCATTGAGTGTCTTTCATTTTTCTGCTGACCCTGTACTTTGCCAAGTGTGACGTCCTCCTCCAGGAACTGGTTCCTCCTGACAACATGTCCAAAGTATTTAAGACACAGTCTCACCATCCTTGCTTCTAAAGAGCATTCTGGTTGTACTTCTCCTAATACAGATTTGTTCATTCTTTTGGCAGTCCATGGTATATTCAATATTCTTCACCAACACCACAATTCAATTTTCTTCTTATTCATTGTCCAGCTTTCACATGCATATTATGTGAATGAAAATACCATGGCTTGGGTCAGGCGCACCTTAGTCTTCAAGGTGACATCTTTGCTCTTCAACACTTTGAAGAGGTCCTTTGCAGCAGATTTGCCCGATGCAATGCGTCTTTTGATTTCTTGACTGCTGCTTCCATGGCTGGTGATTGTGGATCCAAGTAAAATGAGATCCTTGACAACTTCAATCTTTTCTCTGTTTATCATGATGGTGCTCATTGGTCCAGTTGTGAGGATTTTTCTTTTCCTTATGTTGAGGTGTAATCCATACTGAAGGCTGTGATCTTTGATCTTCATTAGTAAGTGCTTCAAGTCCTCTACACTTTCAGCAAGCAAGGTTGTGTCATCTACATAACGCAGGTTGTTAATGAGTCTTCTTCCAATCCTGATGCCCGGTCTTCATATAGTCCAGCTTCTGGAATTATTTGCTCAGCATACAGATTGAAGAGTTATGGTGAAAGAATACAACCCTGATGCACACCTTTCCTGACTTTAAACGAATCAGTATCCCCTTGTTCTGTCCCAACAACTGCCTCTTGATCTATGTAAAGGTTCCTCATGATCACAATTAAGTGTTCTGGAATTCCTATTCTTCGCAATGTTATCCATAATTTGTTGTGATCCACACAGTCGAATGCCTTTACGTAGTCAATAAAACACAGGTAAACATCCTTCTGGTATTCTCTGCTTTCAGCCAGGATCCATCTGACATCAACAATGATATCCCTAGTTCCACAACCTCTTCTGAAACCCGCCTGAATTTCTGACAGTTCCCTGTCAATATACTGCTGCAGCTGTTTTTGAATGATCTTCAGCAAAATTTTGCTTGAGTGTGATATTAATGATATTGTTCTATAATTTCCACATTCAGTTGGATCACCTTTCTTGGGAATAGGCATAAATATGGATCTCTTCCAGTCACTTGGCCAGGAAGCTGTCTTCCATATTTCTTGGCATAGATGAGTGAGCACCTCCAGCACTGCGTCTGTTTGTTGAAACATCTCAGTTGATATTCCATCAATTCCTGTAGCCTTGTTTTTCACCAATGCCTTCAGAGAAGCTTGGACTCTGTGTGTAATGACTCTGTGTATTCCTTCCATCTTCTTTTGATGCTTTCTGCATCGTTTAATATTTTCTCCATAGAAGCCTTCACTATTGCAACTCGAGGCTTGAATTTTTTCTTGAGCTCTTTCAGCTTGACAAACACTGAGCGTGTTCTTCCCTTTTGGTTTTTCATCTCCAGCTTTTTGCACATGTCATTATAATGCTTTACTTTGTCTTCTTGAGAAGCCCTTTGAAATCTTCTGTTCAGTGTTTTTACTTCATCAATTCTTCCTTTTGCTTTAGCTGCTCAACGTTCCAGAGCAAGTTTCAGAGTCTCCTCTGACATCCATCTTGGTCTTTTCTTTCTTTCCTGTCTTTTCAATGACCTCTTGCTTTCTTCATGGATAATGTCCTTGATGTCATTCCATAACTCATCTGGTCTTCGGTCACTAGTGTTCATGCGTCAAATCTATTCTTCAGATGGTCTCTAAATTCAGGTGGGATGTACTCAAGGTCATATTTTGGCTCTCATGGACTTGCTCTGATTTTCTTCAATTTCAGCTTGAACTTGCATATGAGCAATTGACGGTCTATTCCACAGTTGGCCCTGGCCTTGTTCTGACTGATGATATTGAGCTTTTCCATCATCTCTTTCCACAGATGTAGTCATTTTGATTTCTGTGTGTTCCTTCTCGAGAGGTCCATGTGTATAAAAATAGTCACTGTTTATGTTGGTTAAAGAAGGTATTTGCAAGGAAGAAGTCATTGGTCCTGCAAAACTTTATCCTTCGAAATCCAGCATTGTTTCTATCACCAAGGCCGTATTTTCCAACTACTGATCCTTCTTCTTTGTTTCCAACTTTTGCATTCCAATCGCCAGTAATTATCAATGTGATCAATTTCAGACTGCAGCAGCTGATAAAAATCTTCTATTTCTTCATTTTTGGCCCTAGTGGTTGGTGAGTAAATTTGAATAATAGTCATATTAACTGGTCTTCCTTTTAGGTGTATGGATATTATCCTATCACTGACAGCATCGTACTTCAGGATAGATCTTGAAAAGTTCTTTTTGAGGATGAATGCGACACCATTCCTCTTCGAGTTGCCATTCCCAGCATAGTAGACTGTATGATTGTCTGATTCGTAATGGCCAATACCAGCCCATTTCAGCTCATTAATGCCTAGGATATCAATGTTTATGCGTTCCATTTCATTTTTGACCATTTCCAATTTTTCTAGATTCATACTTCGTACAGTCCAGGTTCTAATTATTAATGGATGTTTGCAGCTGTTTATTCTCATTTTGAGTCATCCCACATCAGTGAATGAAGGTCATGAAAGCTTTACTCCATCCATGTCATTAAGGTCGACCCTACTTTGAGGAGGCTGCTCTTCTCCAGCCATCTTTTGAATGCCTTCCAACCTAGGGGGCTCATCTTCCAACATTATATCAGACAATGTTCCTCTGCTGTTCACAAGGTTTTCACTGGCTAATGCTTTTCAGAAGTAGACTGCCAGGTCCTTCTTCCTAGTCCTTCTTAGTCTGGAAACTCAGCTGAAACTTGTCCTCCATGGGTGCCCCTGCTGGTATCTGAATACCAGTGGCATAGGTTCCAGCAAAGCAGCAACAGGCAAGCCCCCTCAGTAAGACAAACTAACAGACACGTGGGGGTACATATATATATACACGGATCCCTGGTATTATAAGTATCTTATAATATCCTGAAAAGATTTTCCAGGGAGGTACCAAATGAGGTACAACAAAATTTTATATACACCATAGACCAGAAAAATTGGGACATTACTACATATAATTTAGTATTCTAAATTTTGCTAACTGGTAATATGAAAATGAAATGGGGCACATAAAGGTCTATATCATGGGCATTAGTGAACTGAAATGGTCTGGTATTGGCAATTTTGAATCAGATAATCACATGGTCTACTATGCCAGGAATGACAAATTGAAGAGTAAGGGTGTCACATTCATCATCAAAAAGAACATCTCAAGATCTATCCTGAAGTACAATGCTTTCATCGATAGGATAATATCCATATGGGTACAAGGAAGACCAATTAATATGACTATTATTCAAATTTATGCATCAAAGATCAAAGGCCAATGATGAAAAATTTGAAGTTTTTTTTACCAACTTCTGCATTCTGAAATTGATCAAACATGCAATCAAGATGCACTGATAATTATTGGTGATAAGAATGCCAAAGCTGGAAACAAAGAAAAAGGATTGGTAGCTAAAAAATATGGCCTTGATGACAGAAATGATGCCAGAGGTTGCATGATAGAATTTTGCAATACCAATGACTTATGCATTGCAAATATTTTTTTTCACCAACATAAATGATGACTATAGGCATGGATCTAACCAGATGGAAAACAAAGGAATCAAAGCGACTACATCTATGGAAAGAGACAGTGGAAAACCTCTATAGCAACAGTCAGAATAAGATGAGAGACTGACTGTAGAATAGATCATCAATTGCTCATCTGCAAGGTTAAGGTGAAGCTAAAGAAAATTAAAACAAGTCCACAAGAACCAAAATACAATCTTGAGTATACCCCATCTGAATTCAGAGGCCATCTCAAGAATATATTTGAACACTAATGATTGAGGACCAGACCAGTTGTGGAATGACATCAAGGATATCATACATGAAGAAAGCAAAAAGTCATTAAAAAGACAGGAAAGAAAAGACCAAACTAGACATCAGAAGAGGCTCGGAAACTTGCTCTTGAACACCGAGTAGCTAAAGCTAATGGAAGAAGTGATAAGGCAAAAGAGCCAAACAGAAGATTTCAAAGGATGGCTCAAGGAGGTAAAGTATTATAATGAAATGTGCCAAGACCTGGATTTAGAAAACCAGAAGGGAAGAACACATGTGGCATTTCTCAAGATGAAAGAACTGAAGAAAAAATTCAAGACCTGAGTTGCAATTTTGAAGGAGGCTGTGGGCAAAACACTGAAAGACCCAGGAAACATCAAAAGAAGATGGCAAGAATACATAGTCACTGTACCACAAAGAATAAGTCAATGTTCCTCCATTTCAGGAGGTAGCATACGATCAAGAACCATTGGTACTGAAGGAAGAAGTCCAAGCTGCACTGAAGGCATTGGCAAAAAACAAGCTCTAGAAACTGATGAAATACCAATTCAGATGTTTCAACAAATTGATGCAACACTGCAGGTGCTCACTCGTCTATGTCAAGAAATTTGGAAGACAGTTACCTGCCCAACCAACTAGAAGAGCCCTATATTTGTGCCCATCCCAAAGAAAAGTGATCCAACAGAAAGCAGGAATCATTGAACAATATCATTAATATCACACCTGCTGAAGATCACTTAAAAACGGTTACAACAGAATATCGACGGGGAACTATCAGAAATTCAAACCATATTCAGAAGAGGATGTGGAACAAGGGTTATCATTGATGATGTCAGATGGATCTTGGCTAAAAGCAGAGAATACCAGAAAGATGTTTTCCTGCGTTTTACTGACTACACAAAGGCACTCAACAGTGTGGATCATAATACATTATGGATACCATGGATACCATTGTGAAGAATGGGAATTCCAGAATATTTAACTGTGCTCATGTGGAGCCTGTACATACACCAACAGGCAGTCATTTAAACAGAACAAGGGGATGCTGCATGGTTTAAAATCAGGACAGGCGTGCATCAGTGTAGCATCCTTTCACTGTATTTATTCAATATGTATGCTGAACAACTAATCCAAGAAGCAGGACTATATGAAGAGGTACATGACATTAGGATTGGAGGAAGACTCATTAACAACCTGCGATATGCAGATGACACAACCTTGCTTGCTGAAAGTGAAGAGGACTTGAAGCACTTACTGATGAAGATCGAAGATTGCAGCCTTCAGCATGGATTACACTTCAACATAAAGAAAACAAAAGTCCTCACAACTGGACCAATAAGCAACACCATAATAAATGGAGAAAAGATTGAAGTTGTCAAGGATTTTCGTTTTACTTGGATCCACAATCAACAGCCATGGAAGCAGCAGTCAAGAAATCAAAATCCGTATTGCATTGGGCAAATCTACTACAAAAGACCGCTTTAAAGTGTTCAAAAGCAAAGTCACTTCGAGGACTAAGATGCGCCTGACCAAAACCATGGTGTTTTCAGTCATCTCATATGCATGTGAAAGCTGGACAGTGTATGAAGAAGAGAGAAGAAGAATTGATGCCTTTGAATTACAGTGTTGGCAAAGAATATTGAATATACCATGGACTGCCAGAAAAGCCAGCAAGTTTGTCTTGGAAGAAATACAGCCAGAGTGTTCCTTGGAAACGAGGTTGTCAGGACTTCATCTCACTTAATTAGGACAAGTTATTAGGAGGAAGCATTCCCTGGAGAAAGACATAATGCTTGGTAAGTTAGAGGGATCAGCAATAAAGAGGAAGACCCTCGATGAGATAGATTGACACAGTGGCTATTACAATGGCCTCAAAAATAGCAAAGATTGAGAGACAACACAGGACCAGGCAGTGCTTCGTTCTCATAGGTGCTCTATGAGTCGGTATTGCCTGATGACACTGAACAACAACCACAACAATATTATGAATTTTCTTATTATTGCACTTTTTTAGAATACAATTTAATTGGCTAAATGTCACATAATTTTTAACCACCCTTTTGATGTCTGACTTTATGTTGCCTCCAGATTTTTCATGATTCCTAGTAATACTACAATGAACATTCTTTTATATTCATTTTTTTGCACCTCTGATTATTCATTAAAATATGTTTTTAAAGGGAAATCTACTCTGTCAAAGGATGAACATTGCAACTCTCTTAAAACCCATTCCTATATGACTTTCTAGAAAATGTTTTGACATACAACAGTGTATTATATTACAAAAATCTCTTGTCTTTTTTATGGTTAAAAATGGTAAGCATTCTTCTTATTTGCATTTCTTTGAGTTTTAGGGTGCCTGGAGAGTCCTCTCAGCTTCTTTGAGTATTGGATTTAACAGAGGATGGGCAAAGTGGAGGGGTAAACATTGAAACACTAACTTTCTGATGAAGCCTTACAAGAAGACTACCTAATGTGGTGGGGAGAGGGTTAAAGACAACTGCAAATGGTTGTCTAAGAACACTTGGGAGTGGTGGGTTAGTAAAAGCAGGAAAAATTGGAAAAAAATAGAAGTACTTACGTGTACCAATTCTATTCAAATGACTCTGGATTGAACTGTAATTGAGAGTCTATAGTTGAATTTCTTAGCGAGAGCTTAAGAATACTTTTTTTAAAAAAATAATTTTTATTGTGCTTTAAGAGAAAGTTTACAAATCAACTCAGTCTCTCACACAACAACTTACACCTTGGTACATACTCCCAATTACTCTCCCCCTGATGAGACAGCCCACTCCCTCCCTCTGTTCTCTCTTTCCATGTCCATTTTGCCACCTTCTAACCCCCTCTACCCTCTCATCTCCCCTCCAGGCAGGAGATGCCAACACAGTCTCAAGTATCCACCTGATCCAAGAAGCTCACTCCTCATCAACATCCCTCTCCAACCCATTGTCCAGTCCAATCCACGTCTGAAGAGTTGGCTTCAGGAATGGTTCCTGTCCTGGGCCAATAGAAGGTCTGTGGGCCATGACCATCAGGGTCCTTCTAGTCTTAAACAGGCCATTAAGTCTTTTTATGAGAATTTGGGGTCTCCATCCACTGCTCTCCTTCTCCCTCAGGAGTTCTCTGTTGTGTTCCCTGTCAGGGAAGTCATCAGTTGTAGCCGGGCACCATCTAGTTGTCCTGGTCTCAGGATGATGTAGTCTCTAGTTCATGTGGCCTTTTCTGTCTCTTGGGCTCTTAATTACCTTGTGTCCTTGGTGTTCTTCATTCTTCTTTGCTCCAGGTGGGTTGCGACTCATTGCTGCATCTTAGATGGCCGCTTGCTAGCGTTTAAGACCCCAGATGCCACTCTTCAAAGTGGGATGCAGAATGCTTTCTTAATAGATTTTATTATGCAAATTGACTTAGATGTCCCCTGAAACCATGGTCCCCAAACCCCTGCCCTTGCTACACTGGCCTTCGAAGCATTCAGTTTATTCAGGAAACTGCTTTTGGTTTAGTTCAGTTGTGCTGACTCCCCTGTATTGTGTGTTGTCTTTCCCTTCACCTAAAGTAGTTCTTTTCTACTAACAAATTAGTGAATACCTCTCTCCTACCCTCCCTCCCCCCCCATAACCACAAAAGAGTGTTTTCTTCTCAGTTTAAACTATTTCTCAAGTTCTTATAATAGTGGTCTTATACAATATTTGTCCTTTTGCAACTGACTAATTTCACTCAGCATAATGCCTTCCAGATTCCTCCATGTTGTGAAATGTTTCACAGATTCATCACTGTTCTTTATCGATGTGTAGTATTCCATTGTGTGAATATACCATAATTTATTAATCCATTCATCTGTTGATGGGTGCCGTGGTTGCTAAGAATACTTTACATATATAAAGAACATAATTTTTTTACTCAGCCCTCACAGCAGCCCTGCCTCCTTGATATGATTAACTCTATTTTCTATAGGAGAGAACCAAAGTTTGACAGGGTCAGTTCATTTCCCCAAATTATGTAGCTTATCCTGATGAAGTCTATTGTGAATCATACTTTCGGATCTCCAAATCCTTTACCCTGTCCATGACATCATGGTATTTCCTGGTTAACAAGCAGTAATGATTCCTGTGTAGGTTTGTTTGATGGCTCTGAGGATAATCATGCTAGTGAGGAGCGCCAAGTGTGTGAGAAAGCACATGTAATTCCATAGAATATTGGAATACAACCTCATGAAGGCCATAAATGAAGCAGCTTTCCTGATCAGTCTACTGATTTTCACATAATCTAATTTCATTATTTTCTGCATGCGTTTGTAATCTAACAAGAACGTTAGACAACGGAAGAATATTATTGTGCTAGACTTTTCAAATTCCATGAAATTCAGTATATTCCATCCCCGAATATTTGGGAAATTTCTAGGAAAAAAAGCATGAATACGAGTCACAAAATAATTAGAGACTGCTGAAGAACTCAAACAACTATTTGGAGTTTATTTTAGAAAACCACCTGCTAGTTAACATGTTTTTCATCAACAATTCCTGTTCTAGAGAAAAGACTTTCAGGCTCTGTTAAAGCAAAATGAAAGGATTTATTGAAAGCTTAAGAGACATTCAAATGGGAAGATGAGAAACCTCAGCAAATGAAGCCCACAAATTCAAGGTGGTGCTGTGATGGAGCCCCAGTTATAGGGCAAAATCAGGAGGTACAATCCACAATAATCTGATTGGTGGACAATGCAGTAAGAGAATCAAAATTAGGACATTGATAAGCGGTGCTTTACATGTCATTGATTACATTATTACCGCTGGCTTTTAGAAACTGGATACAGAGCATAATTGTACAGAGCATAACTACAGAAGTTAGTGCTGGGGAGGGGTCATTAGGTGTTCATAGGATGATTTAAAAGCACATGTTCTGAGAACAGGTTGTTAAAATATCATGAGGACATTAAAAACAATGAGTCCAATTACGATTTGAGTCAAAACCTCCTGGGTACGTTGTTACACTTAACCCCAAAGAGAAACATTTCCTTAGTGGTAGGATTGGTTCCTTGGTGATGTGGTTGGTTCTTTGGTGATAGCACTGGATCTGTGTAAAAGATTAACAGCCTGTTAGCAAAAAGCAGAAGTTAAGATGGACTATACAACCAGACTTTGGATCAGCCATTTTACTTTGGTCAAGTGTCCTATAATTTTGGGAGATCCATGGCATTCCCTCCTTTTGGTCGAGGGTTTCAAAGAACATATTTTGATCACACTTAAAAAAAAAACTTAAAGGCATGCTTTATTCTGCATTAACTCTGTTTATGACTTTAGTGACATACATATTAGTATTTTAAGGCTCCCAACATCACAGTTGGTCACTATCAGTCTTCTTCAACATGCCATAGCTCTAGCATCCTGCTTCAGTGATTTTGGTAAGCTAGTGGAGCAGAGCTAAATAGAGGAAACAACTTGACTTTTTCAAAAACCTAATCCAGGGTGTGAGGCCCCTACATCTATTTATATAAATGAGCAGAACCTTTGTGCATTACTCTTTTCATAGGCATTAAATTGATAGACTGCTTAACACTTTGGGTGGCACAATTCATAATACATTTGATTAGTCTGAGGATGACAGCTACAATAATGAGTATTAATAATCTGGTAAGAGATATAGATCTTGTCCAGGAACCTATTCCATTAGATAACCAGCTAAAATGCCAAAAAAAAAAAAAAAAAATGGAGTTTGCTTGCTTGGGAATGTGAAGCCAAGCTGCCTTCTGGTAAATTTGCTTGATGTCTTGTTCTACCTACCCTGAGAAGTTTATCCAGGTGCAACAAAAAGTGTTGGCAAAATCAAGAGCTAATCTGTTATCTATTAATACTTTGGCAAGAAAGTTTAAAGATTTATCTTGAGCTGCCACTTCATTTGCAATGTCATTGGCTATGCTTTCCATGGTGACAATTTACAAATGGCTCTTTCAAGTTCAGGAACGCCATAGATTGATAGGAGGGCTCAGGGAAGCACCCATGTATCTCCAGGTCTTTCCTTTAGGGTGTTCTCTTTAGATTCTACAAATGCTCTTTTAAGTCAGGCAAGGATTTTTAAGTCACTGGTCCAGCATATGCTTTCATTGTAGGAATAGACATCTAAGATAACTCCTAAAAGACCTAAGGTGCATTGCCCCCACCTCATATTCCATCTGTTTACACAGGGTAAAGTCAAAGTGTAGGGGTTATCAATAGTATTTGGTTTGTTATAATTTACAGACCTCCAAGTGTGGGGGTCAGTATTAAACCCTCCATATAAGAATATATATCCATATGTGGCACACATCACACATTTTCAGGTCAGTTTATTAGGAAAAGGGTTAGCCTGGTTTCCTTCTTCTAGTCAAGTCTCTCTTAAAGAGTGATCACAAAGAGATAAAAGGTGAAAGTGTTTATGATTTATAAGTTATTTGCATACAGGGAAGTTTTGGCTATTTTTATTACATTGTTGTTGTTGTTAGGTGCTGTCAAGTCGGTTCCAACTCATAGCAACCCTATGCGCAACAGAACGAAACACTGCCCGGTCCTGAGCCATCCTCACAATCGTGGTTATGCTTGAGCTCATTGTTGCAGCCACTGTGTCAAATCATCTCGTTGAGGGTCTTCCTCTTTTCCGTTGACTCCGTACTCTGCCAAGCGTGATGTCCTTCTCCAGGGACTGATCCCTCCTGACAACACGTCCAAAGTATGTAAGACACAGTCTCGCCATCCCTGCTTCTAAGGAGCATTCTGGTTGTACTTCTTTCAAGACAGATTTGTTCGTTCTTTTGGCAGTCCGTGGTATATTCAATATTATTTGCCAACACCACAACTCAAAGGAATCAATTCTTCTTCAGTCTTCCTTATTGATTGTCCAGCTTTCACATGCATATGACGCGACTGAAAATACCATGGCTTGGGTCAGGTGCACCTTAGTCCTCAAGGTGACATCTTTCCTCTTCAACACTTTAAAGAGGTCCTTTGCAGCAGATTTGCCCAACGCAGGTTGTTAATGAGTCTTCCTCCAATCCTGATGCCCTGTTCTTCTTCATATAGTCCAGCTTCTGGAATTATTTGCTCAGCATACAGATTGAATAGGTATGCTGAAAGAATACCACCCTGATGCACACCTTTCCTGACTTTAAACTAATCGGTATCCCCTTGTTCTGTCCAAACAACTGCCTCTTGATCTATGTAAAGATTCCTCATGATCACAATTAAGTGTTCGGGAATTCCCATTTTTCGCAATGTTATCCATAGTTTGTTAGGGTCCACACAGTCGAATGCCTTTACATAGTCAATAAAACACAGGTAAACATCCTTCTGGTATTCTCTGCTTTCAGCCAGGATCCATCTGACATCAGCAATGATATCCCTGGTTCCATGTCCTCTTCTGAAACTGGCCAGAATTTCAGACAGTTCCCTGTCAATATACTGCTGCAGCCATTTTTGAATGATCTTCAGCAAAATTTTGCTTGAGTGTGATATTAATGATGTTGTTCTGTAATTTCCACATTCAGTTGGATCACCTTTCTTGGGAATAGACATAAATACGGATCTCTTCCAGTCACTTGGCCAGGAAGCTGTCTTCCATATTTCTTGGCATAGACGAGTGAGCACCTTCAGTGCTGCATCTGTTTGTTGAAAACATCTCAATTGATATTCCATCAATTCCTGGAGCCTTGCTTTTCACCCATGCCTTCAGAGCAGCTTGGACTTCTTCCATCAGTACCATCAGTTCCTGATCATATGCCACCTCTTGAAATGGTTGAATATTGACTAATTCTTTTTGGTATAATGACTCTGTGTATTCCTTCCATCTTCTTTTGATGCTTCCTGCATCATTTAATATTTTCCGCATAGAATCCTTCACTATTGCAACTTGAGGCTTGAATTTTGTTTTCAGTTCTTTCAGCTTGAGAAACGCCGAGCGTGTTCTTCCCTTTTGATTTTCTATCTCCAGCTCTTTGCACGTGTCATTATAGTACTTTGTCTTCTCAAGAAGCCCTTTGAAATCTTCTGTTCAGTTCTTTTACTTCATCAATTCTTCCTTTTGCTTTAGCTGCTCGACATTCCAGAGCAAGTTTCAGAGTCTCCTCTGACATCTATCTTGGTCTTTTCTTTCTTTCCTGTCTTTTCAATGACCTCTTGCTTTCTTCATGTATGATGTCCTTGATGTCATTCCACAACTCATCTGGTCTTCAGTCACTAGTGTTCATGTGTCATATCTATTCTTCAAATGGTCTCTAAATTCAAGTGGTATGTACTCAAGGTCATATTTTGGCTCTCGTGGACTTGCTCTGATTTTCTTCACAGGTTTTTGTTACAGTTAGGATAATGTAATTAAGATAACGCTGAGCACCACCAATGAAGGGACTGGGTTGCACTTCTCTGTAAGTTATAATTGGGTTAAACTAATGACAGGTGAGATTAAAGCAAGGTACTTTTGGATATTTTAGCAAGCCTGGGGGATGTCATAATCTTACACGAATGGTCCACTTGAATGATTTACTAAAATTGTTAGTGATCTTAGGCACATTATTATAGTTAAGTGCTGGAAAAGAAAAGCATCAGAATGATCCAGCATAGATTTGGGAGAAGGGTGGCATATTCAGAATTTGGTTAATTTACTGGCACTTGCTAGTGATTAGGCCTATATAACAAAGACATTGCCCTTCTAGGCCACAGGTTATTACAAGGCATAGTAACAGAGAACATAAGAAAGGCTTCATCCAAACCCAGGCTTATTGCCATTGAGTTGGTTCTGACTCAACAGCAACCCTATAAGACAGGGTAGAACTGCCCCATAGAGTTTCCAAGGAGTGCCTGGTGGATTTGAACCATCAAGCTTTGGGTTAGCAGCTGTAGCACTTAACCACTACACCACCAGGGTTTCCAAAAGCTTCATAAAAAAGTGAGTAAAATTGCCTGGCAGAAATAAACAAGAATAATTAGCAAATGACTGAGGAAAAAAAAAATGAAATAGGATTCCTCAAACAAGGACATATGTGAGTAAACAAGGATGGATGCAGCAAATAACCCAATGATTATCAAAATGCTAATAAGAAAAACATAAAAGAAAGTCTTTAGATTAAAACATGTGGAAAGGTTCACTTATACAAATCTGTCTTTACCAATCAATAAAACTAATTGTTAGATCAGTTTTTTTTTTTTTTTTACCAATCTTTACCAATCAATAAAATTTAATTGGTAGATCAAAACTACTTCAAAAAGTGTGAAGATTAGGCAAAAAGTAACAACTTCAATAATATCTATTCACCAAGGGGAAGTTATTAGTGGACAGACTTTAAAGGAATGTAAGACAAAAGGGGAAACTCTGGTGGTGTAGTGGTTAAGTGCTACGGCTGCTAACCAAAGGGTCAGCAGTTCGATTCTGCCAGGCGCTCCTTAAGAACTCTATGGGGCAGTTCTGCTCTGTCCTATAGGGTCGTTATAAGTTGGAATTGACTCGAAGGCACTGGGTTTGGTTTTTGGGGGGAAGACAAAAGGGTAGCAAATACTAGAGAAAGAAATATGCTAAGTCTGAGAATTGTGTCTCTACTCATGTGGTCGAGTGTTTAGGAATAAAGGGGCTACAGGTCTGGTCCTGTACCTTGAGAGGAGCTGTCTATGCCAGAGTTCATCTGCTTCTTATCCTGGCAATGTTTGAATTTCAGTTTGAGTTCTTCAGTCCATTGAACTGTCCAAACAGGAGCAGCAGCTTTCTTCAGCTGGGAAAAGTGGATCCAAGTTTTAACCCCCTGTAATTTAGCAGCATATGGATTAGTGAGAAGAACCAGGTAAAGTCCTTTCCACAGAGGCTCAAGAGAATCTTTTAGTTGATGCCTTTTCAAACAGACATATGCATCAGGCAAAATGGAAGGCAATTTGGAATTATCTGGCTTCTAAGAGTCGTAAGTGTTCCTTATTAGAATATTGGATCAAAGCTTGACAATACTTCCACATGCTCGTCTAAATAAAATTACAGTCACCAGAGCCAACCAGTAAGATAAAGTTATGGGTCCTCAAAAATTATTTCTTATGGGGTTAATTTATGTGGCCCTCAGTGTATAGATCTTAGATTCATCAATACAAGAGGAAGGACTTGGATCTAAGGAAAATTCAACCCAACAAAGGAAACTTCAAAGGAGAGAAAAATTTAGCAAGATGGTTCTTGATGATTTCATTTGTCCTTTCCACCAATCCAGACAATTGAGAATGATAAGGGCAGTGGAATCTTTGAAAAGTTGGAAAAAATCAGACAAACATCTTTAATCACTTGTCTGGTGAAATGAGTACCTCTGTCACTACAAAGGGTCTTTGGGGTTTCCCAGGTGGGAATGATGTTTTCCAAAAGGTTTTTAGCCACAAAACTGGCCGTGGCATGACAGCTGGGGATAGCCTCAACACAATATGAAAATCTGCAGATCATTACCAGTACAAATTCATACTCACGGGAGGGTAGTGGTAGTTGTACGAAATCCATGTGCTACTCGAGCATGGGGCTGTGGGTAAAGGGTGCCTCCCAAAGTGAGCTAGAATTGTCTTCCACTGATTGAACTTGGAGCACATTGAACAACGTTTGGTGGCATGGTCAGTGGTGCTCCAGAAATGTCTCCAATATTTAGACATCATTGCTATTATTTTGTCTCTTCCTAGATGATTATATGAACCTAAAGTTTGGGCAAGAGGAACATGTAGGGCTTCCAGTTAGGAGCCTCCCAGAGATCAGTGTTCCAATTTAGCCTGCACCCTTGCTTTCTCCAAGCTTTCTTTTCCTCTTTGGACGTCATAACTTGGTGTTTAACCAAATTACGCCCCCCAAAAATTCCATTAACAGTTGCATCCTCAAATATAAGTTATTTGCTGCTTTAGGATCACATATGACATGGCTGTCACAGATGTGGCATTAATGGTGGAGGCCAGAACAACAAAAAAGACAAGGAAGGTAAACAAGTCGAACACTGAGAGACTATATGATGGGATTCTTCCAGAAAGCCACTCCCACCAATATCTTTCTATACCCACTGCCGTTGAGTCGATTCCAGATGTCACCAACTCTTCTGGTTTCATGTGAGTATCCTGAAGTAAAATTTTAATTATGAAATGGTGCAAAGACTATGGTAACACTACCCTGCCATCTGGCACAAAACATTAGTTGGCTACAGTATCTATCTGGCAAACTAATTCCTTCCACACCTGAATCTCAGCCTCAGATGCTGACTTCTTGTAGGTTTCAAAAATTGTATAGCTGTCTGTAAATCTATTCCTTTGCCTAATTTAGTGTGACACTGCACAAGTGTCATTATCATTGACTGTGAGATCTGTTCCCTTATCATTAATTTCTTCCTTTTCATCATGTCCCTGCATAAAACTACCACAGTAACAAATGACAGGGAGAAGTTGGGAGGTGGCCAGTTTGGCTGCTTGATCAGCTAAGTTGTTTCCTTTAATTTCTTCTGTTTGAGGGACTTCTTTAGGTTGATGGGCTTGTATCTTAACTGCTGTAATTTCAGAAAGGAGCAAGAGGACCTCAAGGAGGTCAGAGACAAAAGGATAGTTTTTATTCTGGGTTCCAGAAGATGCTAGGAATGTCCTTTGTTTCCATAGCATTACAAATCCATGAACAACTCCAAATCCATACCTCAAATCCATATAAATGCTTTCTGAGTGTTCTGAGGTCGATCTGCAAGATCTGGTGAGTGCAATTAACTCAACTTATTGAGCTGAAGTAATTTTGGTACAGGTAGTGACAGTGTATCCATCCTGGTAATGAGGACTAGAAGGGTTTGGTCTAAGGTGGTACCCATTAACAAAAAGAATTAAAGAAGAGTTAGGGAGACTTGTCTCTGGCAAATCTCATCTGATCAGTTAGGTCAAGGCAATCGTGAGAATGAGTTTCAGTATCTTCAGGAAGGACCAACAAGGTAGCAGGGCTTAAGGAGGTCACAGTATGCAACTGAATATTTGAGGCAGCTAACAGAAGGACCCCATAAAAGATTAGCTTACTGGCTGACAGAGGCTGCATTTATGTGGGATTCAAAATAGCTGAGACTGCATGGGGGACATAGACATGAAGAAAATTTCCAAGCACTGTGTCTGAAGTGGCTCCCACTAGCCATGCAATGGTGCAACCATTCTAAGGCAAGAGGGCACCCTTGAGTCATAGGCTCTAACTTCAGGTTATAATAGCCCACAGGACATTGCCACCCACCATGACACTGAGTCATGACTACTAAAGCATTTCTAGTGGTCTTGAGGACAAATAAAGAAAAATCAAATTTATAATTAGGGAAGCCTAAAGCAGGAGTAAACCTTTTAATTTGGTTATAGCTTGAAGGCCTTCTTTAGATAATTGGAAAAGATCAGCCACAGAGTCCTTCAGAAATTGATATAATGGTTGAGCCAGCAATGAAAAATTAAATATCCATCCTTGGCAGTAGTCATCAAACCAAACCCATTGCTGTCAAATTGATTCCAACTCATAGCAACCCTATAAAACAGAAAAGAACTGCCCCATAGGGTTTCCAAGGAGCAGCTGGTGGATTCAAACTGCCAACTTTTTAAATAGCTAGTTGTGGCTCTTAACCACTGCAACACCAGGTCTCCCAGCAATAGTCACAGAGGCCCAAAAAATCTCTAAGTCGATTCTTTGTAGGTGGGGTAAAGTAGAGCCATGGGAAAATTGCAGCAGCTGTAAATCAGCAGGTAAAATCTGAGAAAAGAAGATAGAGCTCTCTATAAAACCCTGGGGCATGACAGTCTATGTAAATTACTGGTTGCCTCAGGTAAAAGCAAATAAGTATTGGCTTTCAGGATGCACAGAAACGTTAACAAAATGCAATACACAAGTAAAATAAGGCAAAATAAGTGGCTCCTGTAGGAATATTAGAAATAATTAAATGGGGATTAGGGACAACAGGGAACCATGAGATGACAATGCAGTTAATGGCACATAGATCTTGTACAAATTGTCAACCCTGATTTTTTGGTTTCTTTACAGGAAAAACTGGAATGTTGCAGGTACTAGTACAAAGGATGATAAGTCCCTTAGCTAGGAAGTCCTGAGTTATAGTCTTGAATCCTTCTTTGGCTTCTCATTTTAAAGGATATTGAGAGATTTTAGACAATGTAGAGGTATCTATTTGAACTTTTATGGGTTCATCTGACAGAATCTGGCCAATGTCTGTAGAAGATGTGACACACGATACTTCTGGTGTTGCAGAAAGACAGTCTGAAGTGGTGATCAGAAAGCTGTCCTCTTACTAGGCCATACTAAGTCCCTGAAAATAACAAAGGATCCCCTCATCATTCTCAGTTTCTTTCATTCCAAATTGGGAAGCACCAGGTATTTCTAGAAGTATTTCTCCCTGTTCAGTAAATTGCAAATGATAGTTGCATTTAGATAAAAAGTCCCTACCCAGTAAGTTAATATGAGTGTCTAAACTCAATAAAAAAGGGTAAGTATCTTCAATAGTTACCAAAGAAACAACATTATTTGAGAAAGGATTAAAGTTTGTTCCTGATTAGAAGCTCCCACAACCTTGTTTTTGTACTTCAGGGTAGAAGCTTTTGTAAGCTTGTGGGGTTTATAAATGGAGAGTGACCCTCATATCAATTAAAAATTTACATGATTCCCCATTAACCTGAATAATAGGTTTGTTTTTTTTTCCAGTGAATTTAATGTCAACATTGAAAAAGCCTCTAATGTACATCCCCAGAGCCCCTTCATGGAAATTTGGGTGGAGTCAATGGCAAAATTCTCATTTTATTCTTCAATTTATGGCAATCCTTAAAGTATCCAAGATTCTTACAGTAATAGCAAACTCCAGGGACCCCTGATTGAGGGACCCTAGGTTTGTTCATGGCAGAGGTTTAAATATATTGTTATAACTAGAGGTCTGTAGTAGTTGCAGTTGAAAGGCCATTGATTTCCTTATTTTGGCTGTTTCCTTATTTTCCATATTTTGAGTCAATTCATGGGCCAGATTAGTTAGGTCATTTATAGGAGTGGAATTCCAAGTTATTTTGTCTTACCAAAGTGGAAAGTTCAATTAAAAATTTACATGATTCCCCATTAACCTGAATAATATATATATTTTTTCCTGTGAATTTATTGCCACACTTGAAAAAGCCTCTAATGTATCCCCGGAGTCCCTTCATGGAAATTTGGGTGGGGCCAATGGCAAAGTACCCATTTTATTCTTCAATTTATGTTATGGAGATCCTTCTTAAAGTTTCCAGGACTCTTACAGTAATAGAAAAACTCCAGGGATAGCAAGGCCAAATACAAATGCTGCTTTAGAAGCCCCCATAGACTTGGGGTCTCTTAAACCAGCCATGAATGTTCAACAAATTTCTGGTACAACCTATTTGGTAATCATAAACTGCCTCATCTTTTTTCTGTACACAAGAATGAATCTTTGTCCTGTCTATTAATGAAGAGAAAGCACCTTTTAAAGCCTTATGCAAGTTTTCATTCTTTTCTCATGCTTCTTTTTGTCTCAGTTTTGTTGTGATCTAAAACAAGACTGGACTGGGCATCTTTCCATTAGGCCCCAATGAGCATCACTGGGGCTTATTAACATATGTACCAGCTAGTATAGGTCAGGTAGTTCAGATTTATAAGCATCACTAAGTATTTTAAATTTCTTAGGAAAATTATACTGATATTTTCATACATCAGGGAAGTCCATTACTATGCTATGTAATTTGGTGTGTGTCCAGGGAACAAATGACACACCAACCTCTTTGGGGTTTTCCCTGATGCCTACTTCTGGTGGGCCAGGATTCACTTTAAAAGGTATTTCAGAGAGCCAAAATCAAGTTGAAAGGATCCTTGGGAAAGTAAGGAAGTTCAGACAAGGGATTATCAGTATTTCCAGAGGAGTAGGAAGGTAAGAAGGGATAAAGAGAGACAGTCTCTGGGGGAGAAGAGGAAGAAAGAGGAGATGTCATAGTGTCAGTAGAGTTTTGGCATTGCAGTTACTTAATTTTTTTTACTTACCTGGACATAGTGTCCTGCAGAGAAGCAAATTTACTACAGGCATACATCAGAGATATTGTGAGTTCAGTTCTAGACCACTGCAATAAGGAAAATATTGTAATAAAGCTAATCACACAAATTTTTTTGTTTCCTAGTGCATAAAATCTTATGGTTATACTACACTGTAGTCTATTAAGTGAACAATAACATTGTGTCTAAAAAACAATGTACATAACTTAAAAATACTTTATTGCTAAAAAATGCTAACCATCATCTGAGACTTCAGCAGGTTGTAATATTTTTGGTGGTGAAGGGTCTTGCCTCAATGATGGCTCCTGACTCATCAGGGTGGTGTTGCTGAAGGTGAGGATGGCTGTGGCAATTTCTTAAAATAAGACAATGATGAATTTTGTTGCACTGATTGACTCTTCTTTCATGAAAGATTTCTCTGTAGCATGTGATGCTGTTTGATAACATTTTATCCACAGTAGAACGTCTTTCAAAACTGGAGTCCATCCTCTCAATCCCTGCTGTTACTTCAACAACTGAGCTTATGTAATATTCTAAATCCTCTGTTGTCATTTCAACTGTTCACAATCTTTTCACCAGGAGTAGATTCCATCTCAAGAAACCACTTTCTTTGTTCATCCATAAGAAGCAACTCCTCATCTATTAAAATTTTATCATGAGATTGCAGAAATCCAGTCACATCTTCAGTCTCCACTTTTTAAATTTTAGTTCTTTTTCTATTTCCACCATAACCGTAGTTACTTCCTCCATTGAAGTCTTGAACCCCTCAAAGTCATACATAAAAAAAAAGAGGGTTGGAATTAACTTATTCCAAACTCCTGTTAATGCTGATGTTTTGACCTCCTCCCACGAACCACAAATGTTATTAAAGGCATCAAGAATGGTAAATCTTTACAGAGGGTTTTCAATTTACTTTTCTCAGATCCATCAGAGGAATCACTATCTATGACAGCTATAGCCTTACCAAATGTATTTATTAAATAATAAGACTTGAAAGTCAAAATTACTCCTTGATCCATGGGCTGCAGAATGAATGTTGTGGTAGCAGACGTGAGTTCAACATTACTCTCCTTATACCTCTCCATCAGTGCTCTTGGGTGACCAGGTACATTGTCAGTGAGCAGTAATATTTTGAAAGGAATAATTTTTTTCTGAGCAGTAGGTCTCAACAGTGAGTTTAAAATATTCAGTAAACCATATTGTAAACAGATGTGCTGTCATTCAAACTTTGTTGTTCACTTTATAGAGCACAGGCAGAGTAGATTTAGCAAAATTCTTAGAGGCCCTAGGATTTTTGGAACATAAATGATCATTGGCTTCAACTTAAAGTCACAAGCTGCATTGGCCCCTAAAAGAAAGAGTCAGCCTGTCTTTTCAAACTTTGAAGCCAGGCATTGACTTCTCCTCTCTACCTATGAAAGTCCTAGGTGACATCTTCTTCCAATATAAAGCTGTTTCATCTACATTGAAAATCTGTTGTTTAGTGTAGCCACCTTCATCAATTATCTTTGATCTTCTGGATAACTTGCTGCAGCTTCTACAGCAGCACTACACCTTGCACTTTTATGTTACGGAGGGACTTCTTTCCTTAAACTTCATGAACCAATCTCTGCTAGCTTCAAATTTTTCTTCTGCAGCTTCCTCACTTCTTCAGCCATCATAGAATTGAAGAGAGTTAGGGCCTTGTTCTGGGTTACGATTTGGCTTAAGGGAATGTTGTGGCTGCTTTGATCTTCTATCCAGACTACTAAAACTTTCTCCATATCAGCTATAAGACTGTTTTGCTTTCTTATCATTTGTGTGTTCACTGGAGTAGCATTTTTAACTTTCTTTAAGAACTTTTTCTTTGCATTCACAACTTGGCTAGCCATTTGGCACGAAAGGCCTAGCTTTTGAGCTGTCTCAGTTTTTGACATCCGTTCCTCATGAAACTTAATCATTTCTAGCTTTTGATTTAAAGTGAGAGATGCGCAACTCTTCCTTTCACTTAAACACTTAGATGCAATTGTAGGGTTATTAAGTGGCCTAATTTCAATGCTGTCATATCTCAGGGAATAGGGAAGCCTGAGGAGAGGCAGAGAAAGGGGGGAATGGCTGGTCACTGGAGCAGTCAGAACACACACAACATTTATCAATTAAATTCCCTGTTTCATATGGGAGGAATTCATGGCTCCCCAAAACAATTACAATATTAAAATGAAAGACCATTGATCACAGATCACCGTAACAGATATAACAATAATGAAAAAGTTTGAAAATTGAAAGGATTGCCTAAAGATGACATAGAGACATGAAGTGAGCACATGTTGTTGGAAAAATGACACCAATAGACTCGTTTGATGCAGGGTTGCCACAAATCTTCACTTTGTAAAAAACACAGCATCTGTGAAGCACAATAAAGCATAGCACAATAAAATGAGGTATGCCTGTATTCTGTTCCCTTCTAGACACTTCTAAATACCAATAATAGTAGGTTTCCCACTTGTTCTGATTAGTCTGGGAGCCTGTAGCCTGTAGTTTACTGTGCAGAGAAAACAATTTAGAAAGGTCAAAACTTCCCCAGATTGGCCACTGATCTTCTAAATTTTTTCAATAAGTGTATGCCAGTGCTCGATAAACTCAACAGTACTGGGGCCGTAATTCTTAACCATATAAGCAGTGAGAGTTCCTGAGGGAGGTCTGCTATGGTCTTTGGAGGCAGCGTTGCCCATCTTACAGAGTAACAGCACATGTTAACAAAAGAAAGGTGCCCTGAGCTGCATGTGCCCTTAGAAAAACAAAGAGTTCATAAACTGAGTTGTAAATTTGGCCCTAAATGGCAGACTTATCACACAAAATACTCAAACCAGAGATAGAATGAAAACTTCCACAAACCCATTCAGATCGTGAACAGAAACAAAGACAATGTGTTTGAGAGACAGGCTGTGAACTTTGATACTCCCAGGGTTTGGTGAAAGCCTAACAAAGGATTCTGTGGTGGGGTTGGGTTGAGTTTTGCTTAAACCAATGTGTTCCTTTTGTTGTGTGGACATTTGCTTATGACTGGCAGACCGCCTAGCGCTCTGGTCCATCCCATGTTTGGTTTATACTAACACAGTGCTTCCTATCTATATACATGAGTCTTTAGCTGCTTCACAGCTGGCATTCGCCCTATTAGCATTTACTGACTATCCTGAGTTCCAGATTTGTTTTTTGGCTTACAAGACCTGGGAGAGTCTTGATAACAGCTTCACCAAACAATGTGACAAATGAACTCATTCAAAATGTTTAAGGACACAAACAGAAAACAAAAGTGATAAACTGAAGGCTAGTGCCCAAAGGAAAAATGAACTTAGGTTTCTCTTAGAAGATTCTTATGCCAGTAGATGATGATCTTAACTCAAAAATCAGAAATTTCTCAATTTGTTCAGGAAAAAAAAATGACACATTTTTCTTAAACAATTCTTATGCCAGTAGATGGCAGCATGGACCCAAAAAGCAAATCACGATGCCAACCCATTCACATTGCACAGGAAAATGAGAGAAATAAAGGAAACAAAGAGAAAGCTGAAAATAAAACCAAGAAAAGCCACTCTTGTAATGTGTGGGGACTCAGTCCAAGACAGCTTACCCGAGGGAGTTTCCAAGGGTCCACAAAATAGGATGAGCACAATGGACTCTAGCTGGTGCCAAAAATTTTCACTTCCTCAACTCCCTGAGACATGCCATGGACAAGACATCTTCGGATTCTACCAGTAATGCCAAAGAATGTCCTAAAGAAAATACTCTCAGGCTCTGTTAAAGCAAAATGAGAGGATTTATTGAAAGCTCAAGAGACATTTGAATGGGGAGATCTGAAACCTCAGCAAGTGAGGCCCACAAATCCAAGGCGGAGCTGTGACACAGCCTTAGTTACAGGGCAAAATCAGGAGGTAAAACCCACAATAATCTGAATGGTGAACAATGAGGTAAGAGAATCAAAAGCAGGACATTGAGAAGCAATGCTTTGAATGTCATTGGTTACATTATTACAGCTGGCTTTCAGAGATAGGATACAGAGCATAACTGTACAGAGCATAATTGTAGAAGTTAGTGCTGGGAGGTGTTCACAGGATGATTAAAAAACACATGTCCTGAGAGCAGATTGTTAAAATATCACGAGGACATTTTGCACGGCGGGTTTTGATTACCATTCACGTCAAGACCCCCTGAGGTACATTGTTTAGCCTATCCTTAAAGAGAAACAGTTCCTTAGTGATAAGGTTGTTTCCTTGGTAATAGGGTTGGCTCCTTAGTGATAGGGTTGGATCTGTGTAAAAGATTAACAGCCTGTTAGCAAGAAGTAGAACTTAAGGTGGGGTATGAGACTGGACTCTGGATTAGCTATTTTACTTTGGTCAAGTGTTCTATATATTGGGGGACTCCATGGCACTTCTTTTTAAGAGTTACTTAATTTCGGTTCTACTAATAGTTGAATATTTAAGGCTTACCATCCATCTAAATGTCAACATATCTCTAGTCATTTTAATTGTTTGAAGCTTGCTCTCTAGTAAATTTCTTAGAAAGTGTTTAGGGAAAAAATATTCTGAGTTCTTGCGTGTTGCCATTTATACTTGAAATTCAGTTGTGCTGGAATTAAATACTTGGATCATATTTTCCATCCTAGAGTATATGAAATAAGTTACTTCACTTTCTTCTGCATGTGCTACCAAAAAAAAAAGTATGATTGCAATCTGATTTTCTTTCCCTTACAAATCATTTCCTTTTTTTCTGCCTGTATGACTACACCCTGACTTATCAACATGGTTAGGTCCCAAAGACCAGGTTGTTATACAAAAATCATTGATGTGTGAAAATGGACGATGACCACATCTGATCAGAAAAACAGAGAGTGACTGCATCATTACATAACCACCAAATTGCATCATTAAAAAGCTGCCAAATCACTGAGAGTCATGACACAGTCAGGCTGACATATAACCTGAACCATCACAGCCAACGTTACTCTAACCTTGAACCAAACCCAGAAAAAAAAACCCAGTGCCCTCGAGTTGATTCCGACATTATTACTGCCAGATGTACTGTGGCTAATGCATAAAACAGTAGTTTTTTTTTTTTTTCTTACTGTTTTTGTGATTGTGAAATATCAGATAACAAAGTAGTTGATAAGTGAGGAGTAGGCATACATTTTTTTTTTTTCTTTTTCTAAGTCAATATGTTTTACTTGAATATGTCTTGGTGCACTTCATTTTGGATCAATATTTTCAGGCATGTGATATGCTCTTCCAATATTTCAAACATTTTAGCTCAAGAAAATATTCTTGAATTATAGCTTGTAGTATGTTTTTTGTTCTCTTACTCTGGCTTTCTTCTTCGAGGATTTCTATTATCTATTTCTTTGATCAGAAACCCTGGTGGCGTAGTGGTTAAAAGTTACAGCTGCTAACCAATAGGTTGGCAGTTTGAATCTGCCAGGTGCTCCCTGGAAACTCTATGGGGCAGTTCTACTCTGCCCTATAGGGTTGCTATAGGGTCACTATGAGTCGGAATCAATTCGATGGCAACGGGTTTGGTTTTTTTTTTTTTTTTTTTTGGTATGTTTGAATGAGATATGTGTGTATATATATATATATATATACATTTATATATACACATTTAGCCTATCTTTAATATTTCACATATTCTAATATTTTTCAGTCCATTGGTGGTGCAAATGGATAACACATTCCGCTGCTAACTGAAAGATTGGCATTTCTGGTCCACCAACAGGCGTCTAGGAAGAAATGCCTGGCAATCTGCATCTGAAAAATCAGCCACTGAAAACCCTATAGAACACAGCTTCACTCTTACACATAATAGGTTGCCATGAGTTGAAACTGACTCAATGGCAACTGCTTTTAAAATCCCTTTCATATTTTTATTTATTTTTTTAATTTCCCATTTTTTCTCTATTTACCTCAGGTTAATTCTTCCTTTTCCTTTAGTTTCATTTCTAAAATTAATTTTCTTTTATTTCTAAATCTTGGGTTCTGTCACCTTGCTTCTGAATTTTCTAATTCAATTTTTTTTTTTTTTTTTTAAATCTTGTGTGACTGACTCATTTAAAAATAGTAGGTAACAGTTGTGATAAATTTCGTGAGTCTAGCTTTCTGGAATATTTTTATTTCCTGTAAGGAGGTTATTCTGTTTCATACCCACATTTTTCTTCAGGGAATTTTGACCTTGATACTTCATTGTTGCCCGTTTTTATATGAAGTTAGTTTTTTCCTGAACTTATAGGAAGAGACCTGGATCAGGATAACTATTGTGATGTTAGAGGTCTACCTTTTCTGTTGTTTTCATATAAAAATATGTCAAATTGTTTTTTGAGATTTCCTTCCTCTATTATCATTCTTCACTATTATCCACAAATCGTTTTTTCTTTATTATTCTTGTTTTGCTTAATTTTTATTTCACTCTCAGTGTTTTTTTTTTTTTTTTCTTAACCTAAGACCTTACACTGAAAGGGAAATGTGACCGTTAAGGTTGTGTGTCAGCTTGGCTGGGCCATGATTCTCAGTGATTTGGCAGCTATGATATAGTTTGGCAGTCATATGATGATGTGATCACTTCCATGATGAGATTTGAATAATGTAATCACCTCCATAATGAAATCTGCTGTGAGTAGCCAATCACTTGAAAGGGAGTTTCCTTGGGGCTGTGGCCTGCATCAAATATAAGTGGACTATCTGGCAAGGCTTTGGGCATTTGCTCACTCTGGATCCTACAGCTGGCTCCTGATCATCTGACCTCCAGTTCCTGGAACTTGAACCAGCAGCTTACCTGCAATCTTGCTTGCTGATCTTGGGAATTGTCAGTCTTTGCAGCCTGGAAGCAAGAGGAGCCGTGCTCTCTGATCTGCCAATCTTAGGTTCTCCAGCCCCTGCAGATACATGAATCAGAAGAAGCCTCCAGCCTGACCTATGGATTTGGGATGTCCCAGCTTCTACATCCCTGCGAACCATTTCCTTGATATAAATCTCTTTATAAAAACATTTATAAGCTTTACTGGTGTTGCTTTTCTAGAGAACTCAGGCTAAGACATTTGGTACCAAGTGTGGTTCTAGAGAACCAAAATTTAAGGATGAGTTTTATAAATTGGTTCTCAAGTCTGGGTAGTCTTAAAGATGCTGATGACTCTGCTTTCAGTAGTAAAGATGGCACTGCTAATCCACGGTGTGAGGAGGCAGCACAAACACACAAAATATCACCACCAATAGATCAGGTGAATGTGAAAGGTGAGACTCTGGGTGATCACATGTGTGATACCTTTTCAAAGTTTTGTCATAATGAGAAATATGTGGGAGCTGGTTGATTGGTCCTACTTTCACTAGATGAACAGCTGAAAGAAAGAGACGATCTCAGGGCTTCAGAGTCAAAGCTCAAGTGCCACATAAGTGACCTCAAAGATTCCACTTGTGCGTTGAAACAAAGCCTTGTTTCTTGCAGTAACAGAGCTGATATTGCCAAAAACTGAACCTGGGTTCTTATCAAAAGAGTGGCTGACTTACAATGCCAACACAAATGCCAACCTTGAGAGATAGCTGAAGTTAAAGCGAGAGCATTGATTGGGAAGAAACAGGATCCCAAAATGGGATAGGGACATATAGTCATATTATCAGGAAGCGGGAGACACTGAGCCCCTAAATTCTGTGGATTCACTCCTGCCAAGAGAACCAGTCCCCTTACTTCCATCTGAAGGGATTATTACATCTTTGTCTGCTAAGCCACCGTTCTCAGTAAGACCATTAGTCCGTCCACCCCCATATGATGAGATTAACCCATCTGTGTCCACAGAGCCTTTGTCTGAGTCATTGCTTGGGGCATTCCCTGAGGCAGACACCTTACAAGACAATGCTGAATGTTCTCAGAACACATTCCCACCAGGGTTTTGGTTTGTAGAACTATATCTAGACTCAAGTCTCATCAAGTCCCAAAAGGTGAAATGCAAAGTGTGAGCCAGGAGGGTGTGCACTATACTCCAAAAGAATCTCTTGACTTTTATAATATGTAAAAACTGAAACCTGGGGAATATGTGTGGGAATGGCTATTAAGGATGTGGGATAATAGAGCAAGGAAGGTGAAGATGGATCAGTCTGAGTTTATTGATACGAGCTCACTAAGCACAGATTCTTCATTCACTGTTTCAGCTTGAGAAGTTAGGAAAGGATCTAATAGTTTATTTGGTTGGATCACTGGAGCATGGATTACATGGCCTACACTAAATCAAGTTGAAGTACCAGACCTGCCTTTGTATGCTTTAGAAGAAGATATTCAAAGGCTTAGGGAAATTTATATGCTAGAGTGGACTTGACAGCAGTGGGTTAGAGTGGATTTATCAGGTTAGACCCACAGAACCACAAGTGGAGTGCCCAGGGGACACAGCTTTTACCACAATTGTGAGGAACAAATTTGTGAAGGAAGTCTCGGCATTCTTAAAAACTGCTGTGATTGCTATCTAAGGTAAGTCAGATTTGACAGTGGGAACCACCCTAACTGAATTATGGTGCTATTATGGTTTGAATTATGTCCCCCCAAAAATGTGTATTAATTTGGCTAGGCCATGAGTACAAGTATTATGTGATAATCCACCATTTTGTCACCTGATGTGATTTTCCTGTGTTGTAAATCCTACCTGTATGATGTTAAAGAGGCAGGATTAGAGCCAGTTATGTTAATGAGGCAGGACTCAATCTACAAGAACAGGTTGTGTCTTAAGTCAACCTCCTTTGAGATGTAAAAGAAAGAAGCAAGCAGAGAGACATGGGGATCTCATACCACCAAGAAATAAGAACCAGGAGAATAGCTCATCCTTTGGACCCACAGTCCTGTACTGAGAAGCTCCTCGACTGGGGAAGACCAATGACAAGGACCTTCCCCCAGAGCCAACAGAAAGAAAGTCTTCCACTGGGGCTGGGACCCTGAATTCAGATTTCTAGCCTCCTACAGTGTGAGAGAATAAATTTCTCTTTTTTAAAAGTCATCCACTTCTGACATTTCTGTTACAGCAACACTACATGACTAAGACCGAAACCTAACTACAATAGGGCTGATTGGACCACACTGTAGTGCGGGCCATGTGGGGCACTTAATCAACAAAGACAAGGTGGGTGTGGTTATTGTAATGAACAGTGGAGTCAAAGCAGTAATCAGAATAGTCTCACTTATATGGACTTATGGCATTGGCTACTTTGTCATGGTGTTCCTAGGAGTGAAATAGATAGGAAATCTATTAAATGTTTACTTGATTTGTACAAGCAGATAAATTCTAGGTCAAGCAAACAGCAATATAACTTGAATCACCAGAATAGAGAGTCAGGGCCCCTCAATCTATTCCCAGACTTGAGCAAATTTAGAGGCCCACAACCCCTTGAATGAAGGGGAGGTTGGGTCCCCTTGAGGAAGGACTCTAATACACTGTCAAAAATTTATACTGTTGGCCTTTCTCACAGCCTTACCCAAAGGGATCTAGGGCCTCTTACAAGAGTGACTGTTCACTGGAGAAAAGGATATAAACAGAATTTTCAAGGATTATTATATACTGGCTCTGGACTGATACTAATTCCAGGAAACCCAAAACATCACTGTGACCCACCAGTCAGACGGGACATATGGAGGTCAGATTATTAGCGGAGGCCTTAGTCTTGTCCATCTCACAGTAGGTCCAGTGGGCCTCCGAACCCATTCTGTAGTGAGCTCCCCCGTTCCAGAATGCACAATTGGAATACATATACTCAGCAACTGACAGAACCCCCACATTGGATCCCTGACAAATGAAGTAAGAGCCACTATAATGGGAAAAGTCAAGTGGAAGCCATTAGAACTACCCCATCTAGGAAAATAGTAAACCAAAAAGGTAATACCATGTTTCTGGAGGGATTGCTGAGATTACCGCTACCAGCAAGGATTTGAAGGATGCAGGGGTCATGATTCCCACCACATTCCCTTGCCTATTTGGCTTGTGCAAAAAACAGATCTTGGAGAATGACAGTGGATTATTGAAAACTTAACCAGGTTGTGACTCCAACTGCAGCTGCTGTTCCAGAGATAGTTTCATTGTTTGAGCAAATTAATACATCTCCTGGTAAGTGGTGTGTAACTACTGATCTGGCTGATGTCTTTTTCTCCATACCTGTTTCAAAGGACCACGAGAAGCAGTTTGCTTCAGCTGACAAGGCCATCAATACACCTTCAGTTGCCAACCTCAGTTCTACGTCAACTTTCCATCCCTATGTCATAATTTAATCAGCACAGAACTTGATCTCCTTTCCCTTCCACAAGATGTCACACTGGTCCATTACATTGATGACATTATGCTAATTGGACCTAGTAAGAAAGAAGTGTCAATAACTCTGGACTTAACGGTAAAACATTTATGTGCTAGAAGGTGGAAAATTAATCCCATAAAAATTCAGGTACCTCCCACCTCAGTGAAATTTCTAGGGGTTCAGTGGCATGCGGCATGTGGAGGTATTCTTTCTAAAGTGAAAGATAAGTTATTGCATCTGGGACCTCCCACAATTGAAAAAAGGGGCACAACTCCTAGTGGGCCTCTTTGGATTTTGGAGGCAACATATTCCTCATCTGGGTGTGTTACCCTGACCAATTTATCAAGTGCTTAGAAAAGCTGCTAGTTTTGAGTGCGGCCCAGAACAAGAGAAGGCTCTGCAACAGGTTCAGGCTGCCGTGCAAGCTGCTCTGCCACTTGGGCCATATGATCCAGATGATCCAATAGTGCTTGAAATGACAGTGGCAGATAGAGATGATGCTTGGAGTGTTTGGCAGACGCCTGTTGGTGAATCAAAGCATAGGCCCTTAGGATTTTGCACCAAAGCCTTAACATTCTCTTGCAGGTAACTACTTTTGAGAAACAGCTTTTGGCTGAATGCTTAACCATAGGTCACCAAGTCACCATGCAGCCTGAGCTTTCCATCATGAACTGGGTGTGGTCTGACTTACAAAGTCACAAACTTGGAAGTGCACAGCAGCAATCCATTGTTAAATGGAAGTGGTATATATGATATCAGGTCTGAATAGGACCTGAAGGCACATGTAAGTTGCATGAGGAAGTGACCCAAATGCTCATGGTCTCCACTCCTGTCACATTACCTTCCATCTCCCAGCCTTAACCTATGGCCTCCTGGGGAGTTCCTTATGATCAGTTGACTGAAGAAGAGAAAACTCATGCCTGGTTTATAGATGGTTCTGCGTGATATGCAGGCACCTCTCAAAAGTGGACAGGGGCAGCACTGCAGCCCCTTTCTGGTACATCCTGAAGGACAGTGGTGAAGGGAATGGGCAGAACTTTGAGCAGTGCAACTGATTGTTCACTTTGCTTGGAAGGAGAAATGGCCAGATATGTGATTGTATACTGATTCATGGGCTGTGGCCAATAATTTGAATGGTCAAGAACTTGGAAGGAACCTGATTGAAAAATTGGAGACAAGGAAGCTTGGGGAAGAGGTATGTGGAGAGACTTCTCTGAATGGGTCAAAGAAGTCAAGATGTTTGTGTCTTATGTGAATGCCACCAAAGGGTGACCTCAGCAGAGAGGATTTTTAACAATCAAGTGGATAGAATGATGTGTGCTGTAGAAACCAGTCATCTTCTTTTCCCAGCTACTCCTGTCATGGCTCAAAGAGCCCATGAACAACGTGGCCATGGTGACACGGATGGAGGTTATACATGGACTCAGCAATATGGACTTCTGCTCACCAAGGCAGATTTTGGCTACAGCCACTGTTGAGTGCCCAATCTGCCAGCTGCAGAGACCAACACTGAGTCCCCAGTATGGCACCATCCGTTGAGGTGATCAGCCAGTGACCCAGTGGTAAGTTGATTACATTGCACCACTTCCATCATGGAATGGACAGTGTTTTGTTCTTACTGAAATAGTCACTTACTCTGGATATGGATATGGCTTCTGTGCACGCAGTGCTTCTGCCAAAAATATGATTCAAACACTTAAAGAATGCTTTGTCCACCATTGTAGTATCCAACATAGCATTGCCTCAGATCAAAGGACTCACTTCACAGCAAATGAAATGTGGCAATGGTTCCATGATCATGGAATTCACTGCTCTTACCATGTCCCCCATCATCCTGAAGCAGCTGGCTTGATAGAAGAATGCAATGACCTTCTAAAGACACAATTATGGTGCCAGCTAGGTGGCAATGCCTTGCAGGATTGGGGCAATGTTCTCCAGGAGTGCATATGCTTTAAACCAGCATCCAATATATGGTGCTGTTTCTCCCATAGCCAAGATGCATATGTTCAGGAATCAAGTGGCAGAAATGAGAGTGGTACCACTCACTATTACCCCAAGTGGCCCACTTGCAAGGTTTTTGCTCCCTGTCCCTGCGATCTTATTCTCTGCGGGTCTAGAGGTCTTAGTTCCAAAGGGAGGAATGCTCCTACCTGGAGACATATCACTGATTCCATTGAGCTGGAAGCTGAGAATGCCACCTGACCACTTTGGGCTCCTTACGCCTCTAGATCAACAAGAAAAGAAGGGAGTTACCATACTGGCTTGTGTGACTTATCCAATTATCAAGCGGAAATTGGATTGGTTTTACATAATGGGGGTAAAGAAGAGTATATCTGGAATTCAGGAGATCACTTAAGTCATCTCTTAGTACTACCACATCCTGTAATTAAAGTCAAAGGAAAACTACAGCAACCCAATTCCGACGTGACTGCTAATGGCCCAAGCCCTTCAGGAATGAAGATTTGGTTCACCCCACCAGGCTAAGAACCACAAGCAGCTGAGGTGTTTGCTGAGGGCAACAGGAATACAGAATGGGTGGTGGAAGAAGGTAGTTCTAAATACCAGTTATGACCACGTGACCAGCTGTGGAAACAAGAAGTGTAATTGTTGAGTATTTCTGCTTTTTTTGTGTGCTTCAAATATTTTTGTTTTCTTCACTTCTAAAATATAACACGTGAACAGAGTTAGTGCATTTTTGATCATATGTGTGTTTGTTGTACCATATTAGGCACAAGTATGAGTTTATAATTGTCTTTACTCAGAGATCATGTATGGCTTAAGGAGATGTGTACAGGTGAAAAGTTCACAAGAGGTGGACTGTGATGGCTAAGGCTCTGTGCCAACTTGGCTGGGCCATGATTCTCAGTGGTTTGGCAGTTATGATGTAATTTGGCAGTCGATGATGTTGTGTTCATTTCCATGATGATATCTGATATAAGGTGATCTCCATGATGGGATCTGCTGATAGTAGCTAATCAGTTGAAAGGGAGTTGCCTTGGGCATGTGGCCTGCATCTAATATAAATGGACATTCTGGCAAAGCTCGAGGACTTTTGCTTGCTCTGGATCCTGCAGCTGTCTCTTGTTCATCTGGCTACCAGTTCTTGGGACTTGAGCTAGCAGTTTACCTGCGGTCTTGCCTGCTCATCTTGGGATTTGCCTATATTTACAGACTGTGAGCAAGAGCTCTGCTCACCGACCTGCTGATCTTGGGTCCTCCAGCCCCTGTGGCTACCTGAATCAGGAGAAGCCTCTATCTTGACCCACAGACTTGGGACATTCCAGCTCCTTCAACCATGTGAGCCATTTCCTTGTTATAAATATCTCTATATATTTATAGCCCCTACTGGTTCTGTTTCTTTAGAGAACCCAGCCTAAGACACTGATATAAAAAGACAAGAAAAGGCAAAAGTTTAGTGAGCAAAATTTATTAGTGGTTACCAAGGATGCAAGTGAAGGGTTAATGGTGATGGAAAAATTGTGTTAAGCATAGAGTTGCACAGCCAATTATTGCAATTGTTGTCAAGTTGTACATCTGTAAAAAGTTGAATAGGCAAAAGTTGTGTGATAGATATACTTACAACAACAACAACAAAAAGTAGCTGCTGAGGTTGCTTATGTACAACCAAATACCTTTGGGGATTTGTTTCCTTGGTTTGGAGGTTTAAGGTCATGGTTTCCTGGCACATCTCAGTTAACTGGCCTAATAATGTCTTTAGTGCATTTGTTCTACCTCCTAGTTCATTGTGTAGTGCCTGGGGTCTTAAAAGCTTACAAGCTGCCATTTAAGACATAATTGATCTCTATTCCCCTGGAATAACGGAGGAAAAAGGAGTTTTCTGGGTCCATAGAGGCTGGATGAAGCCCTAAGATAATCTTTAAGACTTAAAGCAAAAATATCCCCTGCAGTCTTCTTAAAACAAAACAATGATTTCAAGTTTGCTCTGCCTAAGGGTTACAGCTCTTAGTACAGCCAGGGCTTCTGCGGCTGCCAAAGGTAAGCCAGCTCAGTCCCAACACTGCTACTTGCTGTGCTTGGGTATCTGTTTGCATGGGCCCAAACTGCAGCTGCTTCTCCTTTATGAGATGCCCAACTCTGCTGGTGGCCTCCTGCCCAGAGGTGCCCAGATCTGCTCCATGGGTTGACTCACCTACTGCTGCCATCATCCAATCTCATGGTTCCTACCACCTATACTGCTACTGCTGTTTTTCTTCTGCTTGGCTCTGTTGTGCTACCTGCCATTTCTCTGTTGCTGGGCCCCCTTCTGGGCCTCCTGACATCTTCACTGTTATAACACTTGACCCGTATTACAGCACTTTTAGGAGTTTCCCTCCTCTGTCTGGCTGTCTGTCTCTCACTCTTCTTCTTCCTCTTCTCCAAAAACCATTGTGGGGTTGGCTGTTTATATAAGCAAACTCCTTGCCAATTTCAAGGCATGGCCCTCCCAGCAGGACCACAAACTGACCAATCCCCATCAGCGGACTGCAAGTCACTCAATCTTATTGGGTGGATTTTCAAGCCACTATCTGAAAAGTAAATGGACAAAGCCCTGTAAGGTACATAAAAGAGACCAACTACAGGGCTGACTGAGGTGCGACCAATTACTTTTGGCAGAATTATAAACCCAGGGCCAGAAAGCTCACATATAAGAGAAACCCATTACACACACACATACATGCATACACATGCACATGCCTGCTTGTAGAGTCCATATTGATTTATTCTGAAGCTGTCCCTTGACTCACACTGAACTTATATGAGAAAGTAATCTGACTTGACACTCTAGAGATACAAGTAGCCTGCAGGCACACTGTCAGGCCCATGCTCTCGCCTCACAGTAAGTATGAAGCCCATAGGCTTTCCCTTTTAGGCTGTAGGAAAGGGTGGCAAAGCCAGGTGGCTTTTACCTATATGATCAAGAATCCCTCCCTATCTCAGCCAACCTGGCCTCTCTGTCTTCATTTAGTGTCCTCAGAGGCCAATGGCTTCGATGTTTCTTTCCTCCTGGGTTAGACAAGCCCAGCACATTAAGGGAAATGTTTTCTCATTGAGGAAATTGTTGCTGGTTTTGTCTCTCTGTGCTACTTACCACAGTCTGTATTTCTGTTCCTTGCATGCAACGTTTCCTGTATCTCTAATATTATGTATGTGCCATATGGGCCAATTTACCTAAGGTTGAATTTGCAAAAGTCGTATGTCAGGTAATTTGGGAGGATCGGTTAAGTCAACAATTTACTGAGCTTTTGCCGTGTGCCAGCACTGAGCCAAACTCTTCACATCCATAATCCCCTTAATTCTACTGACAATCCTATGAGGTAATGGGGCAAAGAGGAGTCAGGAGATTGGGGGAAGAGAAAGCAAGAAAGTAAGCCACATATTTCAGAGAGATGAGAGAAACATCAGAGGGCTCTCCTCAACAAGTCAGCACCAGAGTGGGAGGAAGAAACAGGCTTTGTGCTGGGGCTTTTGAGAGAATTCCCTCTCAAGCTTCTCATCCACCTTTAGCTGTTGGTACAACTCTCTTTAGAGAATGAAGAATCAGAATGATTGGAGAAGAGCCTTGCGTGTATCCAACAGAGGAAGAGGAAATTGGCCTCCACTTCCACAAGCAGGCTTAGAAGTTACTCTGAAGAGGGTGAGGGACATGGCCAGTGAGAGGATGGAGCTTGAGGGCATGGCTTCCCCTCCCCAGCTTCAGAACTGAGAGGAAGAGGAGAGATTAACACACCGAGGGGCACCAGGTTTGGGACTGGAGGGTTCTTGTGTTCTACATATATGTAGCCCAGGAGGAAGTGAAAAGGAGAGAGTGTGATAAGAGATAGGAGGAAGGCTAGGAGAGGGAGGGAGGCAGGGCTGGGAATGAGCTAGCGTCCTGCTGCTGGGAAGGGCAGAGGGGGATTAGGGAGCTGGATGAGGGGGAGGCGAAGCCAGGAGTGTCAGAAGGGAATTAATTGCCACGTCAGGGTCTCCCTGGCCAGCTCATGAGGGCAGCAAACCTCAGGCATTTCTGCATCTCGACCATTTAGCACATTATGAAGGACATAGTGAACACTCAACAAGAATTTTTAAGTTGCTCCCTTGAAATAGTTATTATTTATAAAGTTAATATATGCAAATAAAAAAACTAAGAAAATATAGAAGAGTAAAGGTCTTCCATAAATCCACCAATAACATACCTAGTATTAATACTTGGTGTATAAACCCTATATATTTTAAACAAAAGTAGGATCATTCTCTGTGTTTTATATTTCCTTGTAACTTGTTTACTTCTAACTTTTTAAACTCCTTGTATTGTATTTCCTTGTATCTTGTTTACTTTTAGCTTGGCCTATTTTCACTCTATAATTTATAGCAAGGGAAAAATCCAATGAAAAGGTTTAGAGAAAAAGGGATAAAAGGACACCTTTCACTGTCAGTTACCCAACTATCACCTGCCAGCTCTCTGTCCTGAGGTAGGCAACCTGGCACTGCCTCCCCAGGAGCCACACTCTGTAGGGCTCTCAGGTGACCCAGTTCCAGCTGCTAACAGCTGGCCTCTGGTTGGCCTTTTTTTATTACCCAACAGTTGGGGTCAGTTCAGGGATGAGTCACTTCAAGCACTCAAAACCCTGGAAACACCCTCCTCATCAAAACACTCTGGGAGACAGAGACTCTGCTGGTGCCTGGCATCCTAGCCAGGGCTGTAAGCCACTGTCACCAGGGAGGAGGTGAGGTGATGGCTGTGGCTCGGTTATTTATTCCTGTGACAGCTGAGCAATGGCGAGATGCATTCCCAGCTAATTGAGGCCAGGTGCTCAGTGGCCAGGTCTCACTTCTTGCCACTGTTTGTCCTGGCCTCAGAGCTGATGTTGGTCCGTAGCTAAGGGCTTTTCAGACATCACATCTCTTTCTAGCTCACTCCATCTCAGGGTGGGAACTATCATGTTAAAGAAAGAGAAAGCCAGGCATGCTGAATGGGCCTAAGGGCCTGAGCAATTCTGAGTGGAGCTCGGTGCCTGCCTTTTGAATTTGCCCTCCAGCCTAGGTCCCAAGGACTCCTGTCAGAATCCCAGGGGATGGAAGAGACATCAGTAAAAAATAGTATGTTCTTTACATTAAAACTCTGCAGGTCCCCTAGGCCATGTGCCAATGTGTGACCTGGTGTGGGCCAGTGGGCATTCCCCCCTGCAAGGAGCATAGGGTGGCCTTGAGATTCTGCAGCGCCATTGTGGCCTGGGGAGAGCTTCAGCTTATAACTTGGTCTCCTAAAGATGCCCTATGGAGGTGAAAATACTCAGACGGACATGGCAGTGATGGGCAGGAGGCCATTCAGTTGCAGCCATTGGAAGTGTTGACAGGGCTCAGACTGATAGGATGTGGGGCCCTACATCTAATTTCATCCAAGTGTCCCAGCACAGGGAGAAAGAAAGTGGAGGTGCTGCCTGGTAGTTGGCACGGTTGGTAAGGAAGAATGCTGGAAACACTTTTCAGGGATTTTGTGTGTGTGTGTGTGTGTGTGTGTGTGTGTGTAGAGGTGAAGATTCTGTGGTATGCCTGGGAATATAATCAAGTACCTATGGATTACACTGTCAGTGTGGCACTATTTAATATTGCCAGGCTGGAGGCCTTGAAAACTTGGATTATTCTCATAGAAAATCCATGGAGTGGGATTTAGGACGTGCAAGTCGCGAGAAGTTCAGGAAATAGCCCGATTTGCATAGCTAGGATATGCCCTCACCACTGTTCATTCTCAGAGTCCACACTCTTCTCCACAGATCCCTGTCTATGTTTATTAAGTTCCTCAGTGAGTTCTTAAAAAGAGCAGCTCAATTCTCAATTAATCGTATGTCACAAATTGATTCCTTGGCTAGAATTAGGGATAAGGCCAGATAGGGGACAACTCAATTTACTAAATGCAAAACAAAACAAACAAAAAAAAAAACTCTAAATTTCACACCACTTGATATTTAATGTTTTGAAATGTATTTTGTTACCATCTCTTACCTCAAACAAGTCACTCCTTATGATAGAAGGGAGAAAAACCTGGGTCATTGAGTTAGGAAGCTATGGGGATAGAATTTAGTTTTAATGCAGATCTGATTTCTGGGTATGTTATTTACCTGCTATTAACCTCAGCTTCCTTACCCATAAAATGGATATAAGGGTTATATTCATTAATTAAAGTATATAAAAGTATCTTGGGATTCAAAAAATTTGGGGATTTCTTCCCCTTTCCTTTACACTCTTCTTCTTGAAACTTTTGTATTTTCCTTTTCAACTCTCTCTTTCTACAATAACAACATACTTCCTCTTGCTCTGGGATGGTCCCAGGAAGCCTGGAATTCATGCCGAGGGTACATGGCTTGATGGGAGAGGTAGTGGCATAGTGAGAAAGCTTGCCTTTTGGCGTAAGAATGATTGGGTTAAAGCTCAAGTTGTGCCATGACCTGAGGTATGTGTGACACTGAGGAAGTAACTTGAATTCTTTAGACAGGATATGTGCAGTTAGTAGCACTGGAAGATCTGAATACAAGTAAAGACTCCACCCAGCAGACCCAGGGACAATTCTCTCCATCCATGGCCACTCTCCTCCCAGGGGTTGAGAAGGCCTTGGTAGAACAGCCATCTGTTGAGCTTGAAGATAGAGACACAATCTGAAATGTTAAATGGGAAGAAGTCAGCAAGTCAGGCTGCAGGGTCAGGGGTCAACCTAGAAGCCCAAATCCAGGTGTGGTGACTCAAAATCTGCATTGTGTCAAGAATGTGTTGAATCCCAGAGACTATGACTGGGTCTTAGCATCAATGGAGATAAATACAACTTTTCTCCAAGCCTATGCTTTACGATGTTCTTGCTTCATTCAGGAATGACTAAAGCACTGCTATGCTCTAGTTCTCTCACAAAACTTTGCTCACAAAAGGGGTTCTCACTGTATCCACTGAAAGGGGCTCAGAATGACAAGAGAAGCTGAACAAGCTTTGAGAGCCCTTATTCTGGCAGCATTTGGAAGGAAATTACAGGTTAAAGCAGAAATAAATGAAACAGGAAATCAAAACAATAGAGGAAATCCCTCTCCATTCCATTGTCCAGTCCAATCCCTGTCTGAAGACTTGGCTTTAAGAATGGTTCCTGTCCTGGGCCAACAGAAGTCCTGGGGGCCATGACCACTGGGATCATTCTAGTCTCAGTCAGACCATTAAGTCTGGTCTTTTTACAAGAATTTGGGGTCTGCATCCCACTGCTCCCCTGCTCCCTCAGAAGTTCTCTGTTGTGTTCCCTGTCAGGGCAGTCATAGGTTGTGGCGGGGCACTATCTAGCTTTTCTGGACTCAGGCTGATGTAGTCTCTGGTTTATGTGGCCCTTTCTGTCTCTTGGGCTTGTAATTAATTTCTGTCCTAGGTACTCTTCATTCTCCTTTGCTCCAGGTGGGTTGAGACAAAATGATGCATCTTAGATGGCCGCTTGCTAGCATTTAAGACCCCAGATGCCACCCTCCAAAGTGGGAAGCAGAGTGTTTTCTTAATAGATTTTATTATACCAATTGACTTACATGTCCCCTGAAACCATGGTCCCCAAACCCCTGCCCCTCCTATACTGGCCTTCAAAGCATTCAGTTTATTCAGGAAACTTCTTTGCTTTTGGTTTAGTCCAGTTGTGCTGACCTTGCCTGTATTGTGCATTGTCTTTCCCTTCACCTAAAGTAGTTCTTATCCACTTTCTAGTTAGTGAGTACCCCTCTCCCACCCTCCCTCCCTGCCCACTCTGGTAACCATCAAAGAATATTTTCTTCTCTGTTTAAACTGTTTCTCGAGTTCTTATCATAGTGGTCTTATACAATATTTGCCCTTTTGCAACTGACTAATTTCACTCAGCATAATGCCTTCCAGGTTCCTCCATGTAATGAAATGTTTCACGGATTCATCACTGTTCTTTATTGATGCATAGTATTCCATTGTGTGAATATACCATAATTTATTTATCCATTCACCCCGTGATAGGCACCCTGGTTGCTTCCATCTTTTTGCTATTGTAAACAGAGCTGCAATGAACATGGTTGTGCGTATATCTGTTAGTGTAAAGGCTCTTATTTCTCTAGGATATATTCCATGGAGTGGGATTACTGGATCGTATGGTAGTTTTATTTCTAGCTTTTTAAGGAAGTGCTAAATCGATTTCCAAATTGGTTGTACCATTTTACATTCCCACCAGCAGCGTATAAGTGTTCCAGTCTCTCCACAACCTCTCCAACATTTATTATTTGGTGTTTTTTGGATTAATGTGAGCCTTGTTGCAGTGAGATGGAAACTCATTGTAGTTTTGATTTCTTTAACGTCTAATGATCATGAGCATTTCCTCATACATCTCTTAGCTACCTGAATGTCTTCTTTAGTAAAATGTCTGTTCATATCTTTTGCCCATTTTTTAATTGGGTTATTTGTCTTTTTGTAGTTGAGATTTTGTAATGCCATGTAGATTTTCGAGATCAAGTGCTGATCAGAAATGTCATAGCTAAAAACTTTTTCCCAGCCTGTAGGTAATCGTTTTACTCTTTTGGTGAAGTCTTTGGATGAGCATAGGTGTTTGATTTTTAGGAGCTCCCAGTAATCTAGTTTTTCTTCTGCATTATTAGTAATGTTTTGTATACTGTTGATGCCATGTATTAGGGCTCCTAACATTGTCCCTATTTTTTCTTCCATGACCTTTATCATTTTAGATTTTATATTTAGGTCTTTGATCCAGTTTGAGTTTGTTTTTGTGCATGGTGTGAGGTATGGGTCTTGTTTCATTTTTCTGCCGGTGGATATCCAGTTATGCCAGCACCATTTGTTAAAAAGTCTGTCTTTTCCACCATTTAAGTGCTTTGGGGCCTTTGTCAAATATCAGCTGCTCATATGTGGATGGATTTCTGTCTGGGTTCTCAATTCTGTTCCATCGGTCTATGTATCTGTTGTTGTACCAGTACCAGGCTGTTTTGACCACTGTGGCGGTATAATAGATTTTAAAATCAGGTAGAGTAAGGTCCCCACTTTGTTCTTCTTTTTCAGCAATGCTTTATGTATCCATGGCCTCTTTCCCTTCCATATGAAGTTGGTGATTTGTTTCTCCATCTCATTAGAAAAATGTTGTTGGAATTTGGATCAGAATTGCATTAAATCTATAGATTCCTTTTTGTAGAACAGACATTTTTATAATGTTAAGTCTTCCTATCCATGAGCAAGGTATGTTTTTCCACTTATGTAAGTCTCTTTTGGTTTCTTCCAGAAGGGTTTTGTAGTTGTCTTTGTATAAGTCTTTTACATCTCTGGTAAGATTTATTCCTAAGTATTTTATCTTCTTGGGGGGCTACTGTAAATGGCATTGATTTGTTGTTTTCCTCTTTGATGTTCTTTTTGTTGGTGTAGAAGAATCCAACTGATTTTTGTATGTTTGTCTTGTATCCCGATACTCTGCTGAACTCTTCTTTTAGTTTCAGTAGTTTTCTTGAGGATTCCTTAGGGTTTTCCGTGTATATGATCATGTCATCTGCAAATAGAGATATTTTTACTTCTTCCTTGCCAGTCTGGATGCACTTTATTTCTTTATCTAGCCTAATGCTCTGGCTAGGACCTCCAGCACAATGTTGAATAAGAATGGTTTTAAAGGGCATCCTTGTCTGGTTCCCGATCTCAAGGGAAATGCTTTCAGACTCTCTCCGTTTAGAATGATGTTGGCTATTTTCTTTGTATAAATGCCATGTATTATGCTGAGGAATTTTCCTTCTATTCCTATTTTGCTGAGAGTTTTTTTCATGAATGGGTGTTGAACTTTGTCAAATGCCTTTTCTGCATCGATTGATAAAATCATGTGATTCTGTCTTTTGTTTTATTTATGTGATGGATTACATTGATTGTTTTTCTAATGTTGAACCATCCCTGCATACCTGGTATGAATCCCACTTGGTCATGGTGAATTATTTTTTTGATATGCTGTTCGATTCTATTGGCTAGAATTTTGTTGAGGATTTTTGCACCTAAGTTCATGAGGGATATAGGTCTGTAATTTTCTTTTTTGTGGTGTTTTTGCATGGTTTTGGTATCAGGGATATGCTGGCTTCATAGAACATGTTTGGGAGTATTCCGTCCTTTTCTATGCTCTGAAGTTCCTTTAGTGATAGTGGTGTTAACCATTCTCTGAAAGTTTGGTAGAACTCTGCAGTGAAGCTATCTGGGCCAGGGCTTTTTTTTTTGTTGGTAGTTTTTTGATTACCGTTTCAGTCTTTTCTTTTGTTATGGGTCTATTTAGTTGTTCTACCTCTGTTTGTGTTAGTTTAGGTAGGTAGAGTGTTTCTAGGAATTCATCCATTTCTTACCAGTTTTCATATTTGTTAGAGTAGAATTTTTTATAGTAATCTGATATGATTCTTTTACTTTCATTTGGGTCTATTGCAATACTGCCCATCTCATTTGTTATTCTGGTAATTTGTTCTCGTCCTGATTTTCTTTTGTCAGTGTAGCCAATGGTTTATCAATTTTGTTGATTTTTTCAAAGAACCAGCTTTTGGTCTTGTTAATTCTTTCAATTGTTTTCCTGTTTTTGACTTCATTTAGTTCTGCTCTAATTTTTATTATTTGTTTTCTTCTGGTGTCTGAGGGTTTCTCTTGTTGCTCTCTTTCTATTTGTTCAAGTTGTAGGGATAATCCTTTGATTTTGACCCTTTCTTCTTTTTGTATGTGTGCATTTAATGATATAAATTGACATCTGAGCACTGCTTTCACTGTATCCCAAAAGTTCTAACAGGAAGTGTTTTCGTTCTCTTTGGATTCTATGAATTTCCTTATTCCATCCTTAATGTCTTCTATAATCCAGTCTTTTTTGTGCAGAGTATTTTTCAATTTCCAAGTGTTTGATTTCTTTTCCCTGCTTTTTCTGTTATTGGTTTCCACTTTTATGGCCTTGGGGTCAGAGAAGATGCTTTGTAATATTTCAGTGCTTTAGATTCTTCTATGGCTTGCTTTAGCATGCTAAAGGATGGGAAATTAACCCAGTAAAAGTTCGGGTGCTTTCCACCTCAATGAAATTTCCACAGGTCCGTTGGTATGGGGCATGTTGAGGTATTCCTTCCAAAGTGAAGGATAAGTTGTTGTACCTGGCCTTTCCTACAACTAAAAAGGAGGCATAATGCCTGGTGGATATTTTTGGATTTTGGAAGCAACATATTCCTAATTTATGTGTGCTACTCTGGCCTACTTATCAAATGATTCAAAAAGCTATTACTTTTATGGGGCCTAGAATAAGAGAGTGTTCTACAAGTCCAGGCTGCCATGCAAGCTGCTTAGCCACTTTGGCCATATGATCCAACTGACCCAATGGTGCTTGAAGTGTTAGTCGTAGATGGAGATGTTCCTTGAAGTCTTTGTCAGGCATATTCTGGTGAATCACAGCACATACTATTAGGATTTTGGAGAAAAGCCCTGCCATCCTCTGCAGATAAGTACTGTCATTTTTTAGAAGCAGCTTTCGGCTTATTAGTGGGTCATAGTAGAGATGAAGTGCTTAACCATGGGCCACAAGTTACCATGAGCTGTCCATCATGAACTGGGTGTCTGTCCAACAGGTGTCTGATACACAACAGCCCTCCATCATCAAGTGGAGGTGATATATATGAGATTGGGCTTGAGCAGATCCTGAAGATAAAAGTATGTTACATCAGGAAGTGGCTTAAAAGTCCATGGTTCTCATGCTTGTCACATTACCTTCTCTGTCCCAGTCTGCACCTATGTCCTCATGGGAATTTCTTTGTGATCAATTGACTGAGGAAGAGGACACTCATACCTGATTTACAGATAGTTCCGCGTGATATGCATTCACACTTGAAAGTGGACACCAGCAACACTGCTGCCTTTTTCTGGGACTTCTCTGAATGACAGTGGTGAATGGAAATCCTCCCAGTAGGCAGAACTTCTAACAGTGCACCTGGTTGTTCACTTTGCTTGGAAAGAGAAATAGCCAGATGTGTAACTATATAGTGATTCATGGGCTATGGCCAATGGTTTGGTTGAATGGTCACGTACTTGGAAGGAACATGATTAGAAAATTGGTACAAGGAAGTTTGGGGAAGAGGTATGTGGATAGACCTCTATGAGTGGGCCTAAGGAGTAAAGATATTTGTGTCTTACGTGAATGCTCACCAAAGGGTGTCCTCAACAGAGGAGAATTTTAACAGTCAGGTGGATAGGATGATATGTTTTATGCATAATAATCAGCCTCTTTCTCCAGCAACTCCTGCCATTGCCCAATTGGCTCACGAACAAAGTGGTCATGGTGGCAAGGCCAACTTGGCTAAAGCCACTGTTGAGTGTCAATTCTGCCAGCAGCATAGACCAACAGAGTCCCTGATTGGCATCATTTGTCAAACTATCAGCTAGCAACTTCATGGCAGGTTGATTATATTGGACAGCTTCCATCATTGGAAGGGCAATGTTTTGTTCTTACTGGGATAGATACTCTGGATATGAATTTGCCTTCCCTGCATGCCATGCGGAAACCCTGGTGGTGTAGTAGTTAAGTGCTACGGCTGCTAACCAAAAGGTCAGCAGTTCAAATCTGCCAGGCACTCCTTAGAAACTCTATGGGGCAGTTCTACTCTGTCCTACAGGGTTGCTATGAGTCGGAATCGACTCAACGGCATTGGGTTTGGTTTTTTTGTTTTGGGGCATGCCATGCTTCTGCCAAAACTACCATCTGTGGACTTACAGATTGCCTTATCAACCATTATGGTATCCCACCCAGCATTGCCTTGAATCAAAGAACTCACTTCACAGCAAATGAAGTGCGGCAATGGGCCTATGCTCATGAAATTCATTGGACTTACCATGCACCCCATTGTCCTGAAGCAACTGACTTGATAGAGTGATGGAATGGCCTTTTAAAGACACAATTACAGCACCAGCTTGAAGGGCTGGGGCACTATTCTCCAGGAGGTTGTACATGCTCTAAACCAGTATTCAATATATGGTGCTGTTTCTCCATAGCCAGGAGTCACTGCTCTAGGAATCAAGGGGTGGAGGATGGCGTGACACCACTCACTATTACCACTAGTGACCCACTTGAAAAATGTTTGCTTTTAGTCCCCATGACCATATGCTCTCTGGAGCATAGGAGACACAACACTGCTTTCATTGAACTAGAAGCTAAGAATACCACCTGGCCCCTTTGGGCTCCTCGTGCCACTGGATCAACAGGCAGAGAAGGGAGTTACCAGATTGACTGGTGTGATTGATCCTGGTTACCAAGGGGAATTTGGATGGATATTACATAATGGGAGTAAAATGCTTATGCCTGGAATACAAGCAAATCCTTAGGGTGTCTCTTAATACTACCAGGCCCTATGATCAAAGTCAATGGAAAACTGCAGCAACCCAGTTCCACCAAGACTACTAACAGCCTAGACTCTTCAGGAATGAAGGTTTGGGACACTCCACCCGGCAAAGAACCACAGCCACCTGATGTGCTTGCTGAGGGCAAAGGGAATTCAGAATGGGTTGTGGAAGGAGGTAGTTTTAAATACCAGCGATGACCATGTAACCAGTTGCAGAAATGAGGACTGTAATTGTTATGAGTATTTTTCCCTTTTTTGTTATACATATGTGTGTGTACATATATCTTTGTTTTCTTCCTTCCCTTTAACCCATTTATTATTATAATATACAAGACACGAAAGGGCCTAGTGGATTTTTGGTTGTATGCATATTAGTTATATCATGTTAGGCACAAATATGGCTTCATAAATGTCTTTATTTAGAAACTAAGTATGGGTTAAGGAGATGTGTATAGGTGCTAAGTTGAAAAGGTGTGGACTGTGATGGTTAATGTGTCAACTTGGCTAGGCTGTGATTCCCAATGGTTTGGTAGGCACTATGTAATTATCTCCCGTTTCGTGTTTTGAATGTGAGCAGCCAATCAGTTGAAAGGGGAATTTCCCTGGGGGCGTGGCCTACCTCCAGTATATAAATGGATGTTCTGGCAAAGCTTGCTCTTTTTCTTGACCCTGTACCCTTCTCATTGTCTGGCCTACAGTTCTTGGGACATAAGCCTGCAGAAGTCTCTGGCCTGCCACCTGACCTGCAGATTTTGGATTTTTCAGCCCCCACAGCCCCATTAACTAGCAGAGGTCTTCAACCTGTTATCTGACCCACAGATTTGGGACTTGCCAGCCCCTATAATTATTTGAGCCATTTTCTCACAATTGGGTGAGCCATTTTTTTGAAGTAAATTTTCCTGTATGTATATTTATATACACTTCACTGGTTTTGCTCCTTTGCAGAACCCAGACTAAGACAGTTCCCAACCTACTTTTCCTTCTACATTCCCTTTAGTTATGCATTCTGCTTGCCATTCTTTGAACATCTACGCAGTTTTTCTCCTATCTGCCCATGCTATAGTTCATGATGTAGCTTGTGCTGGACTTCTGCCAGCACGCCCTACAATCTTTACAATGTTTACTGAACATTTCATCTTCAAGCCAAGGTTAAACATCTGATATTCTCTGAAGACATTCGTGACCCCAGGTATTAATTCCTCGCTCTCTCTGCTCTTCAAGCTATTGAGTTACACTTCCATTCTTGGTCTGATCATGCTTTGTGATAGTTGGTTAATGGTCTACCTCTCTTTTGCATGCTACAGTGAGTTCTGCAAATAAAATATGAATGCAGATACATGTAACAGCATGCCCGACCTACATGAAATGTTAAATGCTTTTAGGTGTAAATAATTTTTTCTTAAATTTTTTGTAAAGTATAGAAAAATAATAGTGGTGGATGTTATCATTATTAGCAGACATCTCTCATGCCTTCAAAAATCTCAAGTCATATCAGGAAGTTATTGCTGAATCAATTGAAGCAATGTTTATCTGTGTGATTTTGAACAAGATAGCTTCTATAAACATGAATATTTTAATCAAAAAATGAGGAAAATTATACCAATTGTATATAAATTGTAAAGATTAAATATTGTCCTATCCTGGTATGGTTCCTGGCACATACATTTATTAAAGTGTTATTATGAATACCTTGGACTGCAAAATAAAATTAGATCCCTCTGATTCTTAAGCCTGAAGTACCCTGGTTCTCATTCCTCTCAAGTCATTAGGAGACAGTCTGGAGTAGATGTGGTCCTGAAGCCACTAGAATGTCCCAGGACCTGGGGGGCCAGGGGAGCACTGGCTGTACCTGAAGGCAGCGGCAGAACTCTTGGAGGAACTGTCCCCTAACCTTTAGACCATTTGGCATCTGCGACAATGAGTGAAGTTGTATCCTGACTGCCAATTGTTCTGGAGCAATGTATGGAGGTTAGCAACCAGAGCTGTCTCCTATATCCTTTCCTCTGGGCCCACTGTACTAGTTGAGGCAGGGGCAAGCACTGCTAACACTTCCCAACCTGGAGTGGTTGCTTGCATATTCTTTTCTGCATACATTGGTTGGGGGCGTCTGCAGTGGGTCAGGACACTTTCCTCTCAGCTTCTAGAGTCTGGTTAGTTGTTGTTGAATAGACTCATTCTCTCTCTGATTATTTCCTCCTGGAGAGTAGTGTGAGGCTGTCAGCCTGCAGCAGCCATTGCCCAGCTGTGGCAGCTCCAGTCTTCATAAAAAATTAAAAAAAAAAAACAAAACTGTTACCATCAAGTCGATTCCAACTCATAGCAACCCTATGTGACAGAGTAGAACTGCTCCATAGGGTTTCCAAGGAGCAGCTGGTGGATTCGAACTGCCGACTTTTTGGTTGGCAGCAGTAACTCTTAACTAGGGCTCCCTAGTCTTCATACTGGTGGCTATTTCTGTAAGTACTGTTGTCTCCTATCAAGCCATCTGCTGCCCAGCAGACCACAGGGGATGCCTCAGACAGTCCTCTGTACAGTGACAGATTCCTGACACCTGGCAGTTCTACCCTTTTCCTCCCTCATAAGCAGAGGGCAAAGGAGCATATTGTTGTACTTTCTTCTTACCCAATCCTTTCCTGTTCATTGTTAAAGGCTAATCAAAGGCAAGGTACCACATACTGTCACTTTTTTGTTGTTAGCTCCCATAGAGTTGACCTCCAACTTATGGCCACACCATGAACTACTGAATCAAACACTGCCCGGTCCTGTGCCATCCCCGTGATCAGTTGCAAGCCAAGGCATTTTGATCCACAGCGTTTTCACTGACTGATTTTCAGAAGTAGATGGCCAAGCTTTTCTTCCTCATATTGTTACAGTTGATTACAAATTCAAACTGGTGCCATTGTTCTTTCATTCTTTCCATTTCCAATAGCTATTCATAAGCACTAATAACCAAACTGTTGCTGTCGAGTCAATTCTGACTCATAGCCACCCTATAGGATGGAGTAGAACTGTCCCATAGGGTTTCCAAGGAGCGGCTGGTGGATTTGAACTGCTGACTTTTTGGTTAGCAGCCAAACTCTTAACCACTGTGCCACTAAGCACTAATAAGCACCTATTTAAAAAAAAAATTTTTTTTTTTTATAGAGCTATATAATTCACTTGTCATCTGCACTACTAAAGCCCATCTCTGCATTATTTTTTGTCTTATACCTTCCATTTGCTGGTTCTTTTGCAGTGTGTTTTTCCAGTAAAAAAAAAAAAAAAGTCATTCTTTGCTAACACAGGTGGCCTGGATTTGGTTATTTTTGTGCATGCCCACTAGTCCACTACCATGTAACTTATTTCTCTTGGCTGTGGTTGACCAGTCAGCTTCTGGCTTCATCCTGGTGACTGCTATTGGCTCTATGAGTTACATGTGTTAAGCTGGCCAATTAGTAAGAAAGAAAGGAATCCATTCCACAGTCCATGGAAAGATTTTCTCTCTTGCATATGGAATGTAAAGGATGAAGTAGGATTCTGCTGGTAGCTAGCTGGAGACCACTGTGAGGAAATCCAGGTTGAGGACAAGCTGACACACAGGTATAGACACAACTAAGGCATTTGCAGATAAATGGAGCCAGAGTCTGAACTTGTCATCCTCTCCTGATATTCCCACACTCCTGCCTTTGGGCTTCTAACTATGTGAAATAATAAGCTCATTTGAGTCAGATTTTCTGTTATTAGTGGTCAAAATTATCCTGATATAATTCGTAAAACCTGGGGCTTGTGGAAGGACCGAACGTGTGTATGTATAGCCTCCTTAGTTCTTTTCTCAGTTGTATCTTCTTTCCTCCTTCCCTGGACCCATCATGTTCTTGTTGCGTCTACAGCCGCAAAATCTAACAGATCCCCAGCTTCTTCCCTTTTTTTGCACCTGCATAATGACATCTCCCACCAGTTAAAGATGTCCATATTCAGGCTGAGCCATTAACATTCTTGAGAACATACATGATTTTTCAACATTACTAAAGCAATTTAGGTTGTGGTTTAGCAAAATGCTTTTGAGATTCATCCATGTTGTGCTTATGTCAGTAGTTCATTCCATTTTTACTGCCGAATAGTATTCCACTGTATGGATATTCCACAATGTGTTTATACTTTCACTTATTGATAGACATTTGTGTTGTTTCCACATTTGGGCTTTTATGAATAAAGCTACTCTGTGAAGACTCAAGTTCAAATCTTTGTGTGAACATATATTTTTATTTCTGTATGGTAAAACACCTAGGATTAAAATGGCTGGGTCAGATGGTAAATGTATGTTTAACTTTATAAGAAAAGGCCAAACTGTTTTCTAGTGTGGCTGTACCATTTTGCATTCTCAGCAGAAATGCCTGAGAGTCAATTGCTCCACATCCTTCCCAGCACTTGCCATTATCAGCCTTTTTAAATTTTAAACATGTTGGGGGAGAGGCAGGATATATCTCATTACAGCTATAATTTGTGTCTCCCTGAAGACTAATAAGTATCTATTCATGTGCTTAATAGCTATTTACATCTTATTTTATGAAATGTCTATTCAAATTCCTTGCCCACTGGTCTTTATATATTCTAGATAAAAGTTCTTATCAGATATAATTTTCAAATCTTTCTCTTATTCCATGCCTTGTTTCTGTTTATTTTAGAATAGTGCACTTTGATGAGATTAATATTTTATTTTTGATGGATCCCAGTTCATCAATTTGTTCTTTAATGTGTTGTGCTAAGAAATTATCACTTAATTCAAGGTACAAAGATATTCTTCTATTTTTTTTTTCTTGGAAGTTATAGATATATATAGCTGATCCATTTTGAGGTAATTTTTGTTTTTTGTCTATGATGTAAGACATGGATTGAGGTGAGTTTTTGTTTTTTTGAAAAATTGATATCCAATGGATCCAGCATCATTTGTTGAAAAAACTAACCTTTACACATCGAATTGCCTGAGCCCTTTTGTTCGTTATAAATTTGCCATACACGTAAGGGTCCATTTCTGGAGTCTTTTCTGTTTCATTGGTTTATATGTCTAGGCTTAGACAAATGCAACACTTTCTTAATTACTCTACCTTTATATGAAAGCTTAAAATCAGAAAGTGTAAGTCCTTCAACTTTGTTCTTTAAAAAAAAAAAATTGGGGGCTATTTTAAGTCCTTTGCATTTGTATTTTAAAATCAGTTTGATAATTTCTACACACACACACACACACAAATACTTCTGTGATATTTGTTAAAATTGTGTTAAATTTACAGATCAATTTGGAAGAACTGATACATTAACAATATATTCTTCCAACCCATGTAAATATTGTATCTCCCAATTTAGGCCTTCTTTAATTTCAGCAGTATTTTCTAGTTTTCAGTGTACAAGTCTTGCACACATTTTATTCAATTTATCTCTAAAGATGCAGTCGTTTTTGATGCTATTGTAAATGATGTCTTATAAATTTAATTCCAAAGTTCATTGACTGTATATATAAATATAACTGAATTTTACATATTCGTCTTTTGTTCTTTGACCAAACTTGGTAAACTCATTTTTAGTTTGAGTAGCTTTTTTGTAGATTCTTTAGGATTTTCTATATAGGTAGACATGATTTGTTTCTTCCTCTCCAAATGTATTTTTTATTTTCTTCCTCCCTCCTTCCCTCCTTTCCTTTCTTCCTTCCCTATTTCTCCATTATTGTCTTTCCTAGGTATTAGTGCAATGTTGAATAAAAGGGTGAGAGTGGAAGCCTGTGCCTTATTCCCTATCTTAAGGGAAAATCATCCAGTTTTCACCACAAAGTATGACGTTAATTGTAGTTTTTTTTGTAAATACACTGTATCTATTTAAGGAAATTCTATTCTATTCTCAGGTTGCTGAGATTTTTTATTATGCAGGGGTGTTGATTTTTGTCAAATGCTTTTGCTACATCCATTGATGTGATGATATGGTTTTTCTTTTGCAGTCTGTTGATATAAAGAGACCTGGGAGAGCCGAAACTCGACTGGACTACCTTGTTTTTTTTGGAACTTACAAGTTTTCCACCTTTGACAGGGTGCTGTCTTACCACTATGCTACAGCTCCTTTAAGTGGAAAATAACTCTGACAGATTTCCACCTTAAACAGTTTCTGAGTTTCACAAGTTGTCCTGTAGAAATGACAGTGATTAATTTTCAAATCTTAATCCAATATATTCCTGGGATGAGTCCCATTTGGTCATGATGTATTATCCTTTTTTAGATATTGCTGGATTTGAGTTGCTAAAGTATTGTTCAGATTTTTTTGCCCCTTTAATGTCTTGGAGGAAACCCTGGTGGCGTAGTGGTTAAGAGCTACAGCTGCTAACCAAAAGGTCGGCAGTTCAAATCCACCAGGCCCTCCTTGGAAACTCTATGGGGGCACTTCTACTCTGTCCTTTAGGTTTGCTATGAGTTGGAATCGACTCGATGGCAGTGGTTTACAGGTAATGTCTTAGAATCAGTAATGCTAGGATCTAACATGAGGGAGGAAATGTTTCCTCCTTTTCTATTTTCTGGAGGAATTTATGTTAAATTTGTATTATTTCTTTAAATATTTGACCAAATACATCACTGAAGTCATGTGCCCTGAAGTTTTCTATGTGAGAAGGTTTTTAACTACAACTTCATTTCCTTAATAGGAAATAGGACTATTGGGGTTATCTGTTTCTCTTGGCTGATCTTTTGCGATTTGTGTCTTTCAAGGAATTATTCCATTTCATCTAAGCTGTCAGATGTATTGTCATGGAGTAATTCATAATTTCTCTTACCATCCTTTTGATGTCTGTTGGATTTGTAGTGATGTTTACTTTTTATTCCTTATACTGGTAATTTGTATTCTATTATTTTTTCCCTGATCATTCTTGCTAGAGGTTTATCAATTTTGTTAATCTTTTCAAACATTAACTTTGGCTTCATTGATTGTTTGCCTATTTTTGATTATATTAACCACTGCTACTATTTTTATTACTTTCTCTCCTTCCAATTACATTGGGGTCAATTTGATGTTTTTGCTTGAGTTGCTTAAGTTGGAAGTTTAGATCATTGATTTGAAGCCATTCTTCTTTTCAAATACAGAAATTTAATGCTGTAAGTTTCTCTCTAAGCACTGCATTAGCACTACTCCCCATGTTTTGATACATTGTGTTTGCAATATCTTTGAGTTGGAATTTTTTTTTTTAATCTGTTGTTTCTTCTTTGACTCTTAGGTTATACATAAATTTGTTGTTTAATTTCCAAATATTTAAAAATATTCTAGGTATCTTTTTGTTATTCACTTCTAGTTTAATTCTATTGCAATTAAAGAACATATTTTGTATAATTTCAATCCTCTAAAATGTACTAAAACTTGTTTTATATCCCAGGCAAAGACTTATCTTGGTGAAAGTTTCATGTACACTTGAAAAGAATACTTATTCTAATCTTGCTGTATGAAGTATTTTCTAAATGTCAACTAGGTCAAGTTGATTGATAGTTGCTTAGGTTCCATTTGACAATAACTATTTCAAAAATTCTTGGATGTGATGGATCATAAGACCCCCAAATCAGCTCCTACTAGTCTGAACATGCTGTAAAGAATTCTCTTTTTCGGGTCTTCAGTAAAAAACTGGCAGCCTCTACATAGGACTTTGTATATGAGTCAAACCGTCATATTCAAATGCGATACGTGTATGGTAGACAGTATAAAGTGCAGTAACTGTATTTCATTTTGGAAGAGAACATGTGTACCGTTTTGTGCAATCCCAAGACAATAAAACTCTCTATAGACTATAATATGGCAGAGAATCATTGCATCTAGGACAATAGCTACAATTGGAATTACCATCTATTTAAGTTTATGGTAATCCACAGTGATTATCCAAGATCAACATGGCTCTTCGCAGATCAAACTGAGGGTTAGATGGGGCTATTTTAAGTATCATCACCCTTGTTTATTTCAAGTATTTTACAGTGACATTAATCACTTCAGTTTCTCAAGGGGTATGATATTGTTCATGGTATTGCATCTGGTTTACTGTCTTGGACCAAAAAAAACAAACTCATTGCTGTCCAGCTGGTTATAACTTATGGCAACCCCATGTATTACAGAGTAGAACTGCTGCTCCATAGTTTTTTTCTTTTCATTTTGCTGTAACCTTAACAGAAGCAGATCACCAGGCCTTTCTTCCAGGATGCCACTGGGTGAGTTGGAACCACCAGCTTTTAGCTTAGTAGATGAGCTTTGTGCCACCCAGGGACTGTGCTATCTTGGAAGGGAATGGAAATTCCATGCCCAACTATTTACCCAAGAAAAATGAATAAGTATTTCTTTCAAAATTTAAGTACAAAATGATCATAGCTGTTATTTATTTATAACAGCCAAAAACTGGAGACTACCCAAATGCTCATCACTAGAAGAATGGATAAGTAAATGTTGATAAAATTATGGTGTATTTTTTTTATTACTATATGTAACAACATGGATGGATCTTACAGTCTTCATGTTGTGAGAAAGAAACCAGACAGAAAAAGTATACAACATTTAATTTCATTCATATGAAGTTTAAAAAAAAAAAAGAACAATTGATAATGATAGATGCCAGAATAATGGTTACCTTTGATGGCAGGCTAGTTATTAATTGGTAAGAAGCATAGGGGAGGAGGCAGAGCCAAGATGGCAGAATAGACAGACGCTTCTGGCAAGCCCTCTTACAACAAAGACCTGAAAAAAACAAGTGAAATGAGTATATTTATGACAAGCTAGGAGCACCAAACATCAAAGGCAAGGTTAGAAAAGGAACTGAGGGGCAGGGGAAGGAAGAGATGGTTTAGAAGCGGAGAGGAGTTACCAGACACGAATCCCCAGGAGCCCTCAGGCACCGTTCCCTGGAGCGGATGCGGCGGGCAGGTACTAGTGTTTAGCATGAGTTTCCTCAGGGAGAAGCAGCCAGCTGCACAGCCTACTCACACCTCCAAAACCAGAGAAGAACAGTGTTCTTGGCAAAAGCTATGTTCTTGCGTATGTTTTACTGCGCCCCCTGCCCCCAGGCTGGCTTCTGGGCCTGAGATAGGCCCACTGAACACCTAGAGCCGTTCTCCAGGCCGTGGAGAAGGAATAAATTTGCAATTGAGGGAAAAGATAATTTGCCAGCTCCACTAACCAGAGGAGTTCAGGACAGAAGCTGCTCCTGTCCAGGCATAAATGGTCCATGGACTTTGAGTCCCTTGCCCCTCTGCATGGACCTGTCTGGGCATATTTCAGGAGAATAGACCCTTGTTGGCAGATTACAACTGTCTCAGCTGTGCGATGGAGAGGTGGGTGTTTGATGTTTGACAACTCTTTGCCTATTAAACAGGGTCCTCACCTACCCTCATCAGGGGCCTAAGGACTGGCGGCTCCACTTAGGTCACCCAGCCCACCCGCGATAGGGGTCCAAGGATACCTAGTACCTCCCAGTCCTTACAACAAAAACATTGGGTACCCACAGTCCATCTGCAGAACCCACTCACCTGTATGCTCTAGGGAATAGGGACATGTTCTCCTCAGAGACACGTACAGGGTGATTCTCAGCCCCCTGCCTTGTTCAGAGTGTGACCCCCTGCTGCAACCAGATACCGGTACCTACACCAATCACTGCTGCCCCTCTCAGACTGTAGGATAGAGCCTCTACCACACACTTGATGATCAGCTACCTGGACACCTGAGCTGAATTCATACAAGTGAATGGCATCCTAGACGAATATATCAGATAATAGCTCTAGCCCCCTGAGGAGAGGACTTTGGAGCTTCAAAGGTGAAAATAATCAAGTTAACTCACTCAAGCAACCCATTTGGGCATACCAAAACAAAACAAAGCAAGAAGCTAAATTAATACAATAACTTATAGATGGCTCAGAGACAACAGTCAATATCAAGTCACATAAAGAAACAGAGCATGATCGCCTCAACAAGATCTCAAAACAAAGAATCAAGGGATCTTCTAGATGATAGTGCCTTCCTAGAATTACTGGAGGCAGAATACAAAAGCTTAATATACTAAACACTTCAAGACATCAAGAAAGAAATGAGGGAATATGAAGAACAAGCCAAGGAAAACACAGATAAAGCAGCTGAAGAAATTAAAAAGCTTATTCAGGAACATAATGAAATATTTAATAAGTTGGAAAAAACCATAGGCAGAGAGCAATCAGAAATTCAGAAGATTAACAATAAAATTACAGAATTAGAAAACTCAATAGAAAGTCAGAAGAGCAGAATTGAGCAAAGGGAAGGCAAAATTTGTGAACTTGAAAATAAAGCACTTGGCACAAATATATTTGAGGAAAAATCAGATAAAAGAATTTTTAAAAAATGAAGAAACTTTAAGAATCATGTGCAACTCTATCAAGAGAAATAACCTATGAAAGATTGGAGTCCCAGAAGAGGGAAGGATAACAGAAAATACAGAGAGAATTATTGAAGATTTGTTGGCAGAAAACTTCCCTGATACCGTGAAAGATGAGAAGATATCTATCTAAGATGCTCATCGAACTCTGTATAAGGCAGATTTGAAAAGAAAGTCACCAAGGCATATTATAATTAAACTTGCAAAAACCAAAGATAAAGAGAGACTTTTAAGAGCGGCTAGGGATAAACGAAAAGTCACCTACAAAGGAGAGTCAATAAGAATAAGCTTGGAATTTGGCAGAAACCATGCAGGCAAGAAGACAATGGGATGACTTACATAAAAAATTGAAGGAAAACAATTGCCAGCTAAGAATAATATATCCAGCATAACTGTCTCTCAAATATGAAGGTGAAACTAGGGCATTTCCAGACAAAGAGAAGTTTAAGGAATTCATAAAAACCAAACCAAAATTACAAGAAACACTAAGGGGAGTTCTTTGGCTGGAAAATCAATAATATCAGGTATCAACCCAAGGCTAGAACACTGAGCAGAGCAATCAGAAGTCAACCTAGAGAGGGAAATCACAAAAATAAATCAAGATTAAAAAACACTCAAAACAGGGAAACAGTAATGTTATTATGTAAAAGAAGACAACATTATACAATAAAGAGGGACTAAGAAATGTTTTTTAAGAAATGTAGTCATAGACCTTTCATATGGAGAAGAAGTCAAGGCGATACAAAAAAATAAAAGGTTTAAATTTAGAAAAATATAGGTAAATATTAAGGCAACCACAAAGGAGACAAACTATCCTACACATCAAAATAAAATACAAGAAAAAAGTAGAGACTCAGCAGACACAAAATCAACAACAACAAATAGGAGGAAAAGACAGTATATAAAGATCATCTACTCAGCACAAAAAAATTAAGTGGGAAAAAGAAACTGTCAACAACACACACAAAAAAAAAGACATCAAAATGATAGCACTAAATTCATGCCATCCATAATTACGCAGAATGTAAAAGCACTAAATGCACAAATAAAGAGATACAGAGTGGCAGAATGCATTAAAATACACGGTCCGTCTATATGCTGCCTACAAGAGTCACACCTTAGACTTAGGTGCACAAACAAACTAAAACTCAAAGGACGAAATAAAATATATCAAGGAAACAACATTTAAAAAAAGAGTAGGGGTAGCAATATTAACTTCTGACAAAATAGACTTTAAAGTTAAATCCATCATAAAGGATAAGGAAGGACACTATATATTAATTAAAGGGACAATATACCAAAAGGATATAACCATATTAAACATTTATGCACCAAATGACAGGTCTGCAAGATACATAAAACAAACTCTATTAGCATTGAAAAGTGAGATAGACACCTCTACAATTATAGTACGAGATGTCACCACACCACTCTCAGTGAAGGACAGGACATCCAGAGAGAAGCTAAAGAAAGACACAGAAGATCTAAAGGCCACAATCAACAAACTCAACCTCATAGACATATACAGAACACTCCACCCAACAGCAGACAACTACACATGGAACATTCTCTAGAAGAGACCACATATTAGGTCATAAAGCAAGCCTTAGCAGAATCCAAAACATCAAAATACTACAAAGCATCTTCTCTGACCACAAGGCCATAAAAGTAGAAATCAAATAACAGAAAAAGCAAGGAAACGAAATCGAACTTGGAAACTGAACAATACCCTGCTCAGAAAAGACTGGGTTATAGAAGACATTAAGGAGAGAATAAAGAAATTCATAGAATGCAACGAGAATGAAAACACTTCCTATCAAAAACTCTGGGACACAGAGAAAACAGTGCTCAGATGTCAATTTACATCAATAAATGCACACATCAAAAAAGAAGAAAGGGTCAAAATCAAAGAATTATCCCTACAACTTGAACAAATAGAGAGCAACAAAAGAAACCTTCAGGCACCAGAAGAAAACAAATAATAAAAATTAGAGCAGAAGTAAATGAAATAGAAAACTGAAAAACAATTGAAAGAATTAACAAGACCAAAAGCTGGTTCTTTAAAAAAATCAACAAAATTGATAAACCATTGGCCAAACTGCAAAAGAAAAACAGGAGAGGAAACAAATAACCTGAATAAGAAATGAGATGGGGGGTGATATTACAACAGACACAATTGAAATTAAATGAATCATATCAGATTACTCTGAAAAATTGTACTCTAACAAATTTGAAAACCTAGAAGAAATGGACGAATTCCTAGAAACACACTACCTACCTAAACTAACACAAACAGAGGTGGAACAACTAAATAGACCCATAACAAAAGAAGAGATTGAAAAGGTAATCAAAAAACTCCCAAAAAAAAGCCCTGGCCTGGACAGCTTCACTGCAGAGTTCTACCAAACTTCCAGAGAAGAGTTAACACCACTACTACTAAAGGTATTTCAGAGCATAGAAAAGGATGGAATACTCCCAAACTCATTCTATGAAGCCAGCATATCCCTGATACCAAAATCATCCAAAGACACCATAAAAAAAGAAAATTACAGACCTATGTCCCTCATGAACGTAGACGCAAAAATCCTCAACAAAATTCTAGCCAATAGAATTCAACAACATATCAAAAAAATAATTCGCCATGACCGAGTGGGATTCATACGAGGTGTGCAGGGATGGTTCAACATTAGAAGAACAATTCATGTAATCCATCATATAAATAAAAGAAAAGACTAGAACTACGTGATTTTATCAATTGTTGGAGAAAAGGCATTTCACAAAGTTCAACAATCATTCATGATAAAAACTCTCAGCAAAATAGGAATAGAAGGAAAATTCCTCAACATAATAAAGGGCATTCATACAAAGCCAATAGCCAACAGCCAACAGCCAACATCATCCTAAATGGAGAGAGCCTGAAAGCATTCCTCTTGAGATCGGGAACCAGAAAATGATGCCCTTTAAAATCATTCTTATTCAACATTGGGCTAGAGATCCTAGCCAGAGGAATAAGGCTGGATAAAGAAATAAAGGGCATTCAGATTGGCAAGAAAGAAATAAAAGTCTCTCTATTTGCAGAAAACGTGATCTTATACACAGAAAACCCTAAGGAATCCTGAAGAAAACTAATGAAACCAATAAAAGAGTTCAGCAGAGTTTCAGGATACAAGATAAATACACAAAAATCAGTTGGATTCCTCTACACCAACAAAAAGAACATCGAGGAGGAAATCACCAAATCAATACCATTGACAGTAGCCCCCAAGAAGATAAAATACTTAGGAATAAATCTTACCAGAGATGTAAAAGACTTATACAAAGACAACTACAAAATACTTCTGCAAGAAACCAAAAGAGAACTACATAAGTGGAAAAACATACCTTGCTCATGGATAGAAGACTTAACATTGTAAAAATGTCTGTTCTACTAAGAGGGATCTATAGATTTAATGCAATTCTGATCCATATTCCAATTACAGTTTCTAATGAGATGGAGTAACAAATCCAACTTCATATGGAAGGGAAAGAGGCCCTGGATAAGTAAAGCATTACTGAAAAAGAAGAACAAATTGGGAGGCTTCACTCTACCTGATTTTGAAATCTATTATACCGCCACAGTAGTCAAAACAGCCTGGTACTGGTACAACAGATACATAAACCAATGGAACAGAATTGAGAATCCAGACATAAATCTATCCACATATGAGCAGTTGATATTTGACAAAGGCCCCAAAGCACTTAAATGGGAAAAAGACAGTCTTTTTAACAAATGGTGCTGGCATAACTGGATATCCATCTGCAAAAAAATGAAACAAGACCCGTACCTCACACCACTCACAAAAATTAACTCAAATGGATAAAAGACCTAAATATAAAATCTAAAACAATAAAGATCATGGAAGAAAAAATAGGGACAACGTTAGGAGCCCTAATACATGGCATAAACAGTATACAAAACATTACTAACAATGCAGAAGAAAAACTAGATAACTGGGAGCTCCTAAAAATCAAACACCTATGCTCATCCAAAGACCACCAAAAGAGTAAAATGATTACCTAGAGACTGGAAAAAGGTTTTAGCTATGACATTTCTGATCAGTGCCTGATCTCTAAAATCTACATGATCCTGCAAAATCTCAACTACAAAAAGACAAATAGCCCAATTAAAAAATGGGCAAAAGATATGAATAGACATTTTACTAAAGAAGACAGTCAGGTAGCTAAGAGATACATGAGGAAATGCTCACGATCATTATCCATTGGAGAAATGCAAATCAAAACTACAATGAGATTCCATCTCACTGCAACAAGGCTCACATTAATTTAAAAAACACCAAATAATAAATGTTGGAGAGGTTGTGGAGAGACTGGAACAGTTATACACGGCTGGTGGGAATAAAAAATGGTACAACCACTTTGGAAATCGATTTGGCACTTCTTTAAAAAGCTAGAAATAGATCTACCATGTGATCCAGCAATCCCACTCCTTGGAATATATCCTAGAGAAATAAGAGCCTTTACACTAACAGACATATGCACAACCATGTTCATTGCAGCACTGTTTACAATAGGAAAAAGATGGAAGCAATGAAGGTGCCCATCAATGGATGAATGGATAAATAAATTCTGGTGTAGTCTCACAATGGAATACTATGCAACGATAAAGAACAGTGATGAATCTGTGAAACATTTCATAACATGGAGGAATCTGAAGGGCATTATGCTGAGTGAAATTAGTTGCAAAAGGACAAATATTGTATAAGAACATTATTATAAGAACTCGAGAAATAGTTTAAACAGAGAAGAAAATATTTTTTGATGGTTACGAGAGGATGAGGGAGGGAGGGGGCTTCTACTAATTTGAACATAGATAAGAACTACTTTAGGTGGAGGGAAAGACAACACACAATACAGGAGAGGTCAGTACAACTGTACTAAACCAAAAGCAGTTTCCTGAATAAACTGAATGCTTCAAAGGCCAGCATAGCAGGGGCGGGGGTTTGGGGACCATGGTTTCAGGGGACATCTAAGTCAATTGGCATAATAAAATCTGTTAAGAAAACATTCTGCATCCCACTTTGAGGAGTGGTGTCTGGGGTCTTACACACTAGCAAGTGGCCACCTAAGATGCATCAATTGGTCTCAACACACCTGGACCAAAGGAAAATGAAGAACAACAAGGATACAAGGTAATTATGAGCCCAAGAGACAGAAAGGGCCACATAAACCAGAGGCTACATCAGCCTGAGACCAGAAGAACTAGATGGTGCCCGGCTACAACTGATGACTGCCCTGACAGGGAACACAACAGAGAACCCCTGAGGGAGCAGGAGAGCAGTGGGATGCAGACCCCAAATTCTCATGAAAAGACCAGATGTAATGGTCTGACTGAGACTAGAAGGACCCCAGAACTTCTGTTAGCCCAAGACAGGAATCATTCTTAAAGCCAACTCTTCAAACAGGGATTGGACTGGACAATGGGATAGGAAAAGATACTAGTGAAGAATGAGCTTCTTGGATCAAGTAGACATTTGAGACTATGTTGGCATCTCCTGTCTGGAGGGGAGATGAGAGGTTACAGGGTGTTAGAAGCTGGCAGAATGGACATGAAAAGAGAGAGTGGAGGGAAGGAGCGGGCTGTCTCATTAAACCAAAGAGCAATTAGCAGTATATAGCAAGGTTTCGGGTTTAGCAAGGTGTATACAAACATCATGATAAACAGAGAAAAGATTGAAGTTGTCAAGAATATCATTTTACTTGGATCCACAATCAACAGTCATGGAAGCAGCAGTCAAGAAATCAAAAGACGCTTTGCATTGGGTAAATCTGCTGCAAAGGACCTCTTTAAAGTGTTAAAGAGCAAAGATGTCACCCTAAAGACGAAGGTGCACCTAACCCAAGCCATGGTATTTTCAATCGCATCATATGCATGTGAAAGCTGGACAATGAATAAGGAAGACCGAAGAAGAATTGACACCTTTGAATTGTGTTGGCGAAGAATATTGAATATACCATGGACTGCCAAAAGAACAAACAAATCTGTCTTAGAAGAAGTACAGCCAGAAAGCTCCTTAGAAACAAGGATGGTGAGACTACATCTTACTTTGGACATGTTGTCAGGAGGGATTAGTCCCTGGAGAAGGACATCATGCTTGGCAGAATACAGGGTCAGCAGAAAAGAGGAAGATCCTCAAAGAGGTGGATTAACACAGTGGCTGCAACAATGAGCTCAAGCATAATGATTGTAAGGATGGCGCAGGACCGGGCAGTGTTTACTTCTGTTGTGTATAGGGTCGCTATGAGTCGGAACCGACTCGACGGCACTAAGAACAACAACAACAACATATAAATTTTTGTATGAGAGACTGACTTGATTTGTAAACTTTCACCTAAAGCACAATAAAAATAAAAAAGAAGCATAGTGGAAACTTTTGGGAAGCTGCTTTAGTTTTTTATCTGGGTGTATGTATACACAGTTGTATAGTGATTAAAAATCCATTGACTTGCACTAATATCAGTTAATTTATGTACTTTATGTTAAAGCTTCATAAAAAGTAAAATGAACAAGAGAGGTTGGAAGGGAAGAAGGAAAGGAGAGAGAAGGAAAGGCTAGGAGTGGTATTGGAGAAAATAAATAATGGTTTTTCTTTTGAGTTGTCATAAAGTTATATTTCTTTCTTCTATATTAAAAACAACTGTAAATGAAAAATCAAGATAAATTATCCCATTCTGGCAAGTGCTGAAAACAAAACAACAGAAATTGGAGGATTTGACAAATTCTTATATGGGAAGATTGAGTGTTATAAAAATATTAGGCTATTTCCCCCATGAACAACTGCCTTCTTTTGCCATGAGACCGGAGGAACTGATTAGTGTTTGGCTGCCATTATTGAATTTTTGATCAAAGATTTCATAGAAGAATCCTGATCAAAGGGGGCAAATACAGAACAAAATTAAAATTCTCATGGCTACATTTCCTGGAGTCATGGAGGGTGGATGAACCTTGAAACTGTTGCTCTGAGATAATCTTTAAATCTTAAACCAAAAATATCCCCTGAAGTCACTTTAAAGCTAAACAATAGTTTAGCTTAACTAGTAAAAAAAGGTCTATCTTGAGCATAATGCTCTTTTAAGAACTATCTATGTGGGATCAAGCTGACAGTGGCAACTCAAAAATTGGATGTGAACCTTGAGAGGTAGCACGTTTATGTTAATGATGGTGGAACAACTCAGAAAAAGAGGGTGAAAATAGTTGCACAACTCGACGAATATAATCAATGTCACTAAATTGAATGTGTAGAAACTGTTGAACTGGTGTATGTTTTGCTGTGTGTATTCTCAACAACAACAATAAAATAAATAAAATTTTGAAAAAAAAGTGTTAGGTGTTGCTAATATCTTTACACTGTATACAGTCATGTCTATTCTTTATTTTCATTTGAACTCAGGAAATAACCATCAGAACTGTCACTATCCACATTTTTTTTTATTGACATCCTTTCTGTTACAGGATATCATCTATGCAGACCTGCAGCCGGCACAGACATTATAATGTATATTGCTTCAGCGTAGGCAATTTTCTGATTGATCTTCCACATCTGCAAATAGGAAAGCCTATATCAGAAAACATCCTAAACTCTGGCTTCAATACTGTCATTCCACCAGGCTTCCCAAACAGAGTAACCTCCTTACTGCACAATTAGGAAGCTGCCAGTCACAAGACATGACATTGCTTTTTTCTAAAACAATTTTTCTACCAAATCAAAGTACTACATAGAGAAAATAATTCAATAATGTTTTCAAAATAAGGGCATTACTTCAGTTTTGTTTTTCCTCCACCCATTTCTGATTTTGCTGAATGGAATGTGAAATCTGTCATGTTTGCTCCAAAGAAAGCCCAGCAAACATAATGGAAGGTGTGAGCCATTCCATGGATGCAGCAGCCAATTAAGTCTGGAAAACATGAAGTATTAAAGTACATAGAAAAAATAATTATATATAATTGCATCCAAGGAGAAAAGTTTGAAGGGACTTCGGGAGCCCTCACAGCAGCTTAGGTTAACAAAGCCATGGTTGACAAGGCAGTGATAGGCTGTGAGCCAGTGGGTGTGCTGGTCTCCATGTCATGGACCAACTCTAGGTACTTAGCAGCTTCCACCAAGACTTTATCTAGGAGCCTGCTAGAAGATGAATTGTTGATCTTGCTAATTTATGACTCTTAATGCCAAGTTTATCTAGATTTTTATTTTATGATTGTAAATGGTTTTGGTGTTTTCAACTCCCATCAACTGCCACTCAGCTTTCTACAGGTGATGTATGCTTTGAGTACAAGCTCAGACACACACGCACTTTATATTGCTAGCTAGAATTCTGGCCCCAGATCCTAATACAGTCATTTGGTGAACTATGGTTTTAACTTTGTGAACCACCTGGAGCTAAGGGCAGCCCTGTTGCTCAGGCAACAGAGGGATCCATGGACCACATTTTTAAAACAGGCCACATTTCCCTTGTACTTACATCTGACATTAGCATTCTAGATTTTAACAGTTGAAGTAACTAGTTTTACTCTTCAAAGTCCAATGCATCTAAGAAATTGTGCCACCTTCGAGTCAAAGCAGACTTGTGTAACTCTTAACAAATCAACCATAGGGGAGAAGAGAGAGAGAGAAGCAATTCAAAGAGATGACTGCCAAATGATAGTCTACAAGCACAGGGAGAATGTGAGGGTACCATTGGAACTCAAAGCTTAGGTCCAGCCCTTGTTCATGTTTAATCTCCACCACCTAGTACTTTGGCAGTATAAATACCCTTCCTTTCATCTGTTCCACCATCTGTACAGCCTCCATAGTAATTTTTAGACAGGTCACTATTTATGTCAAACTCTAAAAAGGAACACATTACTATAATAATAACAATGTCATTAATAAAAATGACAGCACCCTAGGTGCCAGGCATTAGGCTAAACAGAGTTTTGTGCATTACACTACTAAACTTCATAACAAACCTGTTCTGTAGGTTCAAACTCTATCACTATCCCACTGATGGGAAAACTGGGCTGAGAGAGTAAACTTAAGCATCTAGAGGATCAGCTGAAACTCCCTATAAAAAGAACCATGAGAGACCATGTGAAGATGTTTAGATGAAAAGTGGATAAAGACAGGGCCAAATAGGCAGGGAGAGCAGAATATAAGAAGCCAAGAAGAAAGAGAGAATATGTCATGTACTGGGATACCAGATATATTCCCTCTATCTTCTTGGCTTCTTATATTCTGCTCTCCCTGCCTAACTGGCCCCTGTCTTTATCCACTTTTCATCTAAACATCTTCACAGTGTCTTTTATGATTCTGTACTGGGATACCAGAGGAAACCCTGGTAGTTAAGGACTACAACTGCTAACCAAGAGGTCGGCAGTTCAAATTCACCAGGTGCTCCTCGGAAACTCCATGGGGCTGTTCTACTCTGTCCTATAGGGTCTCTATGAGTTGGAATCGACTCTACAGCAGTGGGTTTTTGGGGTTTTTTTTGGGGGGGAGGGGGGATACCAGAGATGCAGAGTGGTGAGAATTGAGGCTGAAGATGAATCAGAGTCATGTAGGGCCTTGTAAACCTTTTGGACTTTAACTTAAAATGTACTGGGAGTTATTAAATTGCACTAAACACAGGGGTGGCATGATCAGAATGAGACTGTAGAGGTCAGGAGGAGAAAGAATTAGAGCAAAGAATGAGATTAGATAGGAGGTCATTGAAATTGTCCAATCACAGTAAGAGTGTGAGTGGGAATGGAGTGAATTACTCAGGTCTGATGACATGAAGGAAACTCTGGTGGCGTAGTGGTTAAGAGCTAAGGCTGTTAACCAAAAGGTTGGCAGTTCTAATCCACCAGGCACTCCTTGGAAACCCTATGGGCAGTTCTACTCTGTCCTCTGTCCTATAGGGTCGCTATAAGTCAGAATTGACTTGACAGCAATTGGTTTATTTTGGGTTTTAGATGACATGAAGGAAACATAATAAATACAATGTGGTGACTTTCAGGGATGATTTGGGCGCTTTTTGCACTGAGTGCTAAGTCTGCAGTTAGTCTGAAGGGAGAGCTAGTTTGTGAGTATGTTTTGAATGCGTTGAGTTTTCAGTGTCTGGGAGACTCCCAATAATAATTTGGAGATCTTACTCAAGAGCCCAGGAAAGAGGGTTTACACAGATGATTAGTCATTAGCATATAGTTGTGGCTGACCGGGGAGAATGTGTGGACTATGTCAAACAAGACAAGAAGTATACCAAAGATGAATCTTGGGAAGCATAACAGGTAAGAGCAGAGGAGAGCTATTTGCCAAAGATAGGGGAAAGAAATGGTCACAGACTTAGGAGAAATCAGTAGAAAGTGTGTGATCCTCTACTCATGCACAATGTCTGAACCCAACAGGGCTCTCGCATGCTACACAGCAATCCTGCTCTTCAGCTATCCTAGAATTTCTTTTTTAACACCCTTGGGGCTATTCAGAACTTTCCCTATACTTTTCACACTCCCCATCCAACTCACTCCATTTTTGCAATTTATTGAAGAAATATCCTAGAGAATATGGGAGGAAATGATGCCAACTCCACAGGCGAGCAAGGTTGGGCTTGAGGCAGTAGAGAAGAGCCAAGAGTGCTGAAAACAATAAAACATAATGAGAAGGGTGAGATGTGACAAGAGAGGACCTCTCAAGGAATGGCCCTCAACTAGAACAGATTGGCAAATGACTTCTTCTACTTGAAAGACTTTTTAAAAATTAATTGCATAAATATTGAATTTGTATCCCTTTCCTAGACCTACATCCAACCATCCATGTCCTTAGATCCATTCATTCCCTTTGAAAGTTTATTTTATGCCAAGTGCTCTGATTAGAGCTTGGGGAGCAACACGTGCATAAAACCCTGTTTCTTCACTTTAAAAATTCACGGGATAGTCAAAAGAGGATCAGACTTACACACAGTGCAATGCAATAAGCCTTATGCTACAAGCACGGTTTGCTAATTATGACAAACAATTGTTCATAAGTCTAATACTAATGAAATGTGGTCTAATGATTCAAACAGGAAATTTTCAAGGATGTTTCTTTTCCCATTAGCTGCATTACAAAAAAAAAAAATCTTAATGTTTCTGAATGAACAGGAACTTGAGCCCATAATCTTCTACTGGAAGGTTAGAAGACCTCTTCTCAGATTTGGAGACATGTCTGCACTTGACTATTTGTTGTTTGTCTCTGTATCATCTCTTTGAAAACAGTGAGGTCAAGAGAGATGCAGAACATGTCCCTATGTCTGGCATATAAAATTGAGAGAGTTTATAATCTTTGATGTTGTCCTAGGAAGTCATGGGCTATTTGGAATAAAAAGCTCCTGGAAAGAATCATCTGAGACCTATTTTGTTTTTGTTTTTGTTTTTTTTTGGTGTGTGTGTGTGTGGAAACTTGAGTGATGGAGCTTAAAAGCTTTTTGCTTTGAACTAGGCTTATTTCAGGGACATGGTTTGGCTTTCATTGGCTTTTGGCTGTCATCTGCTAGTGAAATTGTGGAAGACCGTGAAAGCTAAATGATCTCTGTTGTATTTTAAGTTCTCTAGGACCCCAGAAAGGCCACAGCTGCTGGAAGAATGACTGCTGGTCAGTTGTACGTGCTGTGAACACATGGAGAAGAGAGACCCCACGGGCTAAGCATGGCAGGCTACCCACTGAGAGTCACATTTTTGGTGACATTAGGCCACCCACCCCCCACCTGTCTGTCATTTTGTCACACTGTGGTGGCTTGCATGTTGCTATGCTACTGGAAGCTATACCACTGTTATTTCAAATACCAGCATAGTCACCCATGGTGGGCAGGTTTCAGTGGAGCTTCCAGTCTAAGAGTCTAGAAGAAAGGCCTTGTGATCAACTTATGAAAATTAGTCATTAAAAATCCTATGGATCACAACTGAACATTGTCTGATACAGTGCTGAAAGATGAGCCCCCTAGCTTGAAAGTCACTCAAAACACACAGCGGCTGCACAATGGACTTGAGCATACCAGTGATCATGAAGATGGTGTTGGTGCTCTTGTTCTTAGGTACCATAGCGTCAGTTCCAGCTCATAGTGACCCTAGGGACAACAGAACAAAACACTGCCCCATCCTGTCTCACCCTCAGAATCATTGTTATGCTTGAGCCCATGGTTTCAGCCACTGTGTCAATCCATCTTGTTGAGGGTCTTCCTCTTTTTTGCTCACCTTCTACTTTACAAAGCATGATGTCCTTCTCCAGAGACTGGTCCCTCCTGATAACAGGTCCAAAGTACTTGAGATGGAGTCTCTCCATCCTTGCTTCCAAGGAGTATTCTGGCCATACCTCTTCCAAAACAAATCTGTTCATTCTTCTGGCAGTTCATGGTATATTCAATATTGTTCTCCAAAACTATAATTCAAAAGTATTAATTCTTCAGTTTTCCTTATTCATTGTCCAGCTTTCCCATGCACATGAGGCAATTGCAAACACCATGGCTTGGGTCAGGTGTACCTTAGTCCCCAAAGTGACATCTTTGCTTTTTAACACTTTAAAGAGGTCTTTTGCAGAGATTTGCTCAGTACCCTGCTTCATTTGATTACTTGACTGCTGCTTCCATGGGTGTTGATTGTGGGTCCAAGAAAAATGAAATCCTTGACAAGTTCAATCTTTTCTCCAAGGTTGACTCTGCTTTGAGGAGGCAGCTCATCCCCAGACATCTTTTGAGTGTTTTCCAACCTGAGGGGCTCATCTTAGAGTACTATACTAGACAATGTTCTGCTGCTATTCATAAGGTTTTCACTGTATAATTTTTTCAGAAATAGACTGCCAGGTCCTTCTTCCTAGTCTGTCTTAATTTGGAAGCTCCCCTGAAACCTGTCCAACATGGGTGACCCTGCTGGTATGCGAGATGCCGGTGGCATAGCTTCTAGCATCACAGCAACACAGAATCCACCACAGTACAACAAACTGACAGATGCATGTGGGAAGATGGGGCAGGAACAGCTAATGTTTCATTCTATTACAGACGAGTTCAGAGCCAACTTGATAGCAGCTATCGACAACAACAAGCCACGCATCGAAAGTCTCATTTTAACTGTGCCTGGAGGGATGAATACTTTACTAAAGCCTGAGCTTTGAAACCAGGCATTTATGGCATCTTGACCTTAGCACCAATGGGACCACACTACACTCAGGTCCTTACCTATTTATTAAAATGCTTATGAGGTAGACTACAAATAGTAATGGCAATCCTCTTGTTCTGGAAGTTTTCTCCATACCTTATTTGTCTACTTAGAGTGTAGATAAATAAATATAAGTAACTGGGATCATATTTTTTTGAGTTCCCTCTTATTAACAATTCCCCTACCCTTTTTTTTTTTTTACTCAGGACTTAAAAAGACAAATGCATGAAGAAAAAATAATATGGATGACTGATAACACTAGAAGCTTCTTTATGGAGTTAATTACGTAAGTTTCTCTACAAAAGTGGTCCCCACTCCAGAGCTGAGACTATCTCTACATGTGATCTTGTAGTAACCTGCTCTTCCTCACGCTCCTAGACACTGAGCTCCTTCAGGGCAGGGGCTGTGTCTTACTTGTATTTCCACACCTGCAAAAGACAATCAGTTTGTATATGATAAGTGAATGAATGTATGGATAATTTAGTGAATGAAGTGAAAGAGTGGTTCCTATCTACAGTGCCTATCTCTATGGAAATCAGAAATTGAGGCATATTCTTGTTTCTCTATTCCCAAAGAGGCTCATTCCTCCTATCCTGCAAGAAATTCTTCTACTACCTACATGCCATTGACCAAGTTTGTTCCTTAGCCTTCATGTTTTACATTTATCTCTAAAATAGGATAACACTTTCACAAATTTGTTGTGAATATTAGAAACGACATGTATAAAATCCCTAACCCAAAGTTGGACACATGGATAAAAGAGAATAATAATAAACCTCCCAACCATCAGGAAAAATACAACTTGGAGTACAGGGTAATTCTACTGTATTATCCTTTGGCATCCTTGTTATAAAAAGGAGTTTGAATTGGAGGTATGAGCAAGAAACATGGTAATGTTCTGGGCAACTATTCAGTGCATTTCCAAGCATGCATATGTTTTACTTGCTTGTTAGCGGAAAGAAGATAGCAGTGCCTAAGTCAGGTTGTTTTCTAGTGAGTGAGATCTCATTTCCATCCATCCTCAGAGATTTGCTTAAGAAGGAGCCTTTCAATTCCAAGGTGAGGGAATCCTGGGACCATTCTAAATAGCTTAGTTCTGATTTTGTCACTGTTCATGACACGGTTTTGGTTAGACCTAAACCACTAGTGTCAGTTCAGTGCAAATCATTCATGTTGCAAAGAGAACGTGAATTCTCACAGCTGAAATTAGCACTACTGTCTGGAGCTCTGAACATCCCTGACAGTGTGTGGCTTGGGAACTGGGAGTTGTGGGCCCCATGCCAACTCGAATCCCTTAGAGGCCTTTGCAAAGCACAGCTACCAACCCTGAGCCTGCTCATCTCAGCACCTGCAGTCCATCAGACACAGTGGGACATCTGGTCATCTGCTTGCTGCTGGCTTTCGCAGGAAGCTTCCAGGTCACCTGCAATATTCAAATGAGGATCCCGGCAGTGGTGTATTTAGGGTATTGCACCTGTCCTGAACCCGAGATGCCACCGAGCAGTTTCTATTAATCTAAAAAAAAAAAACAGCCTAAAATCCTTCCTCACACACAGTAATGTGTCAATTAAAGATTAACAGGCTTGACTTGTATTTTTGAGCTGATATTATCGTAAAGTTTTCTAAATGGTGTCAGATGGTGTCGGGGGCAATGTCAGTGATTGCCATTTTCTGTAGATATACTGCTGGCTGTACCGGGTTAACAGAAACTGCTCGGTGCCACTACGCACCCAGGGCTCGTGCAATACCTGCCGTACCCTAGTTATGCCTCTGCTGATGCCACATCTGTTCATGCAAACAGTGGAGAAATGAATTGCCATCCCGGAGACCATTTTTTTTGAGGGGGGGGAGGTGAGAGGGGCGTACACGAGTACAAAGAAACCACAGACCAAATGTTAGTTTCTCTGGACAATGAATTTTATAGGAATATAGACTCCCTCCCCTAGTAGGGGAGTAGCTGAGTGGTGAAAATGGTTACCATACTCAGTTGCTAACTGAAAGCTTGGTGATTTGAGTCCACCCAGAGGTGCCTTAGAAGGAAAGTCTTGGTGATCTCCTTTTACAATATCAGCCACTGAAAACCCTGTAGAGCACAGTTCTACTCTGACACACATGGGGCCGTCATGAGTTGGGGTCAACTTGAAGCAACTGGTATGGTTTTGCATGAACTTGTAAAGTCTTCTAGTCTACTTAGACAAATGAAAGTAAAACACATTGAGAGTAAATTGTAAAACTTATTTCCTACAGTCCTTGAGTTAACCTCTGCTGAGCACAGTGCTTTATCATCCTAGCTAATAATGTTTTAAGTTCATAGAAAGAAAAGCACTGTTTTGATTCTAGAAATGCACTGTGTGGAAAGTAATATTGGTGTTTCCTGGCAGACTGTCAACCCCTCACACACACTGCACACACGGTATCTGAGAATTTTAGATGTATTCCTCATTTAGTCCACCTCGTGGGAAGAGAGTTATGCCCATGCCAGATGACAGAGGCTGCATCCTTCTGATTCAAAATCTCAAGCTCTTTTTCACATAAGAGGCAACCAATTGGATAATTGTATCTAAGTTTCTTAGAAACCACGTTGTGACTGATGGATGTTGTCAGTTAGGATTGGGTTTGGCTGCATGTAAGGGACGTGGATACAGTGGTCTAACCAAAGAGAAGGTTTTTTTCACCCATAAAATAATGTCCAACCCATAAGCTTCTCTAAGCCTGCAGATAACGTTCTTCTTGGCTCTTACCATGTTGTTCTGCAACTTAAGATTTTTGAATTCATTGCAAGTTTCAACAAAAGACTTACATCACATGAATATCAAAATTTTTTGCTCATTCCCCCATAGCAGCCATTGGCCGGAGTGGTCTGAGCAGTGACTGCCCTGTAAGGCTTAGTGTGACCCTCCAGGGAGCCTTTGTCCCTCCTCAGTCACTCCAGCACTGAGGCTGATGATCTGCGACCATTTGCCTCTCACCTGACCCCCATCATTCATGGACTTGTCAGCCCATGGGTCTTTGAATTTGCAGCTTCTGACTACACTGAGTCTCCTGTACCTCCCTTGGGTGTAGAATTTCTAATCATTTTCTTCATATTTTAACCTTTTCTTGGTCCTATTTACTAGCCTTGCTGTTTTGTCTTGATATACTAGTGACCTTTTTTTTTTTTTCAGGTTTAGTAAGTTTTAACATGATTCAAGAAAGGGAGGCTGGAAACATTTAGAGATTTGTTTTACTCACAATCCCTGATGTTCACAATAGGCAAGGTGGCAGGGCCACTCTGGGGCTTGCCCTGGAATGAGATGACAACAAGCTTTAATTGTTGTTATGGTTAGTTACCATTGAGTCAACTCTGACTCATGGTGACCTTATGTACAATGAAACATAACGAGGTAGCTTATTATCAGCGAGCAGAGCAGGCTTAGCTAGGTTGCTTGGGCTTCCTGGGGACTGGATATTCTGAATAATTCTTCAGGGTCAGGAGCATAGGAATGGTCCCTAGTTGTTGGGTGCCTGGTCCTGGGGCAATTAGGATGGGTGCATACTGGCCCAGGAATGTGAGGTAAGGGGAGTGCTTGGTTAGTGGTCTTAAGGAGCTCCTCAAGAAGGGGAATGAACTGGCCTTCAGCCAGTGTCTCAAAACTGGGTCAAAACAGCATTTGTGAATATTTTATTCCACTTATCATAACTGTCATCCTTGGTCCTCCATTTCTCCACCAACAAAATTTCCATTCTAATGAAGATTATTTCTATGTTTTCATCTTGGAAACCAAAAAATGAGTTTATCTTTGTCCAGGATAAGTCAAACCAACCCACTTGCCATTGAGTTGATACATCAGAGCAGAACTGTGCTCCACAGGGTTTTCAATTGCTTGATTTTTTTGAAAGTGGATTGCCAGGTCTTTTTCCCGAGGTAAAATTTTTTTTTTTTACTTCCAGGTGAGCTTGGGCCTCCAACATTTGGGTTAACAGCTAAGCACGTTAACCATTTGCACTACCTAGGGACTCCTCTTTTAAGGAAACGTTGTAACATCCCCTTATAACAAAATTCTTAGTTATCTACTGCTGCTATAACAGAAATACCGCAAGTGGATGGCTTTAACAAACAGAAACGGATTCTCTCAGTTTAGAAGGCTAGAAGTCCAAATTCAGTGTGCCACCTCCAGGGGAAGGTTTTCTCTGTCTTTCTTAGTTCTGGAGGAAGGTTCTTGTCTCCTTTCAACACTTGTGGGCATGGTATTCCTTGGAGACCTCCATGTGTCTTAGCGTCTATCTTCTCTTGGGTCTAGGGGGTTCTTAGTGCAGGGACCATAGGTCCAAACGACTAGCTCTGCTCTGAGCTCTTCTTCCTTAGTGGTAAGAGGTCCGTCTTCTTTGCTTGCTTCTCTCTCATTTTATCTCTTCTATGAGCTGTGAAGGGCAATGACTCAAGATACATCCCATCCAAATCCTACCTCCTTAACATAACAAACATAACCTAATCCTCGTTAACATAAACTAATCCTTGCTTTATTAACATAATGGCAGCTTACTCCTAAATGGGGCCATAACCACAGGCTTAGGGGCTAGGATTTACAACACACCACAAAATGGATAATCAGATCACAAAATGGAGGACAACCACACAATACTGAGAATCATGGTCTAACCAAGTTAACACATAGTTTGGGGGGACACAATTCAATCCATGACATTCCACCCTTTGGCCCCCCAAAATTCATGTCTTTGCCACATGTAAAACACCTTCACCCCATCATATCACCCCAAAAGTCTTAGATCAACTCCAAGCCCAAAATCTTGTCTTCTGCAAAATTCCTCTTCATCTATGAACCTATGAAAGCTATCTACTTTCAAAGTACAATGGTATAACAGGCACAAAGTAGAGATTTCCATTACAAACGGGAGAAATTGAAGGGAAAGAAGGAATAACAGGTACCAAGCAAGTCAAAATCCGTTTCAGTTATCTAATGCTGCTATAACAGAAATACCAGAAGTGAATGACTTTAACAAACAGAAATTTATTCTCCTACATTTTAGGAAGCTAGATGTCCAAATTCAGGATGCCAGCTCTAGGGGAAGCCTTTCTGTCTCTGTCAGCTCTGGGGGAAGGTCTTGGCATCAATCTTCCCCTGGGTTTAGGAGTTTCTCAGCAAAAAGGCCCCAGGACCAAAGGATGCACTCTGCTCCAGCTCTTCTTTCTTGGTGGTAGGAGGTCCCTCCAGACTCTGGGTATTAGCCATGCTCTCTGGATTCAGGGTGGGGCTCCCTCAGCCCAAGGCTTCGGTTCTGCCTTCCAGGCCCACTAGAACAGCAATTCTACTTCCTTGGTCTTGGGAAGCCCCATTGTCCTAGTCTGTCTGCGTGGCAACCACACTCCCTCAGCCCCCTGTAGTCCTCACTCTTTTGCCCCTTGGGCATGGGAGTTCTGCTCCCTCTACTGTGGGCAGCAGAACCAGCCCCGGCCCCCTGCACTGGTGTCATATAATTAACATTTCTAAGGAGCTTGCGTTATTGCTTATTTGTAGGCCTGTCTATCATTTGGCTGAACGGTGGTCTCTGGGAATGCTTTCTGTTCCATGTTAGAAGGATATTTTATGGTCATAATCTCAGGTGTTTCCCCAGTCTTTATCAAAGCGGTAAGTCTGGTATTTTTTATAGATTTGATTTTGCTCTACATTTTTCTCCTTCTCTGCCCAGGACCCTCTATTGTGAGCCTGGTCAGAATGGTTGGTAGTGGTAGGTGGATAATTCTTCTGCTTTCAGGGTCATGTAGGCTGTGGCTCATGTGGTACATTACAGTCCTTTAGACTAATTGCTCCCTTGAATCTTCAGTGTTCTCCACTCTCCTTTGCTCTGGCTGAGGTGAGACCAATGGTTGTATCTTAGATGACTGCTCTCAAGCTTTTAAGGCCCCAGATGGTACTCACTAAAGTAAGATGTAGAACACTGTCTTTATGAACTATGTTATACCAATTGACATACATGTCCCCTGAGTCTATGGTCCTCAGCCTTCAAGCCTATTAACTTCCCACCTCGAGGTGTTTTGTTATGTCCTAGAAAGCTTCCAATACTATGCCCCTAATGTGTTCTATCATCTACATTAATATACATGCAGCATCTACAAATGTGTATGTAATAATATCCACAACCCAACGTACATCTGCAAGTGGGTGTGCGCCCTTGCACCCTCTCCCTCCTATTTAGTATACCTTTCTACCTATATATCCATCTATAGGTTATTATTTGTTAATACTAGTTTTGTAGGGTTGCATATGTTATGGTAATAACAGTGATTGCCCTTTATTCTTGTTTCCCTCTCAGTGCCGTCCTTTGCCTTGGTCCTGTTGTGCTGACTTCCCCCAATTATATAATGTCTTTCCCTTCACCAATATTAACGCGTCTTCTTTCTAGTTGCTGATTTTCCCTCCCTCTCCCTCCAATCCCTGGTAAACTCCAAAGAATGGTGTGTGTGTGTGTGTGTGTGTGTGTGTGTGTGTGAATATAGGGTCACTATGTTTATGAGTCATAATCGACTTGACAGCAACGGGTTTGGTTTTTTTTTTTCCTTGATTTTTTAATTTTTTTTTTTTTTTTTTAGTGGTCTCATACATTATTTGTCTTTTTGCAATTGACTTAATACAATCAGCATAATGTCCTCCATGGTATCTCATTGTAGTTTTGCTTTACATCTTTCTAATGGCTAATGATCAAGCATTTAGAGAGATTCCGTAGTGCAGTGCTTCAGAATGGTATAAAGAATTTTTTTTTTTTTTTTTTTGTAGAAAGAATGATTTCACAAGGACAATCTGGATCAGTAAAAAAATTATTAGGAACTCTTAATCCAAACTATGCTGAAGGCGAGGGTGTAAGCCCAGGTCTCATCAAGCCGTCATGAAGAATCTCAGGAGAGTTATGGTACAGATGAGGGCTTTCTTCCCACAGGGGTCCCCTAGGCATCTCAGGCACTTTGTGCTCTCTCTGCTGGGATGTCCATTTCTTACTCTGAGACCCTTATAACTAAATCCTGGTGTTTTCTTGTTCACTCAAAGCACAGCTTTTTAAGTTTTGATTTTTAAAAATTGATTTCTTTAGGAAATGTTGCCCCCCCCCCCACGCCCACTATTTTCTCTGCATACTTCTGGTTGTCTGCTTTACCTGTTAACCTGGAAGAGGCTGTAGAAGGCCAGCACTCTCTGCTCTGTAGTCTGGCTTCTGCATACTCCACAGTTCTTTATCTCACAGTCACAGGCAGCACAGGGCTCACTCAGGACAAGGGTGGGGTACTGGCTGAGACAGCCTGACACACAGACCTCCTCCACCCAGAGTGTAAACCTCTGGTAATGTGAGGTGAGCAGTGCTAGCCCCTACCCATAGTCATGCACCACCCTACTTCTGTTCCTCCTTGTCAGTCATCAACAGATCCCACAATTGATATGCCGTGTACCCTCCCAACTACCCCAATCCCTGCCAGGACAGAAACCAGCCATAGTCAGCCCCACACAACCTGACCACATGACTTGAGGCTCAGTATTCTAGAGATAAGTCCTAGGTATTTATGTAATTGGTCCAGTTTTCTTGATAAGCACACCCTTCTCAGAGCTCTTTCCTAAGTCTCAGTGCACAGAGCAGGGAGCCTTTTCATGGAAGATGGGATCCTGCTCACCTAACCTGGTGGGCCAGGCAATGGATTTCCTCATGCTGCTAGAAGCAGCATTATTACAGTTTCCCTTGGAATAGAATCCTGTGTCAAGCCTGAGGGGTCTGGAGGTTAAGATGTGATCATAAATGAGAAATGAATCAAACAGTCATGATGGAAGACCCAGAAGTAGTCAGGAAGGGTTAGGCAAGAGTGCCAAGATAAAGGTTTCAGGATGGAGGTCATCAGAAAGAACTACTGCTCTGTGTCCTCACAAAGGGGCACAGATGACAAGAATGGAAGACCCTCTGTGTGAGAGAGTGCGGTTGGATCAGGTGCCACACCCAGCTTCTAAGTACATGTTCCCCTTTAGAATCTCCTGCTAGCTATCAGAGATGTCCCATGTTTCCTCTCATTGTAAGACTCTTGGCTGAGCACAGAAAGCTGACCCTTCCCTTCATTTCCTACAAAACATCTCAGAGCAAGCTGGAGCAATTACACAGATATATTGAAAGCCCAGACACGACAAAAAAGAAACACAGCAAGGGACAAAAGACGAGTCTTCTGCTAAACTGGCCCATACAACATAGCCTGTTGCTCAGAATACTCAGGCCGTATCCTGTCCACATAGAGCAGTGAGAAATGCTTGCATTTCAATTTCCTGGTGCCCTTCCTACATGCCCGCCCTCCTGGTGGGAAGTATTCTTTTGGTCCCCATGTGGGCAGCCTCCTAGACAGAACGGGCCACACTGAGCTGGAAGAGGCATCTACTGACTGGGGACTTCCAATGGATGGAGCAGCAATCTGAGCCAATGGCTGTGCTGTTTCCTGACATGGAGTAATGGTGACTTATTCCTGGGAAGTTTGCACTGCTCCCTCACCTTGCTCACTGTTCATGCCAATGCTAATGGATGTTTGGGCTAAGCAGAGTGCTGGGCACACAATAGGTACTTAACAAGTGTCCGCTAAGCCTTGTCAAAAGCTTTTTATCAGTTAGGCTTTGTGTGAGACTGGCCAGCTGTCTGAGATGGGACAGGCACCAACTGCAGATGGGTTTCCCAGCCCTTGTATCCTCTCTTTTCCTCCCCACTGAAACCCCTGTATAAAGTTCCCTGTGTGCAAAGTACTCAATATGTAAGAGGAAAAAATCACATAATTAGATTTGGAGATTTTTGTGATTATAACAATACTGGTAACTTAAAATCATTGATCTAGCTCCCAGGGCATATGCTACAAATTTTACATGTATATATGCCTTTCAGTCTTGACAATACCTCAAAATAATAATTACCATTACCCCTATTTCTCTGATGAGGAAATTAAGGTCTAGATTTTTCCAAAGTCACATGGTTTCCAAATAGTAGAACAGAAACTTAACCCGAATCTATTGACCCCTAAGGCTTTGATTTTTTTTTTCCTACTCTACCATATTGTCCTTTGATCCCAAAAGAAACTGAATTCTCTGAAAGGTTCCCACTTGACAGCAGGCAGGAATTCCAATCACTGACCTTCTGCTGCAGCAATGTTTCCGCCTCCTCAGGCTGAAGTGTTATCTGGGTGATGGTGCATAGACAGTGCCTGCCAATGATGGCCCTGCCCTTAACTGTGGGCACCTGTTGAATAAGTGGGACAACCTGACCTAGGAAGTCTTAGGAGCAGACCCTTAAGGGACCCACAGGAGATGAAACTGTTTCCTACTCTGGACCTTCTAAGTCAGCCTCACTTTATGTACAAGAAAAGTGAGGTAGAGGGAAACAGGGCTTTGCTCTGTGTCAACCAAGTGTGACAGACCTTCCCGGGCATCTGCATTGGGGTGCTGGGCTTTTGGCTAGCCCTCATGGTGCTGCAGAGAGGAAGTCGTTCTGGGCTACAACCAGCTCACTAAGCTGTGGCAGGGCCTATTTCCATTCAGACACCAAGGCTTGTATGTCAAGCCCTTTTGTCAGATTGGCCCATCTGGGAAAAAAGCAAAGCCACTGAGATCAAGAAACCAAAATGGCGAGACAGACCAGACCAGGCAGGCTAAAAAAGCATGACCACTAGGCAGGGAGGAGAGGGGAGGCAAAGAGGGAAGGAGAGTGGTCCTAAGGTGTTTGCAGTGCAGGAAACAAATCCCATTCGGGAACTGTGAACCCTGAGCATGGGGTCACAGGTAATGGAACTCACTGTGATATAAAGAAGACCTTTGTACAGAGCCTGCCTGGGGACAGGGAAGCTGTGATTCTCATCACCGGGGCTGTGAGCAGAGGTAGGAGCACTTGTAGGAACATGTTGAGGGGACTAAGTCAGGGGTCCTTGCCCACCCCGAGGCCCTAGGGCTTTTTTTTTTTTCCAGCTGCTATAAGGGAAGCAGAGCCCTGGTGGCACAGTGGTTAAGAGCTCAGCTGCAGTTCGAATCCACAAGCTGCTCTTTGGAAACCCTATGGGGCAGTTCTGCTCTGTCCTATAGGGTCACTATGAGTCAGAATTGACTCAGCTGCAAAGGGTTTGGTTTTCTGGTTTACCAGTGAAACAGTTTGGGGAGGGTGTGCGTTTGGGGAGGGTGTGTTGGGGTACAGCTGATCCCTTTGACCTACGGCTGCTACAACGAATGTAATGGTTCATTTCCAGTTGTTCTAGGGTGAGTGTGAGCAATTTAACAAGCTCTGCAAGCCACCTGGGAAGACAGATCTATCCACCTGGGTGAGGTTCTGCTGTCCGCTGGACCTTTGCACAACAGCTGCAGATGCTTTACTGCACGAGGTGGGGGTGACGGCAAAGGGCAAAACAAAGCCAAAGGAAGGGAGTGTGGGGATGAGGTGAGGGATGGCTTTCAAGACTGGCAATTCACCAAATTTGCATGAAGGATCTCTGCAAGGAAAAACAAACAATCCCTTAGGAAATTGAGGGAACACGGATCCACAGAAAGGAGGACCACCTGGAAACCTGCCCATAATTCTGTGCAAAGGTCACAACCCAATTCTAACTCTTCTTTATATGATAAGATGGTAATAGAAACAGCAACAAGATTAATAATACCCCTAGCTAGCATTCAGGGAGGCTAGTTATTGGGCCAAGGTCATACACAAGCACGGAGTTCATTCCGATGTCTGTACAGCCAAAGTCTTAAGCAATATGTGATGTTCAAATTCCAAAAGTGATTCTGTGTGAGGTCAGCCTAAACCCTGTTTCCCAAATGCAAATGTAGGACCATTAAACTGATGACTATTTAAGGGCTACAATTAATTTAGTAGTATGGGAGCCCTGGTGGTGAAGTGGTTAAGAGCTATGGCTGCTAACCCAAAGGTTGGCAGTTTGAATCCACCAGCTGCTCTTTGAAAACTCTACCGGGCAGTTCTACTTTGTCTTATAGGGTTGCTATGAATCAGAATTGACTTGAAGGCAACAAGTCTTTTTTTTTTTTTTTTAAATATCTATGGTAGTGTTAGATATAAAAATTAGATATTAAAAAAAAGAAGAAGAAAAACAAAACAAACCCAGTTCTGTTGGGTTGATTCTGAATCATAGCAACCCTATAAGGTAGGAGAAATGTAAAAAAAAGAAAACTTGATGACAATGGGTACGGGTATGGTAGTATTACTCTCTGGATTAAAAATTACAACTAATGGTGTGGTACATAACCTCTATACTACTTCTGAGTGCAAGACACAACTTAGATGATGTAATTTACATGTAAGATGATAAAATTTAGGAGATATCCCCTACTGTTGAAGGCAAAAATCGGTAGCATGCCCAAAAGAAGTGACAAGTTCTCCCTACAAGTGGTGGGCCACACCGTTCGGGCAGCCAGAGGTGGTAACACAATTATTGCTGGTCATGGGGGCATGCAGCCAGTCAGCAGGCGCGTCTCTCTATTGGAAGTTAAGAGGTAGGGTTGAAGCCCTGGAACACACACAGGGAGGAAGGAGGAATGGAAGCCCTGAGGTTTAAGAATGAGTTACCACCTCAGTCAGTCACTCAAACTGAATGGTGGGCCAGGGTGAAACTAATAGCAAGGGTTCACAGGCAAGGACCAGGTCTTGGAGGATCTCTGATCTTTTAGGCAGTGACTGTAAAAGAGGAGTAGAGAGTTGCTCAGTTCCCTTAGTAGCAACACCTCTCTGTGTGCAGGACCTAACATTTTGCATTTCCACTTGTGCTACAGATCAAACGAGTGACATCTAATTGAGTGAAAAGATGAGTTTGTACAGATTTATTTTTTATAACATGATTCCTTTGCCTTGCCAGCTCCATGCCTCTGTACCCTCCCCGGCCACCTCCATCACTATTCCCAGCTTTACCTCTATTTCTTTTTCTCTCCGTGTGTGTCTCTATGGATGTTCTTTTCTGACCATGTGTGACTCTCATGGATTATATTCCCAGTCTTAGACTATGCAGCACTCCCTGCTTCAGGGATTTGAAAGTACTGGACTTCAGAACAGATGTTTTGTTTAATTTTTTTACTTGTTCTGCCAGTTCCTTTCTGAGCTTTTTTTTTTTTTTTTTTTTTCCTGTTTCGAGGTCTGCTGAGGAACAAATAAATGGCAGTTGCTTACCCAAGAAATAAATGAATCCTCCTCCTAAAGCAGTACCTGCTGATGCTCCTGCCTGCCTGGGAGTCCTAGAGGGAGCTGGGCTAGAAAAGACAGTAAATGGAAAACTCCACAAGGTCAAAGAAGACAGTGTAAAGGGACCCTGAAGGCATGGAGATATGACCAGGAATTGGGAACTAAGGCCAGAGAGAGAAGCTCACTCACCCAGGGTTCAGCTGTGAAATTTGGGCAGTGGGACCAGGAATTTGGTGCAGTGGTTAAGAGCTCGGCTGCTAACCAATAAAGGTTTCAGCAGTTCAAATCTACCACCTACCCCTTGGAAACCTTATAGGGCAGTTCTACTCTGTCCTATAGGGTCCTGTGCATTGGAATTAACTCAAGGGCAACAGGTCTGGTTTTGGTTTATTTCTAGTTCAGGGATTTTTTCCATACTCTCAGGTTTTTTTTCCAGAGCCCAGGGTGGCTATTGTGTTTGAGAAGGGTAGACAGCTATTTCTGTGGCTTCTACTGAGAGCTACCATGCTGTAGCATTCATTCACCTGTTTATTCATCATTCAACAAACCCTTACCAAGCACCTTCTCTGTGCTAGAAACTGGTGATACAAAGGTGAACAGATATAGTGCCTTTCCTTAAAGAGCTCGTGTTCTAACGAAGCAGGTGGAGATCAGCCAATAACAGAGTGAGAGTCAGTCTAAGGTGGACATGGAAAAAAATCTTAAGGTTTCACAGCAAAGGGGGTAACTTATTTGGGGTCTTAGTGGTAGTTTTCGCAAAAGGCCTTGAGGTTTTTTGGAGGAAGAAAAGTCTGGGGAAGAAAACACAGAGCCTGGCTAAAAGTTTGGATATTTCCAGAGAATGGTTGGTGGAGATAAGAATTTGTTTATGTGGCTGGAGTGAGGGAAGGTTGGGGTGGCATGTGGATGATGAGACTGGAAATGCACAAAGAAAATGTAATGCTTGACAACCCACAGTTAGATTTGTATCCCTTTGATGGGGACCTAACTGTCTCCACCAACCCAAGCTCTGCCCAGATCCACTTTCCCCTGGCTCCACAGGCCTGTGCAGACTCTTCACTGTTCAGCCTCTCCTGTTATGGGAAATGAGCCTGGAGCACTACTGATGCCTCAACCCACACACGCCAGCTGATCCAGCCTGCAAGGTGCCAGCCAGGTCTCTCCTTTCCCCTGGTGTTCAGTCTGACTCCTCAGCTTTGTCTTTGATGTTCAAGGCTCCTTGATTATCGTATATAATTGATTCACTTTTTTTTTTTTCCAGTCTTTGTTGTAAGAGGGACCACAGGAAGCATCTGACTACTCTGCCACCTTGGCCCCACTTCCTCCAAGAGCGAAGTTTTATGCATGCACCATAATGCAAGAGAGAAGGAATAGAGTGGAAATTGTATAAAAGTTAATGTAAGTATGTCCAAATGCTATTCTCTTTAGCCCATGTGTCTGTCCTCCCACAGCCCATCTTCAGTGGCACCTGCTCCTGGAGCCCCTCTCCCTCCCCCAGGAGCCTGCTATCCTGCCCACTCAGTTCTCCCAGAGCCCTTGGGCCACTTAGCCTACTAGGCTGCTGAGTTTCCATACTTAGGACTTGTGTACATGGCTTCCTTCCACCTCTTACATGGCATTCTCCCAGACCCGGCACAGAGAAGAAAAGAGTTGTCAATGAAGCAAAATGAACGAAGTGTAGTGATAGCTGTTGGCTTTTTGAATCACAGTAGCTGTGGAGAAAGTCAGGGCAGTTCAGGTAGGGTCTCAGGCTTGGAGGGCTCTCTGAAGGTTACCCAAGTTTCCCCAACTTTCAGGCACTCAGAAAACATTACTTCAGAAAACATTCTGAATCCAATACCTGAAGGGCTCCAATTTCTTTTTGTTAAAACTCTTCATAACTAGGAAATATTTTTACATAGAAAAGCATATATAAACATATACGTACATTTAAAGAACATAAATAATGATGAATAAAACCACACATAATGTAGAGTTTCCCACATAATGCTCTTAGAACCTTCTGTGTTCTTCCCCCCCTTCGCAAAGAATCACTATCCTGAATTTCATGTTAATCTTATTTCTTTGATTTATGCTTAAATTTCTAAGTACACCTCTCAGAACAATACATTGTGTAGTTTGTCCTATTATTTAATTTAAAGAAATTACATGTCTTAGAATGGGTTCTCTAGAGAAGCAAACCAGTAAATTATATAAGTATGGACAGAGAGAGAGGGAGATTTATATCAAGGAAATGGCTCATGCAGTTGTAGAGGCTGGAACGTCCCAAGTCTGTGAGTCAGGATAGAGGCTTCTCCTGATTCGCATAGCCTCAGGGGCTGGTGAACCCAAGATCAGCAGGTCAGAGAGCAGGGCTCTTGTTCACAGGCTGCAGAGATCGGCAAATCCCAAGATCAGCAGGCAAGAGCACAGGTAAGCTGTTAGCTCAAGTCTCAAGAACTGGAGGCCAGATGAACAGGAGCCAGCTGCATGATCCAGAACAAGCAAAAGACCACAATCCTTGCCAGGATGTCTGCTTACATTCAGTGCAGGCCACACGTCCAAGGAAACTCCCTTTCAACTGATTGGCTACTCACAGCAGATTCTATCATGAAGGTGATCACATCAAATCTCAACAGGGAAGTGATCATGACATTATATGACTGATAAAACACTTAGAATCATGGCCCAGGCAAGTTGACACACAATCTTAACCATCACATTACACTATGTCTGTTTTTCTGCAACTTGCTTTTTTCACTTAATAGTATGTTTTGGAAGCTTAGCCTTGATGTAACAATTGATACAATCAATAATTTTTTTTTCCTTTAGCTTGTTGATATGGTGAGTTCATTTATCTTTAATGTTTTATAATATTTCATGTATGAAGGATATACCACTATCGATCGCTTTTGGACATTAAGGGTATTTCCCTCTGTTTTTTCTCTTGTGAGCAGTGCTGCTCTAAGACTTTCGTACATGTTCCCCGAGCACATGTGCAGGCTTGTTCCAGGTGGATGATTAGTTGTGAAGTGTATATGTGCTCAGCTTTACCGAATCTGTCAAATTGCTCTCCAAATCATGCTCCCACCAGAGGGGAACAGGAATGTATACAGGCCATACCCTCACCATGTTAAGTGTTATCAGAGTTTTAATATTTTGCAGTCTGAGGATTTGAAATGGCATTGGAGTGGGATTATAATTTTTTATTTCTCTGGTTACTGATGGGAAACTGGTGGTATAGTGGTTAAGGGTTCGGCTGCTAATCAAAATTCAGCAGTTTGAATCTACCATGTGCTCCTTGGAAACCTAATGGAGCAGCTCTACTCTGTCCTAGAGGGTTGCAATGAGTCAAAACAGACGACTGCAACTGATGAGCCTGGGCACCATTTCATCTTTATGAGCCATGTGCGTTTCGTCCTACGTGATATAGCTCTTCAATGACATTTGACTGTTTCTAAACTGAGTTATTCACCCTTTCCTTAATGATTCATTTGGTTAATCACTAAGCATTTGTTCGCTCTATGTGTGGCAAATACCTTCTCTCAGTTTGTAGTTTTTTTGTTTTGTTTTAATTCTTTTTTAGGTATCTCTTGATGAATTGTTTTTCTGTTTGTTGGTTGGTAGGTTGGTTTTTTTAGTTTTATTCTCTTCTAATTTATCAACAGCTTCTTTTGTGGTTAGCTTTATGTTTATTTTTTTTTTTTTTAAAGGTATATATCTCATGTACATTAGAGGGACCAGTCCCTGAAGGAGAACATCATGCTTTGGTAAAGTGGAGGGTCAGCAAAAGATAGGAAGACCTTCAACAAAATGGATTGACACAGTAGCTGCAACTATGGGCTCAAGTACAGCAAGGATTGTGAGGATGGTACAGGACCCGGCAATGTTTTGTTCTATTGTCCATAGGTCCCTATGAGTCAGAACTGACTCAATGGCACCTAACAACAACAGCAACATTCCACTTTTGTTCTTTTATTAGATTCACTCTACGTTTTTAACTTCATTTGTAACATAACAATGTCTAAAAATAATACAAGAATCGTAGTTACACCAGCAGGATGTTTTGTTCGGGATTTTAGTTCAATGTTGCCATTTTCACCCCTTCAGTTAGATATTCTTCTTATTGTCTTACACAGAAATTGCTTTTAACCTTGAGTTTTTCATGTTCTCTCCTCCTAGGACACTGGTAAGGAAATGCTGGGCCATCTTAGTCATGTCTCAGCCTGTCATTTGTATCTGCTGTTTCTTTGTCTCTCTATGCCAGATGATGGTTGATTCCTTCCCATCTATATCATTTATCATTCTCTCTCTTTTTTTTTTTTTAGTGTGTGATATTTGCTATTTCTCTCATTTTGTAGGGAGGAGACTGCAGCCAAGGTTACGAAGCAAGCTGTGGCTCAGGGACTCGAATCCAGAACTGTCTGATTCCGAAGAGTATGCTCGTCCCTCTCTGGGAAAAGAGTTAGAAGGGCAGTTCTTGGGAATTTGCGTCTGCAGTAGGAACAAGGTAGGACACATGGCAGGGAATTGAGAAATATGAACTAATTTATAGGTAAGATGCATGATGGTAGGGAGGGGGAAGACCAGGATTTTGGTCAAGAAGGGCACCCTTGTTCCTGAAGCTTGTCGCTGCTACATGCAGGCTATAGACTATCCGACTTATTCGGCCGGGGGTAGGTTAGGGCTCTGGAGCCCTGATTGCGTAGTGGTCTGGAGCCTCAGCTGCTAACCACAAGGTCAGCAGTTTGAACCTACCAGCCACTCCTTGGAAATCCTATGGGGCAGTTCTTCTCTGTCCTATAAGGCCATTGTGAGTTTGAAGTAACTTGTCGGCAACAGGTCAGTGTTAGAAGCTCTTGTGGTACGATGGTTAGCTCTTGTCTGCTAAACAAAAAGTCAGCAGTTCAATCCCACCAGTGGCTCAGTGCTAGGAATGAGGTGCATTCTGCTCTCTCAAAGATTACAGCCTAGGAAACCCCATGGAGAAGTTCTACTCTGTCATATAGGGTTGCTATGAGTTAGAATCTACTTGATGACACCCACAATGTTAGAATACATCATGTGCATTAGAAATAGGCAGAAATTTTTTTTCCACTGAAAGTATGAGGTTAATGGAACTCCTTCTCTCTGCTCTAAGCACACAGATCTCCCTTTTGTTAGTAGACAATTGAGGTACTTTTCCAGCAGTAGGATAGAAATGGACATCATGTGTACTCATCCAATTGAAGATAAGTTGCTGCTTGGATATGGTTTTTCTGGGCTCAAGGAGAATAAGAGATAGAGCATTCAATATGCCCTTTGTTCAGATCCCCCTGAAGCTCCTAGATATCTATAAATAATCAGAGGTCCCTGGGAGATTGTACAGTGCGGTGGTGAAGAAAATAAAACTTAGAACCAGAAGGTATTCAAGGTCTGCTTCTGATAGTTATCAGCTGCGTGGTCCTAGGGCAATTATTCATCTTCTCTGTACCTCAGTTTTCTCACCTTAAAAACAGGAAAAAAGAATAGCGCCCAACTCATTGTGTTTCTGTAAAGATTATATGAGTTACTACATGTAAGGTATTTATGATGGCTCCCGGTACTTGGGAGGGCTGGGAAAGCATTAGATATTGTAGCTGTCATTGAAGCCCCTTTATTCCTTTCAAGAGAGAAGAGTCTACCACAGCTAAAGTGATTGGCTACCAACTCTGTGTAGAACTTGGGTCAGGATCTTTACACCATCGTATTAACTGTGGTCACATCATTATCTTCCTTTTACAGTTCTGAACACTGCAACTCTGAGCGGAAAGAAGCTCCAATTCCTATGAGCAGTAAGCTTGGACTACGCTTGGAGGCTTCTTCTCCCTGAGTGAATAGTCTCCCCTTTCCTCCACTTGTCCACTGAATGCACTTAGAGAGATTTTCAGGCAGAAGACTGGGGCAGAATGTACAGTGTATGCACAGCAGGCAGCAAGAAAGTCAGCTCACCCTGACCAAGAAGGTTTTGGCCAATAATGTTGGAAAGGGAGTTTGGCACTCTGGTGTCGATTAAAATAAAACCAAACCAAACCCAGTGCCGTCGAGTCAATTCCGACTCATAGCAACCCTATAGGATAGAGTAGAGCTGCCCCATAGAGTTTCCAAGGAGCAACCGGCGGATTCGAACTGCCGACCCTTTGGTTAGCAGCTGTAGCACTTAACCACTATGCCACCAGGGTTTCCATATGCCCCTTTAAATATATGTGGAAGTCCTAACCTTGAAACTGTAAATATGATCCTGTTTGGAAATAGGGGGTTACTTTGCTAGTTAATGCAGTCATATCAGAGCAGGTTGGGTCCAAAACCTAATAGCTTCTGAGAGATGTCTTATAAATAGAACCTAACAGAGACAGACACACACACGGGGAAGATAGACACCGTCTGAGGATCCAGATACAACCACAAGACCACCAAGGATCACCAGCAGACACCAGAAACTAGGAAAAATACTCACAGAAGGAATCAACATGGCTGAGACCCTGATTTGGACTTTCAGCCTCTAAAACTGTGAGATAACAAATTCCTGTACTTTAAAGCCACCCACTTGTGGTATTTTTTGTTACTGCAGCGCTAGGTAACTAAGACAGGCTCTAGCAAGAAAGGCCCTGTGCACCCAAAGAATGAGTTGGTCACTTGCATATACTCCCCTGAGGATTACTGGAGGGACGGGAGTGACCAAATGGTTATCCCTTAGGATGTCTGAACATGAACTCTGTAGGACAATGTGTGGGGGAGGAGGGAGAGATTGAGTGGTAGCAAAATGGGTGGGGGGCAGTGACTGGCCTAGTGTACTTTCTTTCTATCCTGTTTGTATTTATTTCAAGTTTAGCCTTCAAAGCATGAGTCATCATCAATTCTCATAGGTTCTAGTGATTTTGATTTTCCAGAAATTCTAGACAATTTTTAGAAAATTTTTGAACCTCAGGAGTTGTGCTTTCTTTCTAGGAAGTAAGTTAGGCCTTATTACTGCACAAAATACCCTCCATATCAACCTACAATTGGTCTAGAAAATGGTGGGGGGAGAGATGTAGGGCACTGGACATTGTTTATGGTGAAGTTGAGCCATGACCTAATGGGGCATATTCCAATTAGCACAGACATCTGAACTTGAAAAGGCAGAAACTCAGCCTAGTTCAACCTGCTCACTTATGGCTGGGGGCTGCATCTGCTTCTCTACTCTCACTGCTCCTCTAGAACACCTAGATTTTGTTATATTATTTTCTTATAAAACTACCTTTTCTGAGTTTGCATTAATGGAAATATTTCACTCTTATAGAAGCTAGCTGTGAAGTTCTTCACAGAGTTGTTCTGAGAAATTCAATTAAGTACGTGAACTGAGAGCAAAATGTCATCATTAGCTACTGTCGAGTCAGCCCCCAACACATGGCGACCCCATGCACAATGGAGGGAAATGTTGCCTGGTCCTGTGCCATCTCCATGATCAGTTGCAGATTGGACCATTGTGAATCATAAGGTTTTCATTGGCTGATTTTTGGAAGTAGATTGCCAGAACTTTCTTAAATAGTGGCTACAATAAACAGTGCTCATGTTTTATTCAATATGTATAAGTATTTGACATTCTAAGTGCAGAGGATACAGTGATAGAACGGTTTCTTGTTACATTCTAGTGAGCAAGACAAAACCAAAAGAACAAACCCATTGCCGTCAAGTCGATTCTGACTCGTAGTGATCCTACAGGACAGAGTAGAACTGCTCCATATAGTTCCCAAGGAGCACGTGGTGGATTTGAACTGTCAACTTTTTGGTTAGCAGCCATAGGTCTTAACCACTATGCCACTAAGGTTTCCATGGGCAAGACAGGTAATAATAAAATAATTGAACAAATAATTCCAGAGAACGATCAGTTCAACAGAGAGCAACACTGGGTGTTAAGACAGGACATAGGCAGGGAATGGTCCTGGGAGGGAGCGGAATAGCAAGAAGGCAGCAGTGAAAAGATCTGGAGCCAGAGTATCCCAGGCAGAGGGAAGTTCTCAGGTGGGAATGAGCACTGTGTGTTTGTGGCTCTGAGCGAAGACAGTGTGCTTAGAGTGGGGTGAAGGTGGCAGTGAACAAAGTCAGGGCATAAAGGCCTTAGGTGGGAATGAGCTCGATGTGTTAGTGGTTGGGATGGGTTACCCAATACACAAGGTACTCACAAGCATACCTGTGCTTACCTACTAATCTGTAGTGCAAAATTTCACCTGTTTTTCACCACATGTGAAATTGTGCATCACAGATTAGTAAGTAAACACAATTAAGCCTGTGTGTACCATTCTTAGTGTCAGACCGTGCATAACTTGCTTGCTGCTTAATCCACCCCTGGTTGAAGGCCCTGAGCAAAGCCAGGGTGGTTGCAGTGAGGGTAGATGAGGGTAGCAGTGAACCAGGTCAGAAAGGTGGACAGTTCCAACCTGTCTGTTATTAGCTATGGGGCCACAGCAGGGAGAGAGAACATGCTCTTTACTTTTGTTGTATGTCTAAACTCTGTGATTGATTTAAAATTCTGCTCTCTGAGACCTGCTTTCCCACCCCCGACCTGTCTTATATTAGATACCAAAGAAGCAGAGGTATTTCCTCTGCCCAAACCTGGGGGAAAAGCCACAGTTATCATCTGAGTCTACCCAGAGAACCTTGGAAGAAAGGCCTGGTGATTGATTTCTAAAATGTCACCCACTGAAAACCCTACAGATCACAGTTCTACTCTGACAGACATGGGTTGATCATGAGTTAAGGTCTACTCAATGGCAACTCATTTGGTGGACATTGTGCAATCACTGTGCTGGGCACTGGGGGTCGGGGAGAAGTAAACCAACACCCTGGCCTTAAGGAGGTCCCTATTGTCTATATCAGCAGCTCTAAGGCTGTAGTCGCCACCCCTGAGGTTGGGTTCTGGTGAATTGCGTGTGACTCTGGGCTTTTTTTTTTTTTTTTTCTGGGCACACATTGATGAATCTATCTTTTGTATAAGTGTCACATAGGCCCCAGTGGATATAAAATTAAGAACTCATTTAAATTTGTTCATCCTTGAATCACATTCCAACACCTGGCACTATCTATGAGCATTGGAATGTTTTTGCTGAACGTGCATTAAGAGGACCATTTCTCCAAATAAGATTTTGAAAGATGCTGAATTAGCACTTTGGCAATAGTAAAATGCTTTTCCCAAACCATCACAAACTTTCTGTGGATGTTGACTCCCTTGCAATCAGAATGGCTTTTGGTTTTTAAGATACCACTTGGATTGGTCTTTGTGTTCCCAGCCTCCTTCATGGAGCAGCTGACCATCTCAGGGTAGCCTTTGGAGAGAACCATACTGTGCTGTCTCCCAGCAAGCACCTGGCAGGCTGACAGCAGCTCATGTGCCAATGTTTGAAAGTTGTCAGTAGGGTCCTTTGAGATAGGCCCACATGAATCCATGAAGATCAGCTTGCGAAGCTGGTGGGAGAAGAAGAGTGTGCTGTTCTGAAGGCAGATATCCCTTCCTTTCAGAGAAGGAGAGCCCTCGGGAAGCATTCAGGCAGGAGGAGGAGCTCAGGTGAGCACATTCTGTTAGGTCGGGAACCCAGGTAATTGATGGGAAATATGTGTGCTCAGCTTCACAGTGCATCTGAGGAGCAGCTGTCCTTCTCTGTAGTTGGGATATGAGCCCAGTTGCAGCTGTAGCATCTGGGGAATGACTCTGGGCAGAGGATTGAAGAATGCTGAGTGGTGAATTAGCTTGAGGGAAGTAGTTTGAAATCACTGGTCTGGGGCAACCCTTTTAGTTTGAAGATGAAGAAATTGAGATTCAGTACCTTGTTCTTTTCACTAACCTACAGCTGTCTTTCATGGAGTAAAAACTCATGTTAATGAAGTTCAGTAAGGTTGCAGGGATGTCTGCCATAACCCTGCTCCACTAAATCCTGAAGCATAGAAGGCCAGCCTCTCATCAATTACCTAGACTAACTCCTTTCCAGGTGCTTCTCAGAATGTAGAATGCCAGATTCAGAACTTGCCCACACTCACAGAAACTTGTCATAAAGAATAGTCATGGGTAACACGTGCTTCATTTGTTAGTAAGCAATACCATCCTGGGATTAAGCCTCATCATCAAAAAACGCTATGAGATTCCCCATGGCTTTCTCCCCTTGTAGTAGTTTTCATGAATGCTAGTAAGATGTAAGTGCATGTTGAAGAGGCTTCCTAAGAGAGAGAGAATAAGACTTGTTACTTCATTCGCCATGAGGACCCTGTTGAGGCCATCATTGACTATGTCACACTGCGATCTCTGTATTTAAAGACCTAGAGGAAAAATGTCTTTCTGGCTCCCACGTTTGACTTGCTGAATTTCTACTTACGCAATGAGTTAATTTTTGTATCACAGACTCAGTAAGTTGTCCACATTATCATGTTTTCCTCAACACACTGGTTGGAAAAATTCCACAGCCACATGTGCAGTTTATTTCTTGCAAGAACATAGTATATCCATACATGTGGTGTTCATCTTTTTTATTCTATGGCTTTCTATATGGTAGAACCTGGGTAGTGAAAATGCTTCATCACTGGACTGTTAACTGAAAAGCTGGCAGTTCAAACTGACCCAGAGGTACCTAGGGAGACAGGCCTGGTGATCTGATTCTGAAAAATACAGTCTTGAAAACACTATAAGCAGTTCTACTCTGCACACATGGGGTCACCATGAGTCAGAATCAACTCAAAGACAACCAGCGACAAACAACACCTCAAATAAATGGCCACTGTGACTGTAAGAGGCTATGAATTCATTCCCGAGTCAATTCTGACTAGGACAGAGAATGTTTGGATTTCAGTTCCATCAGGCAGTGTTAGCTGTGCTACTGGTGTGCCCAGGTCACTCAGGATACAGGGTCCTGCACCTCCCTCTCTCCTGCTCCCCATAGTCTACCCACTGTCTCTGCTCCAGGGCCTGTTTGTGTCTACTGACTCCCTGAATGGATCCCCTCTTGGCTTGTCCGGATCAGTGGCTTTTCCATTTGAAAGCACCCCAGACTGCTTTGGGCATCAGTGTCTGCAGTTCATACAGTAAGGCAAGCACCTAACCTGGACCTAGCAAATATCTAGCATGCAAGATCCCATTCTCTAATAAGTCAACCTCAATGCCACTACCAAGAAGGTATTCAGCAAAGTGTGTTCTCAAAGAAATGCAAGTCTGACACCATAGTGTTCTCCTCTACCTGTGGGTCATCTCCAGAGTCCATTCTCTCCCAACTTCTTCCATTGGAGTTCCACTCAGACTTCCTTGGGATCAAATTAGCCTCAGTTAAAACAGGTCTTAAGGTTGCAACATGACATCCCCTATAATTAGGAGTCCTTTATACAGCCAGACGGCATTGGGTTTGGTTTTTTGTTTTTGGTTTATACAGCCAGGGAGGCCAGAAGCTCTCTCCTTTACATAGACACTCACTCAGTTTGAGTCATTTCCCTTTTCCTTGGACTTAGGCATAACCTTCTCCAGATGACTGCCCAGTGGATCATTCATTTCCCATTTACATGGCCTTCTTTCAAGCTTGTGTGGTCATAAGCTTAATACTCCTATTGTATTTTATGTATTATATTGTAAGTATTAGTTTGTGGATCAATTAATACATAAGATTATAAGACCCCTGAAAGTAGGGCCCATATCTTTTGTTCATCTTTGTACACCAAGCCCTTGTGCACAGTAAGAACAAAGGAGGTGCCATGTAGGAGGATAAGTGAATGAATGCAGCCTGTTCAGAACGAAGGCCAGGGTCTGCTGACCCTCCCCTGGCTCTGCATTTGCCCCGTTGTGTCATGTTATTGTAAAAGATTTTGGGTGCCTGTATCCACTCTGGACACAGTGAAATCTACCACATTCCTTGCCCCAAAGAGCTATCATGAAGAGTGGTGGCCATCCTTCTTCTCTCCCTCTCTTCCTTCTCTCCTTCTCTCACTCCCTCTCTCTCTATCCCCCCTCCCTACTTTCCCCCTTATAGCAAGCATTTCACCTTCTCCTTCCCTGGCTAAGCACCTGTGTGCTGCCACCTCTGTTTCGGCAGGCCAGGTATGGTGGAGGAATTTCTGCTTAGATTTAATTCTAGGATCCAGTCCCAGGGCTGCCACTTGCTGGCTGGGCACCTCTGCATTCTCCTTTAGCTTCTCTATGCCTCAGTTTCCTAATCTGTCAAATAAGACTTAGCCCCACTGAGAGCTAACCCAGGTAGAAGCACTAACCTCACTACTGACCCTTATGGCTGAGATAGTCTGCTGAAATCCCTGACTGTCAGCGCTAGGACCGCTCCCATCTGTCTGGGATATCAGATGCACACCTTACGTTCACCCCTCAGTGGAGGTGTGGTGCTGTGGTCTCCTCTACCTGACAAGCTAGATTGGTGCAGGGTGAACGCCTGGTAGTAATCTGTGCTCACCTCTCAAATAACCGTGCTCTTCTGAATTTACGTGTTTGTTTTACAGGTCACCCACTGTTACTGTTATGAATTGACTTGTGCTCCCCCAAAATCTGTGTTTTGAATTCTACCCCTATGCCTGTGAGTGTAATCCCATTTGAGGATACAGTTTTCTTTATTACGTTAATGAGGCCATTCCATGTAAGGAATGTCCTAAGCCAATCATTTTGGAGATATAAAAGGAGAAAATTAGGCATGGTGACCATCTGGCCCACAGAGCATAAAGTACTTACCACCTGGCTCTTCATAGAAAATGTTTCCCAACCTCTGTTTTTGAGACTTGGGCACCTGCGCAGTCTCCTTCCGAGTATAAATTGACCTCATACATGTGCTATAACTGCTGGTTATCCTAAGAGCCTCCAGCCTGTGTTTCTGCCATTGCTGGGGAAGATCTTCATAGGTCATGGGCAGGGAGAGAGATGCCCTTTCACAGACTGACTTCAGGGCTATAGGGTCCCTTCCATTGCCCTTTCCCCCAGTCTGCTTGGACTTCCAGGCATTTCCACACCTTGAAGTAAGGTGTGGGTGTGGAGGACACACAAGCCCTCACGGTCCAGCCTGGTCTCTTGGAGAGCTCCACCGCAAGCCCCCACGGTCCAGCCTGGTCTCTTGGAGAGCTCCACCGCAAGCCCCTACGGTCCAGCCTGGTCTCTTGGAGAACTCCACCGCAATCCCCCACGGTCCACCCTGGTCTCTTGGAGAGCTCCACCGCAATCCCCCACTGGTCCAGCCTGGTCTCTCGGAGAGCTCCACCGCAATCCCCCACGGTCCAGCCTGGTCTCTTGGAGGGCTCCACTGCAAGCCCCTACAGTCCAGCCTGGTCTTTTGGAGAGCTCCACCGCAAGCTCCTACAGTCCAGCCTGGTCTTTTGGAGAGCTCCACTGCAAGCCCCTACAGTCCAGCCTGGTCTCTTGGAGAGCTCCACCGCAAGCCCCTACAATCCAGCCTGGTCTTTTGGAGAGCTCCACCAGGTTAGCTTTGTGCACTTAGACCAGCCACAGACCTACCATACTTGACTGTATTTTTCCAACTCAGTACATCTGTTTTAATTGCAGAGACATGCCTGGTGTGGTGCCCTCTATGGGGTGACAGAGGTGAGGAGGACTGGCAAGTAGCACCCTCCTTTGCTTGCTGACCCTCCTGCCTGATCGTCTCTCGCACAGATCCCAGGCCAGGCCTTGGCTATGTTCTTCGCCCCACCCTGGCCTCCATACCCTTTGCTGCCCTGAACAAAACACCCAACTGCCTGTCTGTAGGCTTGAGTCATCCTGAAATACAATGGCCTGGGCACAGAGAAGGTTCTGGAAATTAAAACACATCGGACCAAGAATCTGTGCAGTTGCTGTACAAGGAGATTCTGTGCAAATTTTGGCAAGGGCAGGATTTGCATGGGGGAAATGTACGTCTCCAATGTGGTCTGTGTCTTCCACCTTCGACTACTCTCAGGGTTTGTTTTAGGGGTCTCAGCAGCATTGCTACCTTCCCGTTATAGGCTGGCAGTATGCAGGGGCCTGTCAAAGTCCCCACAGGCTGGGCCTCTGCTGGGGACATCTGGATGCAGCAGTGTTTCATAGGGCTTATGCATTTACCTGAAAGCAAGCATGAGAATGTGAATATTAGGAATCCCACCCTGGTCTCTGTAACTACACCCAAATCAGAAATGGAAGCTCTAAACTCTCCCAGATCAAAGGGATGTTGCTGGGAGGCAAGTACAAGTCCATAGGGATATCACAGGAGAGATGCAGGCCCAGCAGACACTGATGGCCTTGCTGACTGCAGAGCTGAGGTTTTGGAGCCGGCTTTCAGCTCAGTCCACGTCCAAATGAGGATGCCCGTCCCTGCCTCCACCATGGGCTGCAGAGCCTCCAGGGCAGGAGTCATGTCTGAAATAATATTTTGCATCTTTTTGTTTACTTTGCTATGTTTCCTGAGGGCAGGGACTTTTTCTGTCCCCCAGCTGCATCTTCAGCCTTGAGCTGCCCTGGCATGCAGCAGGCAGTACGCAAGTATTTGTCAACTGAGTGAAGGGACAGCGCTGTCTTGGAGCATCAGGTACAGGCTTGCAGGGTGAGGCCCAGGGAGATGTTGAAAGGGGAGAGGCACTGGGCTGGCAGAAGTGAGTAGGTACAGCAGAGTATCGGGAATGGGGCAAGGGCTAGTATGGACAACTTTGGGAAGAGCCTTGCTTGTACTGCTAAGGGACTCAGACACCCTCCTGCAGTAGACAGGGACCCTTTAGCATTAAATGAAGGAGTGACAAGGTCCAAATTCTACCCTTGTCTGGCAGAGGTGCAGCTTGTCCCACATCTCAAGGACCGGGATCCAGGTCTGTCTGACCCCATAGCTCTCATCCTTTCCATTACATCCCTTCCACACGGGGCAATTTTTGAACTACCTGCAGATGTCCTCAAAGTGCCGAGTCCTGGGCCCCACACCAGACCTCTTGAAATGGACTCTCCAGGGGTGCAGCTTGGCTTAAATGCACATTGCAGGTGATTCGCACAGTGCGGTGGAGCAGGGACATGACTGAGGGCTGGTAGGCATATGCCCTGGGCACCCTGTGTGGAAGGGCTCTAATGAGCACTTTCTATGGCCATCACAGTTTCCATTGCCAGCTGTGAGAGATCACTCAGCCAATTTAAAACTAATTGTCATAGGCACTATTTTCCCCTAGATATGTACCTGGGGAGGAGCCCTGGAAACATCATAGTTAAACGCTCAGCTGCTAACCAAAAGATTGGCAGCTGGAACCCACCAGCTGCCCTGCAGGAGAAAGATGGGGCAGTCAGCTTCCCTAGAGATTTACATCCTTGGGAACCCTATGGGGCATTTCTACTCTGTCCTATATGGTCACTGAGTCAGAATCGACTTAAAGGTAATGGATTTGGTTTTGGGTTTTCTGTTTTTTTTTAATGCTGGGGCACCCCCTGATGGCAAGGTGAGAATCTCTGCAGGCCCCAGATGAGCAGAGGTTGTCTTCGTCTTGTCTAAACCATTTCAGAGTAAAACTATTCGTGGCTGTTTTCCTTTGCTGTTTTCTAAGAAATGTAGTTGTTTCTTATAATTACAACAAAATGAAATTAAAAAAAAAAAAAAACAGGACTGGAAGTCCTTGACCTCCGGTCTGACCAGCAGATGGTGCTCCATGACAAGGGATCTCTAGGACGAGCCTCTGGGAAACCCGCCTGTGCTAGAGAGGTTTGTTTGTTTTCCTTCAGATGTCCAAGAAAACCCAAATAAGGAAATGTTAGACATTACTTGTCCAATGAAGAATAAATACTTTCTCTTAGGCGGTTGAATTTCTATTTCTTTTCAGTTTCTGCAAACTGTCAGTCTCACATCCTGGGGGCACTGCAAGTTACAGGCACACCCACATCCATGCAGGTGGATATCTTCCCCTTGTTATCCTGATTCTTATCTTCTCATTTTCTTAGAAAAAAAAAAGACATTATGTCATTGGTCACTGTGACAGCTGTGTTCAGGTCCACCAGGTGGGGATGGGTTGGGTTACTTTGCAGAGGCAAAAGCAGAACACACTTGTTACTGACATGCTGATTACCAGGCCTTCAGCTGCTGGGGAAATCTTAGGGGGTGGGAGGGCTGCTCAGCTGGAGGGAGGAGGAAAAGCAGAGGGAATGGGGCTGCTTTCCTGACAGAACAGGCTCTTCTATATACCTTAGGGCTTTCCTCCTGCCTCCCTCCCCACCCATCTCTCTTCTCTCCGCTCACTCCTTTTCCCCCTCCCTCTTCTCCCCTGATCACCCCGCATCTTCTCCTCTTTCTCTCTCTCCCCCTCACTCATATCCCTTCAGTCTTTGAACTGGGATACACTAGTGGCCAGCCACGTGGGTAGATCAGCAATATCAACAGTGAACTGTGATTTCCATGGTGAGGAATAGTGTATCCAGTTTACGGAATCCACTTCTCTGCAGAGTTTATAGTGCATGTGTCCTGTGTCTCTGCAGAGTGGGGTCCCCCTTCTACACATCAGTGGCTTGGCGATAAGGAACCCCTAACTGAGAGCATGTTTGGAAGGAAAGGTAAACACCCTACTGATCTCACTCATGTGGGGCTGAGGAGGGTTGTCATTGGAGGCTAAAACCGGAATCTGGTGGATTAAAGGATCTAGGGTAGCTCAGGGAGTCACTGAGTAACCTGGGCTGGATCCAAGAAAGGGGAGCATCAAGGGATATTGGCCACAGCCCAGACTACAGATGTCATCACCCCTAGAAGGGCTATAAGCATACACTCAGCCTCAGAGAGACACTAGGGACCCTGCCTTCAGTCACTGCTCTGTCCTGGACAGCAGGCCCTGAGGCCCACCCTACTGGCCCTGCAGGCCTGGACATGCGGTTTTCCCATCACTCTGGCCACATGCCACCCTCTGTCTTGACTTTTTCCACCGTCTCTGTGTCTTTGTGTTGCTGGCTCTGACTTAGCCTGAGTGGTGGTACAAGCTCAATTGTCTACACCTGGGCTATAGGAGGAGGGGGCTGGGGGAGCACTAAGGCCAGGTTCACACCAAGACATGTTGGGGTGGGGGGCATCTTCAATCCCCAGGGAGAGGTAGCCCTCACCAGGTCCTGCACCCCAAAAAGGAAGAAATGCCAAATGTCCTTACAGGCAGTTAGACACCCTTCATCTGGGTCCCAGACAGTCATCTCATGCTAATCTCTCCACTGACATTGTCTATATCCAAGTAAAGCATTCATTCCTTCAGCCTTCACTCCTCCTCCCTCTTTCACGCCCTTGTCCGTGTATCTTGTATAGGGCTGGAAGAACAGAGGTTGTGTTCCACCAAAAGACCCCCACGTCTCCAAATTCTGTAGTCAAAACCTTCAGGGGGTTTCTTCTTTGCATTCTGCTGCATCCCAGCACTGCTCTTCAGGTTTTACCATCCTTAGAGCCTTCCCTCCCTGTAGCTATTGCCAATGTCATTGTGCAGAGTGTTCTTTGCCTTCTTTGTCTCTCATATAGTGTGTGTGTTTTCTATGCTGTTGAAAAGACTTCCCTAACTAGATTAAATCGTCCTCAAGGTGGGGATAGCAGTAATCCTGGTCATCCCAGACTGCAGAGAACCAGAGGTAGACAACTGCAGTCAGGACAATATGGCCTTTGGCCAGCCACCTCCCCCACATGAGGCTGCTCTAAAGAGGAGAGGCCCCAGCCAGCCCTGGCCATTCAGAAATGCCACTGTTTCTCCTGGGAAGCCTAGGACTACAATTCACTCTATTACTGATCAGTGCTAAATGGCAAGAAATACAGGTTTTTCTTCCTCAAAACAAAGCCAGGGAAGGTCTGCAGGGAAGGAGTAAATGAGAACAAAGAAACAAGAAGCTGGCTTACTTTGCCAAAGTGTTGCGAACTTCAATTCCCTCCACCCCCACCTCCCTCTTAAATTTACTGCAGGCTTGAATGAGCACCAGGCACCAGGGATGAATTTTGATGAAGGCCTCAGCTACCTCCACACAAAACCATGAGAGTATGGACTAAGATATAGGTAACCCTTCCCTTCCAGGGCCAGGAAGTCTGCACAGTCAGACCCACAGAGTTTGACTCTACCTCCATTCCACTGGGGCTCTGTCCTGGGAAAGCTATTTCCTTGGCTGAACCTGAATTTTCTCACCCATAAAATGAGTGGAACAATTAGTGTGTTATAAAGCTGTTGCTGAGCCTGGTACAGAGCAGATGCCCACATCAACACAGAATACAACTTCCTTCTTTCTGCCAAAGCAGCAAGATAGGAGGCACCCTCCACCCAGGAACAGGACAACTACAGAGAACAAGGAAGGGAATCCCTTCGAGCATTCATTAAAAACAAATAAATAAATGAAATGTATGGAGATTTAGTGGTCTAACAGTTTTGGTTTTAGGATATCTCTAAAATTATATCTTATATCACATCTCAATCGTATGCACGGTTGGCTGAGTAGGTTTGTTTGTGTGTAAAGTTAACCGTAGTCCCAACTGTTACTATATCAAGTACAAAATGGCAGGACAATGCAACAGTATTGGGTTGTGGGGATTTCTGGAGCATGCAAAATGGGCCAGCTGCTTATGGCCCTGGTAAACGTGGAATTAGGAGTCATTTAGGCAAAGCTTTTAAAGTTTCTTTTTTTGATAGAGGTAGTCTCCAATTTACTATGTATTCAAGTTATGACAAACTACACTTAAGACCCTCAGTGTACCTGGAACATTGCATCTTCCTGGAAGGAAGTTACAGAAAATGCATGCAGGAGATATGGAAAAAATTGGTGAGTTACGTGAACATGCTCATCTAGTACTGCTATAACAGAAATACCATAAGTGAATGGTTTTAAGAAACAGAAATTTATTTTCTCCCAGTTTAGGAGGCTAGAAGTCCAAATTCATGGTGCTGGCCTGGGGGAAGCTTTCTCTCTCTGCCTGCTCTGAAGGAAGTGCCTTGCTTCTTTTAGCTTCTGCTCTTGGGCAATCTTCTTGTAGCTTAGCATCTCTGTTCCCCCATCACTGTTCCTTTAGCTTGCCATTTTAATCTCTTTTATATCTCAAAAGAGATTGGCTCAAGACACACCCTATGCTAATCCTGTTTCATTAACATAGCAAAGACAACCCATTCCCAAATGAAATTATAACCACAAGCATGGAGGTTAGGATTTACAGTACACATTTTGAGGGGACACATTTCAACTCATAACAATGGTCCAAACATTTGATCAGCATAATATGATGGAAGGGATCCATGGAAAAAGCCTCCATAAAGCAAGAACACTGGGTTAAGACCTTGAATTCGGTAATGTGGAATAATTTATGGATCATGAAGAAGGGGGAACTGACAGATCAGGGCTTAATGGATTTTGAAGAGGAACGAAATGCTGAAGAGGAACGAAATAATGAGGAAGAGGAGGGAGAGAAGTCATCAAAGAATTTTATAGTGAAAGGATTAACTGGAATTCTTTCTAAACTAAATCAGGGTCTTTAGTTGCTTGAAAACATGGACACAAATGGTGATGGCTTTGCTAAAGTCAATAGATTTAGGAAGCAGTGAAATGTTAGTGCAAAGTATATGAAGAAAGAAAGGAAAGGAACTTATAGACAACTATCACTAATATTCTGACTAGAACAACATCCCCAGTCCCAGGAATAATCCAGATGATCCAGAACCTTCCAGGAGTGGAGTTATTACCACAACTGACAAAACACCAATGTGTCCAACTGTTACTTATCATCAATGTAAATTTCTGATTTCTGTATTTTTTATGTATATATGTATGTATTAAAATATATCTGTAGGTTTATATGTAATGTTTCCAACTCCCAAACACAAGGACCAGATTTATAAAGACACTGATAATAAAAGGCAATAATAATTAAAACTGAAAAAAAAAAGAGGTATTCAACTTATCTCAAAACCGACCTACAACGAAGTCATCAGAACAGAAATCCGTCGTAAATCAGGGAATGCTTGTACTTAATTTCATGACATCTATTATAAATTCTGGAAACCCTGCTGGCATAGTGGTTAAGTGCTATGGCTGTTGACCAAGAGGTTGGCACTTTGAATCCACCAGGCACTCCTTGGAAACTCTATGGGGCAGATCTACTCTGTCCTATAGGGTCACTATGAATTGGAATTGACAAGAGGGCAATGGGTTTTATTATAAATTCTCTGGCTTATATGACATGTTATATTTCTTCCAGGGGTCCGCTATGTTATTCCAGAATGGCCTTTTCTGTGTACAGATGACGCTGGCTGCATGGTTGGTCCTACCATGGGGATGCTCTCCCATTGGGTGGAGGTGATGACCTGTTATCAAACCTGATTATGTAGCTGTCCCCAGCTCCGAATTATTATCTACCCTTCCATGTGCCATAGTTGGGGGGGGTGGAGGTAAACTTTCAGTTCCTTTAAGATATAGGAAGGGAGGAGGCAAACATGGCATGCATTTTCATATTGTGTGTTTATTTGTTGGGTGCTGTCAAGGGGATTTGACTCATAGTGGCCTCAAATGACAGAGTAAAACTGCCCCCATAGGATATTCTTGGCTGTAATCTTTAAGGAAACATATTGCCAAGTCTTTCTCCCACAGAGCCGCTGGGCGGGTTGAACAGTCAACCCTTCAAGAGAGCTTAAACATGGGGTCACCAGGGTTTGTTTATAGCTCAGACTAATCTCCTTCAGGTAGTTGAAGGCTATAAAGGCTTTTCATGTCACTTTTTCTAATCCACAAGAATAATCCTTTGCTCATTTCTTCCATCTTCTCTTCTTTCATTCTCTTATCTTCCTCACCTTTCTCCCTCTTTCCTTCTTTCCTCCCTCCCTCCCTTCCTCCAATACTGATCACTCTTAGAGTGCAGAAATGCTTAAGATTGTCCTCATCCCTGAGAAACCCACAGTTGCCTGAAGGATACAAACACCTCAACATATAATCTCAGCTCAAGATGGTAAGAGCTGGATATGTGCTTCTTAGAAATGTGGTTGGGAGGCGCGGAGGTGGTAACGGACCTAAATCTTCCTGGAAGGTACAGTAAGATTTCAAGACTGAAGTGTTGAAGAATGGATAAGGGTGATCCTTGACAGATAACATGGTAGAAAAAACTGGAAGGAAAGAGACCATCAGCCTCAAACGCCTGGTCACAGAAAAGGCACGGCCAGGAGTGCATCAAGGGGTACAAAGATTTCCCAGGTTATTAAATGTCCTTTCACAAGATAACTTGAAATGGTACATAAATCCATTTTTCTTGTATCACAATTCTATTAATCTGAGCCTCTTCTTGGGCATTTCAGTATTCTTAATTTCTATTATAAATAACTTAGGTATAGCATCATTACAGCTAAATTTTTATACATATTTGTTTATTTTTTAGGAAAATTAGTTCCACTGTAGTATTAAAGACTCAAAATACATTTAAATTATTTTGTATCTTTTAGGTCCCCGCTCTTAAGAGCGAAGAGATAAACATACATGTTTGGGAGGGAGTATCCAAAACCAGGCTTGGTTGTCTCAACTGCCAGAGGCGTGTTTGTGGAGCAAGCGCACGTCTTCCTGGTGGCTGCCAGGAAGAGGCGAATGGATTTAAGGATGGGACCAGGGACCTTGCAAAGGCAGATGGCTTATCTGCCTATCATTTGGTACTGAAAACTGTTAGAATGGCTGGAATGAAGCAGAGTCCCTTTGGACTTGTAGTTGTGACAATTTAAATGTTCTAAGCAAGGCAAAAGAAAAGCACAGTGCCTCACTGCCATGATTTCTAATAAAGACTCCTAATCAGAAGGGGAAAAAAAAAAAATGTCCTTGTGAGGCCAGTCTCTGGTGTGAGGGCTGTCATCTCAGACACTGGACACAGGCCAAAAATAAGGTTTCGCCACTTGAGTTGAGGCCATTCACATGGACATAGATGCTGTGCTTTACTTGGTGGCTCTGTATCAGTAGCCTAAAGTAAATGGATTTTTCACTGAAACGCCACCTAAGTCACTAACCCCGTTCTGGTTATGCCCCCGCTCCTGAGCCAGGTAGGTCAGGGATATAGGTGCACTGCATTTGGCGTCTTCCACATATGTCACAGGTGACACCTGCACATCACTGTGAGCTTCATAGCTTTTGGAAAGGAAACACTATGTTAACTTTTTAGATAACAGCAGTTATGTCCTTTGCTTATCAAAGAAAGAAACACTTGCATTTCATAGTATGCCACAGTACTTGGTACAGAATGGATATTTATGTAGTTTATAAAATAGCCATCCATTTCTTATTGGTCATAAAGAGCAAAGGTGGAAAATTATCCTCACAAGATTAAAGGAAAGAAAAATCCAATCTTTTTTTTTTTTTTTACTTGTCACACCTTAATCTTTTTATATAACGTATTGAGCCCTTTAAAGTACAAATACAATGGTTTTTAGTACATTCACAGAGTTGTGCAACCATCACCACAATCAACTTCAGAACATTTTTGTCACCCACAAAAGAACCCCACACCCATTAACAGTCACCCCTTCACCAAACTCCCCAGCCTCTGGCAACCACTAATCTATATTCATCTCTGCAGACTTTCCTGTTCTGGACATGCCATATAAATGGAATCTGACAATATGTAGCTTTTTGTGACTGACTGGTTTTTTTCACTTGACATAATGTTTTCAAGGTTCATCCATCTTACAGGATATATCAGTACTTCATTTCTTTTTATTTCCGATAATATCCCATTCTATGGCTATACCACATTTTATTTAGTCATTACTCAGTTGATGAACATTTCAGAGGTTCCACTTCTTTGGCTTTCATAAGTAATGCTGTCATGAACATTCATGGACAAGATTTTATTTGTATGCATGTTTTCATTTCTTGTGGATCTAGCCTAGGAGAAGAATTGTTTGGTCATATGGTAGCTATGTTCAAATTTTGAGGAACTTCCAGACTGTTTTCCGAAGTGGCTGCTAATAGTTGAATGCTTGTTTGCATCACCCCAGGATACATACACACACATAAATTTTAAAAGCATAATTGTTTTCCTTATTTTTCATTGGTTTTCAGAGTTATGGGTTCTTCTTTACATTTCCCATGTCCATGGGGTAACAATAATGTGTGTGTGAGAGAGAGATTATGAACTCATGAATTTTCATGTATCTGTCATATTTCAATCTATTGCAATTGTTATTTGAGTCTCAAATTGTACCATCGTTGGCATTTGGCTCCTTTTGACACAACCCCAATAGCTGTCACAGCTTTCCTGCTACTGGGCAAAACAGTATATTCCAGGCTCATCTTTAGGGTCTCATGCCACAGACCTGCATTGATTATTTCTCCCAGAAGCCCTGATATTCTAGTGGGCAGTAGTGAGGTGGGAAATCACCAGATGGCAAGTAAGGTGGGAAACCACCGGAGGACGGCTGGGCAGAGCTAAGCCACCATTTCCCCTTCCTCACGGCCCACCGCAACTGCACCTAGCCAATAACGTAGGCATCATTACAGGAGCTGTCCACCAATCCTAATGGAACACACCCTGAACACACCCTAAAGAAGAGCCTACCTCTATTCTGTCTCCTCCTCGTATATAAACCCCTGTGCCTGCTGACCAGAAAGCAATCTTGGTGATGCAGGTCCCAGTGAGCTCCTTTGATTGGCCAACCAAATAAAGTTCTTCTTTCGCCTTCGCTGGACTCGTGCCTTAGTGTCACACCAAGCAAGAACTGAAGGACCGGTAACAGAAGCATTTAGATACCTAGTCTGGACTTGGTGCACATAACTCTTTCTGATTGAGATGAACAAGTCTGCTTATGAGGACATATAAGTATAAATCAGGCAGTCAGGAACAAGGGGAATGTAAGCAGGAGAAAAGGGGAAAAAAAAGATGCTAAATGGGACATAGCAGCAAGTCTGGGAAAGCAACTGGATAGCTGGACCTGCATGCTAGGCTCAGTTCTTCCACCAACTCATGTAATGCCTTCAGCTTCCTCATATGGAAGAGGGTGGTGGGCTCTACTATCTCTAAGACCCTTCTATTCTACTCTTCTATGAATTTGTCTCCCAATGTGTGATGGTTAAGATTGTTTGTCAACTTGGCAGGGCCATGATGATCAGTGTTTTGGCAGTTATATAATGTTGTGATCATTTCCCTGTTGAAATCTGATATGTAATCACCCCCATGATGGGATCTGTTGTGTGGTACTGGTGGGTGTGGGGCCTTGAAGGCTTACCACCCCCTCAGCCTTCATCTCTCCACCTGCCACCACCTACTTTCTTCCTGCTCACCTTGCCAAGGTTGTTGGCTTGTTCTGGATCCAGCAGCTGCCTCTTGTCTGACCTCTGATTCTTGGGACTTGAGCTAGCAGCTTGCCTTTCCATCTTGGGATTTGTCAATCTTCACAGCCTGCAAGCAAGAGTCCTGCCCTCTGACGTGCTGATCTTGGGTTTGCCAGCCCCTGCAGCTATGTGAATCGGGAGAAACCTTGTGGTCTTGCCTGTCAACCTTGGGATTCCTCAACCTTCACAGCCTGTGAGCAGGAGCCCTGCTCTCTGCCCTGCTGATCTTGGGTTCGCCATGTTTTGTGGCTCTGTGAATTGGTAATGGCCTCTATCCTGATCCATGGATTTGGGATATTCCAACCTCTACAATTGCGTGAGCTGTTTCCTTGATACAAATCTCTCTCTATATATATTTATACACTTTACTGGTTTTGCTTCTCTAGAGAACCCAGCCTAAGACACAATATTTTTTTTAAATAAACTTTATTTTTTCAAATAGTTTAGATTTACAAAAAATGCATCAGTAGTACAGACAGTTCCCATATACTGCACACCCAGTCTCCCTCATTATTAACATTTTACATTAGTATGGTACATTTTTTGTAATTAATGAACCAATATTGACACATCATTAACTAAAGTACATATTTTGTTCCGATTTCCTTAGTTTTTATTTAGTGTCCTTTTTCTGTACCAGGATCACACCCAGGACACATTACATTTAGTTGTCATGTCTCCTTATGCTGTGACAGCTTCTCAGACTTTCCTTGTTTTTGATGATTTTACTTGTTTTGAGGAGTACTGGTCAGGTGTTTTGTAGAATGTCCCTCTATTGGGATTTTTCTGGTATTGAGGAAGACCACACAGACAAAATGCCATTTCCATCATATCATATCAAGGGTATGTACTACCAACATGACTTATCACTGTCAACTTAATCATCAGTTGCCCAATTCTTCTACCACCATTTGTTGAAAAGACTATCCTATCCTTTCTCTATTTAACTGCCTCTGCTTTTTTTTTTTTTAAATCAAACTATATTTGTATGGGTCTATTTCTAGGCTCTCTATTCTCGTCCATTAATCTATACATCTACTCTTTCACTATGTTGATTACTGTAAGCTCTATATTTGTAGTCATTGTCTTCGAGTCTGTTCTGATTCATAGTGACCTTATATCTACAGAGCAGAACTGCTCCATAGGGTTTTCGAGACTGTGACCTTTCAGAAGCAGGTCACCAAATCAGCCTCCTGAGCTATCTCTGGGGTAAGCCTAGTAGTTGGGTGCTTAATCATTTGCACCACTCAGGGACTCCTAGCTTTACATTAAGCCTTTGAAATTGAATAGTATGATTCTTCTAACTTTGTTCATGTTCTTTAATATTGTGTTGCCTATTCTGTCTCTTTTGCATTTCTATATAAACTTTAGAATCAGTTTGCTCATATCTACAAACAGGGTGTTGGAATTTTGATTGGAATTGCATTGAATCTATAGGTCAATTTGGGGAGAATTGACATATTAACAGTATTGAGCCTTCTAATTCATGTACATGGAATGCCTCTCCATTTATTTAGGTCTTCATTTTTTTTTTTTAATTTTTTCAATTGTTCTTGTTTTCATCAGAGTTTGTAGTATTTGGCATATGGGACCTATACATATTGTGTTAGGTTTGTATCTAAGTATTTCATTTTTTAGATGCTATTGGAAACCCTGGTGGCATAGTGGTTAAGTGCTATGGCTGCTAACCAAGAGGTCGGCAGTTCAAATCCGCCAGGCGCTCCTTGGAAACTCTATGGGGCAGTTCTACCCTGTCCTATAGGGTCCCTATGAGTCAGAATCAACTCGATGGCAGTGGGTTTGGTTTTTTTTTTTTTTTATTGTAAATGATATTGTTTTGTGAATTTCAAATTCTAGTTGTTTACTGCTGATATATAGGAAAGCAATTGAATTTGTATATTAACCTTGTATTCTGTGATCTTGCTATACGCACCCACTTATTCCAGGATTTTTTTTTTTTTTTTTTTTGGCTGATTTTTGTCATAGGAGATTCCCCAGGTCTAAGGAGTTAACATGCTAGCAGTTATTATTTGGGCTGACAGCTACTGTTACAGTTAACATGTTTTTAAAATTCTGCCAATTTTCAGTTGTCGATGCCGACGATCACAGCTGTCTTTTCATATTCCTCACCCTTTTCTCATCCCTAGTTTCTTTGGAATGCGATTTAGATTTTTTTATATTCCCACGCTCTTTTGGGGGAACACAGGTAGTTATTTTGCATTTCTGCAACAATGTGGCATTTGAGAAATTCTTTGAAATTTGCCCCAGACTGTTCAGCTGTTTCTAATCTCCTCTCTTCTGGGGAACCCTGGTGCCATAGTGGTTAAGGGCTACGGCTAGTAACCAAAAGATCGGCAGTTTAGATCCACCAGCCACTCCTTGGAAACTGTACAGGGCAGTTCTGTTCTGTCCTATAGGGTCACTGTGAGTTAGAATCAACTAGATGGCAGTGGGTCTGGTGGGTTTTTTTTTTGGGGGGGGGGCTTTCTTCCGTGCCTGGGTGTGGGGAGAATCCTCAAGGTGTTGCTACCCCTGGGGCTCCAACAAGGAAAGCCTGCAGAGGCTAATTCTGCCCAGGGGTCCTCCAAGCATATCCGGGAGATTCTTTTTTCTCATCTTGGACCTGCCCTGGAGAAGACACGAAGTTAGAACCCATGTCAGTTATGCTGCAGGTACTCCAGCTTCCTGTGCCTCCTCATTTCTTCCTTCCTTTCACAACGTGGGGGACTTCTTCCTAGTCTGGAGAGCAGGGACATTCATCACATATTTTTTGACTTTCCAGAATTAAAAACAAAGAACTGGCTCTTCTGTGTTCTGTGTTATGCTATTAAAAAAAAAAAAAAAAAAAATCCTTCCTTAAGGCAAAAATGTATCATCTTCTAACTTGAATGTCAAAGGTTTTAATAAGGAACTATTGGGAATGAAATATACTTCATTTAATGCAGCAAAACTATTCTACCTTATTTGTCAAGGGGATTGCTACGGTGCTACAAGAGGGGCTGCTGTTTTGACCTATAGGTGATTGGGATGTTAGAGATGTCCAGCATGCAGTTCAATACTAGAACAAAGAATGCAGAAATTACAAAGTAGTCAACCATGAAGAAAGTAATTTAGACTGAAGTAATGATTTCAAATTTCTTTTACGATTCACAGTTTTTGTCCTTGAGATAGGGTATGTGCAAAGCTATCCTAAATGGAGCAAGACAGAATAGCCTGAAAAATGTTTAAACCTCCCCCAAAATAATGTGGGGAGATTCAGACTATTAAAAATAATCAAAACTCAAAGAAATTGAAACACAAGGTTCACTCTGAGCAGTTATTCTACATGCGTATGGGGAGACCATTCTGATTCCAGAAAAAGCAAGTGGCTCAAAGTAAGCTACTTACAATGAAGCTTATAAAGAGAAAAACCAAAACCAAACCAAAGGAAGGGAGAAAAATAGAAGATCAACCATTCGCTAATCTTAACATGATTGAATCAATCCCACCTTCCCCTTTTTGGAGTCCTGGTGGTGCAGTTGTTAAGAGCTCAATTGCTAACCAAAATGTTGGCAGTTGGAATCCATCAGCCACTCCTTGGAAGTGGGGCAGTTCCGCTGTGTACTTTAGGGTCGCTATGAGTCAGAATCAACTCGATAGCAATGGGTTTTGATTCTCCCCCTTTTACTGAGTTCAACTGATACCGGAATACTAGGTGGTCTCTGGCCTGGCAGCTAAAAATTTGGTTTGGTGGGTAAGCAATAACCTTAAAATCAAAGTAAGATGTCTGTTATTATTTTTTCTCTTTGACAGGACCAAGGAGAACAATTCACTGGTTTGTGAAGTAGTGTGGACTAGCAATCAGAAGAAAAACAATTAACATAATAATGGACTCCTTTTTTTCTCTTGGCCTAGAGTGGCTCAGGCACTTTGCCTGCTGGGCCCTTCACATAATGACGATGGGAACTAACACTTTACAGAACCCTGACTCTGTGCCAGCCACTTGACCAGTGATTCCCATGGGTTAATTTATTTTTTTCTTCACAACCTGAGAGATGTCTAATAAGTGCCCGGATACCCCAGAGCTGGGGGACTGGGCTGGAAACCCAGGTCTCTCTGCTTCCCAAGCCTGCATTGTCCCCCATGAACTCCATTCCTGGTTGTTGTCATGGAGAGGCAGACTGGCCATCACTTACGGAGCACCCGTGTCTTAGAGTTGAGTCATCTCCCATGTAGTGTGTGAGTTTGTACTTGGATGTGGGATTTGAACATCTTTACAATGAGAGTGTCTGGGTTTTCAGGCAGCAGAGGCAGTAGAACTGTTCAGACTATAAAAAGGAACAGCTGCTTTGGAGTTGACTCCAATTCACGGCGACGTCATGCATGTCACAGTAGAACTGGGCACCATAGGGGTTTTAATGGCTGATTTGTTAGAACTAGGTCACCAGCCCTTTCTTCCAAGGTGCCTCTGGGTAGATTTGAACCCTCAACCCTTCGGTTAGCTGCCAATCATGTTTCGCACCACCCAAGGACTCAGACAATATTGTTGTTGTTAGTCCAGTTGATTCATCTCCAACTCATGGTGACCTTATGTACAGTAGAATGAAACATTGCTGGTCCTGTGCTATCTTCATGATCTTGATATGTTTGAGCCCTTTGTTGAAGCTACTGTATCAATTCATCTCAATGAGGACCTTAGACAATTTAGGGACTCAGTAAAATGCTATGTATTTTCAAGAAGAGAGCTAATTCACTTGTTATTGTTACATTGTGACTTTGTGAGTTTTGTATTCATTAATCATTTTACACAATCTGAGTAAGGACTTCTCAATCCCTGCAGGGAAAATTGCTTTCTATCCCTGATGGAAATTTCACAGGATAGTCTTTTACTGCTCTATTTTTGCCTGTGTGCAGTGAGCATGTTAAGTGAGAGATCAGAACTGTAGAGCCACTCTAATGTGAGTTGGGATATGTAGCATTTGCAATATTTCTAACTCCTTCTTATAGGGGCTCTGTAGTTCAAGTACCCAAATTCCATATGCATTTGTTACTAGGCGTATATATAAAGGTTGGAATCTGGGGGGCGGAGTCAATTGACACTTTCAAATTCATGTTTTTCTTACTTTGCCATTAAGCTTGAGGATATTTTCCCTCTTTTAGATTGTCAGGACACCATGTTGCTATGTGTATTAAAAAATATTTACTTCTTTTAAATCAAAATGTAGCATGTAAAGCAAAATTATACTCAGGATCTAATAATACTGAAATAAGAAAAGATACTGTAGTAAAGGAGCAGAGTGGTGGTTGAACATTAACAATTTCCACCTGGATTCAAGATCTGTTAATTCTTAGGCATGTGATCTTCATTTTAGATGAGTTTTCTTTTCTGTTAGAAAGTGAAGATGATTAACTAGATGACCTGTAATTGAGCTCCTATTTGTAATATCTGTAATTTTCTGAAATGAAATCCATTGAAGAAAGTAGAAAATGCTGGAGTCCAGGGCTTGAGAACCAATCCTGTTATTTTTGTGCTGTGTAACTTTGGCAAGACCTAGACTTGACTGTACTTAAATGGGCCTCAAAAGGCTCATTGACAAAATGGTGGGGTAGGGTGTGCAGGGATTCAGGGGTCTTCAGGCACTTTTCATGGTAAAATTGTAACACTGTAATGTTCTGCTATAGGTACTCCACTACTTTTTCTCAGATGTGGGCTTCAATTATAATTACTGTAAAACTGTATTCTGTAAACTCATTTATTTTCAACTCTAGACAAATCGTGTTACTTTCTTACACAACAATGGTACCATTCCTTCATGGATTCATATCATTATACACAGTTTAAGTCTATGTTTCCATTTTCCAATTGAGAGATAGCATGTGTGTTTGGTAATAAATTTGGACATTCTGAAGTGTGGGTCAAAAACAATATTTATTGCTATACATAAAACTAGTATCTAGTTAAGCTCTCGGCATGGTATCTAAGAACTGGCCTTTTTATCTTCTCTTCATTCACTACCAATATGTAAGGCTAATGAATAATCACTACCCTCTAGGGGTGCTGGGGTAACGTGATGGCAATTAGTGTGATGATCCCCATGCCACAACAGTGCCACCATTTATCTAGGATTTATAAACTTTAAATAAACAACAAGTATAGAAGTATTAACTGCCTCAAACATATTTTTGGAATGTTTCCCTTATATAATAAATGGGTTCAAGGAATACATCTTAGTGAATTAAAATTGAAATAAATAAGTTCATCACCTATTCTACAGAGGTAGTAACTTGTCTTTTTCACAGTTAACATTTGCTGTTTTGGACATTTAAAGAGTCTCTAAAATAGATGTTGTTCCCTCTGAAAAATATGTCATAGAAATAAATTATACAACTGGGAAGTGAGCCCAAGTTCAGCCTAGTTTTTGCCCTTCTGCAGCCATCATCATGTGGCCATTTGGGGTAACACGTGTGCTTCAATGTTGTCATGGGTTTGAGAACTCAGGAGAGCCTCCGAGTGTGTTCTTTACACATATCAACATGCTTCTCTACCCATATCTATATAAAAGAGACATTGGGAATGTATTTTGAATAAAAGAATTAAAGCAAATGTGTTTTGAGAGAATTTCACCCATAAAACTGGAAACCCTTAACAACAACATGCATATTTATTGAGTGGCAGTCAAAAGGAAGAAATGATGAAGTAAAAGAGCTGAACAGAAGATTTCAAAGAGCGGCCCGAAAAGACAAAGTATTATAATGACGTGTTCAAAGAGCTGGAGATAGAAAAGCAAAAAGAAAGAACATACCCAGCATTTCTCAAGCTGAAAAAACTGAAGAAAAAAGTCAAGCCTCGAGTTGCAATAGTGAAGGATTATAGGGGGAAAATATTAAACGACGCATGAAGCTTTAAAAGAAGAGTCACTATACCAAAAATAATTGATTGACGTTCAACCATTTCAGGAGGTAGCACATAATCAGGTACTGATGGAAGAAGTCCAAACTGCACTGAAGGCATTGGTGAAAAACAAGGCTCTAGGAACTGGCAAAATATCAATTGAGATGTTTCAATAAAGGGATGCACTCCTGGAAGTGCTTACTCGCCCATGCCAAGAAATTTGGAAGACAGCTACCTGGCCAACTGGCTGGAAGAGATCTATATTTATGCCTATTCCCAAGAAAGGTGATCCAACTGAATGTAGAAATTATTGAACACTATCATTAATATCACACTCAAGTAAAATTTTGCTGGAGATCATTCAAAAGCATTTGCGGCAGTGTATCAACAGGAAACTACCAGAAATTCAGGCCGGATTCAGAAGAGGATGTGGAACCAGGGATATCATTGCTGATGTCAGATGGATCCTGGCTGATAGCAGAGACTACCAGTGTTTTACTGACTAGGCAAAGGCATTCGACTATGTGGATCATAACAAATTATGGATGACATTGTGAAGAACGGGAATTCCAGAACACTTAATTGTGCTCATGAGGAACCTGTACATAAAGAGGCTGTCATTGGAACAGAACAAGGGGATACTGTATGGTTTAAGTCAGGACTAAGTTGTGGGTCAGTGTTTTATCCTTTCACCATACCTATTCAGTCTGATACTGAGCAAATAATCCAAGAAGCTAGACTCTATGAAGAAGAATGGGTCATCAAGATTGGAGGAAGAATCATTAACAACCTGCATTAAGCCGATGACACAACCTTGCTTGTCAACCAGTGTGATAACTTGTGGTGTCATCCCCACCCATGGATGGACCTCCTCCCATACTAGACCATACAGAGACCTTAGCAATGTTTTTTGTACTCATGTTACTCATAATATAATTCTCATGTATCATTTCTTCTTTTCCTTTAATTGCTACTTCATTCTCAAAAAAGTTCTTAATATAGAATACTAATTACCACAACATTATAGCTAAAACACCGGAAAAATTTGACAAAATCAGCCACTATAAAAACAGTGGCAACAACAAAAAAACAGCAGCACCTGCTTGTAATGAGTGCAAATGAAACCACATGATTCAATGCTTCATTGTAATTGAGTAATAATGACAGCTCTGAATGGAGCACGTTAGAAGGTCCAAAAAGAAAATTAGCATAGAGTTTTAGCCTTGTAGGTATATTGATACATGTAAGCTGGGCTTACGAAAACTGTTTTTGTTGTTATAACTAACTACAGGGATATTTTTACAAAAAAATAATAAATTTCTGCTGGTACACTGTAAAAACATTTTATAGACACTCCTTCTGGTGTCACTCCCTCTGATGGTGCCACCCAGTGTGGGCTGCATCCCCGATAGTCCCCTGTGACACCATTGTGGTAGGCCCCTGTTCTCCACCTTTCCTGTACCCCCTTTGTTTGCAGTATGACTGTGCACCTTTTCATCAAAGAAACAGAGCAGATTTCTCCACTTCTTCAATTTGGACAATAGAAATGGGAGGAGTGATGTGCAAAACTCTAGGCCTAGGTGTCAATGGGCCATACTCACTTCTGTGCTCTTTCCCACTTCTCTGCTTCAACCAAGTGTTCTAGCTGAGCCATCAGACATGTGTGAGAGCCCAGCCAAGACTGACAGAGCCACATAGCTGAATGCAGATGCATGAGGGAAATCCCCTACCCCTGAACCCAGCTCAGACCAGCAGAACCATCCAGCTGATCCACAGACTGTGAGAAAAATCAAATGCCTGTTGTTGCAGGCCCCTGAGGTAATTTAATTATTTGTTACACATCGATATTGTGGCCATAATTAGCCATTATACTGTGATTTTATGCAAGTCATCAGCCTTTTTTTTTTCTAGCTTTATTTTGTTGTTGTTGAGAATATACACAGCAAAACATACACCTCAATGGTTTCTTCACGTACAATTTTGTAACACTGATTGCATTCTTCAAGTTGTAAAACGATTCTCACCCCCCTTTTCTGAGTTGTTCCTTCCCCATTAATATAAACCTACTACTCCCCCTAAGGTTCCTATCTAATCATTCCAGTCGCTATTGTCAATTTGATCCCATATAGATAGCTCTTAAAAGAGCATAAAGCTCATGGTGGTCCTGCATTAGTTAAGCTAAATTATTGTTTGGTTTTAAAGTCATCAGCCTCTTGACTGGTGCAGCCTGCCCAATGACAGCAGACATTGGTGTTCTCTCAGAGAAGTCCTGTATGAATGTTATGTGGGTCTGCAGAACAGGGCATTTTAATGATATGGTATCAGATTGTAAGGTACCTAATATCCTTTACTGTCAAAATTTTGGGTGAGGAGGGTAAGGAAAAACTGACATACAACCCTAATAGGATCCTGATTTTCTGATAGATCACAACCTATATGTTTGAAGTTATTGCCAGACTAAGATGCACTATGAATAAAGGACTGGCAATCTATTTCCAAAAATCAGCCAATGAAAACTCAAAGAACTACAATGGTCTGATCCTCAACTGATCATGGGGATGGCACAGGACAGGACATTGTTTTGTCCTGTTGTGCCGAGGTCATGATGACCCGGGGGCTAACTCAATGGCAGCTGACAACAACACATTTCTCCTGTAAGTTCTTCCCGAATGAGAAAGAGAAAAAGTGATTTAGAGACAAAGAAGACAGAGAACAGTAGGACGAGGAAGAGAATGAAGGGAGACAGACTTTTAATTCTAAAATAATAAGAATTATTTGCTTCTTTGATGTTCCCTCACTACTTCTTCCTCCTTGGCTATGCCAGGTGTGTGAGATGCAAACCTCACAGATCATCTAAGCCATATTACCAGTAGACTTTAAAAATCATACTATTGAATGGAACAATTCATGACAATTCTGATAGGAATGAAGGTTTGATCATACATTAATAGCTAGTGCCTGGATACAGTGCATAATGTCATCTGTATATGGACATTACATAAATAGGCTGGGCAAGGGCGACAGAGCTTTTTTCCTTCTCAATACTTTTCTTTGTAATCTGACCTCAGCCTCACTATAGGCAAGAATTTAATCTTCTGGGCTTTGCAGGACCTTATGAGTATAGTTTCTTGACTCTGACCTGCATATCTTTTCTTTTCAACATTGATAAAACCCAAACCAAACCCGCTGCTGTCGAGTCAATTCCGACTCATAGTGACCCTATTGGACAGAGTAGAACTGCCCCATAGAGCTTCCAAGGAGCCCCTGGCAGATTCGAACTGCTGACCTCTTGGTTAGCAGCCACAGCACTTAACCACTATGCCATCAGGGTTTCCTTCCATATTGATAGAGTTCTCAATTTCTCCCTTACAGAAAAATGTGCCCCTTCTTCTTAGATTAACCAGCCTTACAGCATTCCTATCCTAATTGTCCTTCAGTTTCACTGATGAAATGTGAAAAATAATATCTACCTTTTCTAATATTTCAGGGATATTGAAATGATCAAACAAAATAAGATAAAAATAGATTTATTGTTGTGGAACTCTGTTGGATTCTAAAATGATTTATCTACAGGTACTGTCCTTCTATTGTGGAGGTAAACTTGCATAATTCATGGATTTGCCCCTAGTTTATCTTCCACCTCCACACTGTTAGTAGTTATTATAGAAATGAGGATCTTTGTAATAGGAATCTTTGATAACTGTCCCTCATTAGAAAATGGAGGTGGTGGGACCAAAATGGCAGAGTAGTCAGATGTTTCCTGTGGTCCCTCTTACAACGAAGACCAAAAAAAACAAGTGAATCAATTACATATGACAATCTAGGAGCCCCGAACATCAAAGACAAAGTTCAGGAATTGGACTGAGCAGAAGGGAGAGAGAGAGATGGATCAGAAGTAGAGAAGAGTTGCCAGACCTGACCTGGCGGTAACAAGCACCCTGCAGGCCAGATCCACTGGCGCAAATGCAGTGAGGCAGGCAGTGGCGTTCGAGACGCGTTTTCCACATCAGGAGAGACTGAGCGGCAGAGAGCCCTCTCACACCTACAGAATCAGCAAAAAGTGGCATGCAATTGGCAAAAGGTAAGTACTTACATCTAATCTACCCTGTGGAGCAAAAAACATCCCTTTGGGAAAAAACTCTCTCCCATTTACCTGAATCCTCCCTGCTCTGCAATGGGTTCCCAGTCAGCTTCAGTGATAGCCACTTTCCCTGGGCCAGAAGTTGGACCTGTCGCACACCCTGACCCATTCTCCCAGCCTTGGAGAAAGAACAAATTAACAAACAGGGGAAAAAAAAATCTGCTGACTCCCCTAAGCTGGGAACTCAGGGCAGAAACAGCTCCTTTGCCTATGTACAAGCATAAGGGGTCTACAGGCTTTGAATGCCTTTCACCTTTGGATAAACCTGTGTGGACTCATTTCAACAGTGTAGGCCCTCATTAGCACAGCACAACAGGGTATATACCTGAAGTCTAACTTCAACTATTTCAGCTAGAGGTGGAGAGGCAGGTTTGTGACATTTGACACTGCTCTGACCATTAAGCAGGGTCCTCACTTACCCACATCAGGGGCCTTAGGACTGGTGGCTCTGCCCATGCCACCTAGCCACCTGCAATAAGGGTCCAAGGATAAGTGGTGCCTCCCAGTTCTTACAGCCAACAGCATTGGGTGCCTATAGTAAAGCTGCAAAACTCACCCACCTATGCACTCTAGGGAAAAGGAACATGCTTTCCTCACACAGTCTCAGGGGCAGTTGTCAGCATCGTACCTTGCTCAGTGTGTGACCTCCTACTGCATCCAGATACCTGTGCCTACACCAATCACCTCTGCTCGTCTAAGACTGTAGGTGAAAGCCTGCACCACACACTTGGTGACCAACTACCTGGACACCTGAGTTGAACCCATACAAGAAAATTAAACAGACTCCTGGGCTTATATACCTAGTAACAGCTCTAACCACCTGGTGACAGGATGTAAGAGCATCTAAGGCACCAATAATCAAACAAACTCACTCGAGCAACCTATTTGGGCATATCAAAACAAAAGACACAGTAAGCAAAACTAAAATAAATAAATATAATAAAATTGATGGCTTGGAGACAACAGTCAATATCAAATCACATAAAGAGTCAGACAATGATGGCTTCAGCAAACGTCGATAACAAAGAATCAAAAAATCTTCTGGATGAAGAGAACTTCCTGGAACTACCAGAGGTAGACTATGAAAGATTAATTACTACTACTAAAGGTATTTCAGAGCATAGAAAAGGATGGAATACTCCCAAACTCATTCTGTGAAGCTAGCATAACCCCAATACAAAAACCAGGTGAAGACACCATAAAAAAGAGAATATTGCAGACCAATATCCCTCATGAACATAAACATAAAAATCCTCAACAAAATTCTTGCCAATAGAATTCAAAAACATATCAAAAAAATAATTCACCATGACCGATCAGGATTCATATGCAGGGATGGTTCAACATTAGAAAAACAATCAATGTAATTCATCACATAAATAAAAGACAAGAACAATGTGATTTTATCAATTGATGCAGAAAAAGCATTTGGCAAAGTCCAACACCCATTCACGACAAAAACTCTCAGCAAAATAGGAATAGAAGGAAAATTCCTCAACATGATAAAGGGCATTTATACAAAGCCAGCAGCCAACATCATCCTAAACGAAGACAGTCTGAAAGCATTCCCCTTGAGAATGGGAACCAGACAAGGATGCCCTTTATCTCCACTCTTATTTGACATTGTGCTGGAGGTCCTAGCCAGAGCAATTAGGCTAGATAAAGAAATAAAGGACATCCAAATTGGTAAGGAAGAAGTAAAAGTATCTCTATTTGCAGATTATATGATCTTATACAGAGAAAACCCTAAAGAATCTACAAGAAACCTAATGGAACAAATAGAAGAGTTCAGCAAAGTATCAGGATACAAGAAAATATACAAAAATCAGTTGAATTCCCCTACACCAACAAAGAGAACATTGAAGAGGAAATCACCAAATCAATACCATTTACGATAGCCCCCAAGAAGATAAAATACTTAGGAATAAATCTAATCGGAGATGTAAAAGACCTACACAAAGAAAACTACAAAACACTACTACAAGAAACCAAAAGAAACCTACATAAGTGGAAAAAAATACCTTGCTCGTGGATAAGAAGACTCAACATTGTAAAAATGTCTATTCTACCCAAAGCGATCTATAGATACAAAGCAATCCCGATACAAATTCCAATGACATTTTTTTAATGAGATGGAGAAACAAATCATAAAATTCATATGGAAAGGGAAGAGGCTTTGAATAAGTAAAGCGTTACTGAAAAAGAAGAACAAAGCGAGAGGCCTCATACTACCGATTTTAGAACCTATTATACTCCCATGGTAGTCAAAACAGCCTGGTACTGGTACAACAACAGATACATAGACCAAGGGACCAGAATAGAGAATCCAGATGTAAATTCACCCACTTATGAGAAGCTGATATTTGACAAAGGCCCAAAGTCTGTTACAACAAAGACCTGAAAAAACAAATGAAATGAGTATATTTATGACAAGCTAGGAGCCCTGAACATCAAAGGCAAGGCTGGAAAACAAACTGAGGGGTAGGGGGAGGAAGACACAGTTGAGAAGCAGAGAGGAGTTACCAGACCTGAATCCCCGGGAGCCCCCAGGCACCATTCCCTGGAGTGGCTGTGGTGGCTGGTACTAGCATTCGGCCAAAGTTTCCTCAGGAAGAAGCGGCCAGCCACACAGCCTACTCATATCCCTGGAATCAGAGAAGAAAGGTGCTCTCCGCAAAACTAAGTACTTCTGTATATTTTACTATGCCCCCCGACCCCAAAGCCTGCTTCAGAGGCTGATTTCCCTGGGCATGAGATAGGCACTGTTGAGTGCCTAGAGCCATCCTCCCTGCCTTGGAGAAGGAATAAATTTGCAATTCGGGGAAAAAATAATTTGCCAGCTACACTAACCAGGGGAGCTCAGGACAGAAGTGGCTCCTGTCCAGGCATAAATGGTCCCTGGACTCTGAGTAGCTTTTCCCTCTGCACGGACCTATGTGGGCCTACTTCAGGAGAATAGGCCCTTGTTGGCAGACTAGAACTGTTTCAGCTCTGCTGCAGGAAGTTGGGTGTTTGATGTTTGACATCGCTTTGCCTATTAACCAGGGTCCTCACTTACCCATATCAGGGGTCTAAGGACTGGTGGCTCCACTCGGGTCACCCAGCCACATGTGACAGGGGTCAAAGGATAACTGGTAACTCCCAGTCCTTACAACCAAAAACGTTGGGTGCCCGTGCTCTGTCTGCAGAGCCCACCCACCTGTACGCTCTAGGGAACAGGGACACGATTACCTCAGAGACACTCAGGGGACAATTCTCAGCCCCCTGCCTTGTTCAGAGTGTGAGCCCCTATCGCAATCAGATACCGGTACCTACACCAATCACCCCTGCCCCTCTAAGACTGTAGGACAGAGCCTGTACCACACGCTTGATGATCCGGTACCTGGACACCTGAGCTGAATTCATACAGGAAAAGTGAATGGATTCCTAGACTGATATTCCTGATAACACCTCTAGCCACCTGGGGACAGGACATCAGAATTCCAAAGGCACAAATAATCAAGCTAGCTCACTCAAGCGACCCATCTGGGCATATCAAAACAAATCAAAACAAGAAGCTATGACACAGTAAGCAAACATAAAATGAATTAATACAATAACTTATAGATGGCTTAGATGCAACAGTCAGTATCAAGTCACATAAGGAAACAAAGCATGACTGCTCTCAAAACAAAGAATCAAGGGATCTTCTAGATGAAAGTGTTTCCTGAAATTACCAGAGGCAAAATACAAAAGATTAATATACAGAACCTTTCAAGACATCAGGAAGGAAATCAGGCAATACACAGAACAAGCCAAGGAACACACAGATAAAGCAGTTGAGGAAATTAAAAAGATTTTTATTCAGGAACATAATGAAAAATTTAATAAGCTGGAAAAATCCATAGACAGACACAGAAAAAAACTTTCTTTTTTTTCCAAAGATTAACAATAAAATTACAGGAGTAGACAACTCAGTAGAAAGTCAGAGGAGCAGAACTGAGCAAGTGGAAGGCAGAATTTCTGAACTCGAAGATGAAGTACTTGGCACCAACATATTTGAAGAAAAGTCAGATAAAAGAATTTAAAAAAAATAAAGAAACCTTAAGAATCATGTGGGACTCTATCAAGACAAATAACGTATGAGCAATTGGAATACTAGAACAGGGAGGGATAACAGAAAATACAAAGAGAATTGTTGAAGATTTGTTGGCAGAAAACTTCCCTGATATCATGAAAGATGAGAAGATATCTATCCAAGATGCTCATCGAACTCCACACAAGGTAGATTTGAGAAGAAAGTCATCAAGACATATTATAATCAAACTTGCCAAAACCAAAGATAAAGAGAGAATTTTAAGAGCAGCTAGGGATAAAGGAAAAGTTACCCTACAAAGGAGAGTCAATAAGAATAAGCTTGGACTACTGGGCAGAAACCATGCAGGCAAGAAGGCAATGGGATGACTTACACAAAAAATTGAAGGAAAAAAATTGCCAGCCAAGAATCACATATGCAGCAAAACTGTCTCTCAATTATGAAGGTGAAATTAGGACATTTCCAGATAAAAAGAAGTTCAGGTAATTCGTAAAAACCAAACCAAAACTACAAGAAATACTAAAGGGGGCTCTTTGGTTAGAAAATCAATAATATCAGGTATCAACCCAAGACTAGAACACTGGGCAGAGCAATCAGAAGTCAACCCAGACAGGGAAATCACAACAATAAATCAAGATTTAAAAAAGCACTCAAAACAGGGAAACGGTGATGGTATTATGTAAAAGAAGACAACATTAAAACAATAAAGAGGAACTAAGAAATGTAGTCATAGATCTTCCATGTGGAGAGGAAGACAAGGTGATACAAAGAAATAAAAGTTATGTATAAATTTAGAAAAATAAGGGTAAGTAATAAAGTAACCCCACAGGAGACAAACTATCCTATGCATCAGAATAAAATACCAGAAAAAAATAGAGACTCAGCAGACAAAAAATCAACAAGAAATATGAGGAAAGGACAATATGTAAAGGTAATCTACTAAGCATATAAAATGAAGTGGGAAAAAGAAACTGTCAACAACACACACAAAAAAGACATCTAAATGATAGTACTAAATTCATACCTATCCATAATTATGCTGAATGAAAGTGTACCTGATGTACCAATAAAGAGACAGAAAGTGGCAGAATGGATTAAAACACACGATCTGTCTATATGCTGCCTACAAGAGGTACACCTTAAGAGTCAAAAACAAACTAAAACTCAAAGGATGGAAAAAAATATACCAAGCAAACAACAATCAAAAAAGAGCATGAGTAGCAATATTAATTTCTGACAAAATAGACTTTAAAGTGAAATCCATCATAAAAGATAAGGAAGGACACTATATAATGATTAAACCCTGGTGGAGTAGTGGTTAAATGCTACAGCTGCTAACCAAAATGTCGGCAGTTCAAATCCACCAGGTGTTTCTTGGAAACTTTACAGGGCAGTTCTACTCTGTCCTATTGGGTCGCTATGGGTCAGAATTGACTTCACGGCAGTGGGTGGGTTTATACCAGGAGGATATAACCATATGAAATATTTATGCACCTAATGACAGGGCTGCAAGATACATAAAACAAACTCTATCAGTGTTGAAAAGTGAGATAGACAGCTCCACAGTAATAGTAGGAGACTTCAACACACCACCTTCGGTGAAGGACAGGACATGCAGAAAGAAGTTCAACAAAGACACAGAAGATCTCATGCCACAATAAACCAACCTGACCTTATAGACATACACAGAACACTCCACCCAACAGCAGCCAAGTATACTTTCTTTTCCAAGGCACAGGGAACATTCTGTAGAATAGACCACATATTAGGCCGTAAAGCAAGCCTTTATAGAACCCAAAGCATTGAAATATTACAAAGCATCGTCTCTCTCTTACCATAAGACCATAAAAGTGGAAATCAATAACAGAAAAAGCAGAGAAAATAAATCAAACACTTGGAAACTGAACAATGCCCTGCTCAAAAAAGAATGGATTATAGAAGACATTAAGGATGGAATAAAGAAATTCATAGAATCCAATGCGAATGAAAACACTTCCTATCAGAACCTTTGAGACACAGTGAAACCAGTGGTCAGAGGTCAATTTATACCAATAAATGCACACGTATAAAAAGAAGAAAGGGCCAAAATCAAAGAATTATCTCTACAACTTGAACAAATAGAAAACGAGCAGGAAAAGAAACCCTCAGTCACCAGAAAAAAAAACAAATAATAAAAATTAGAGCAGAAGTAAATGAAATAGAAAACGGAAAAACAATTGAAAGAATTGACAAGGCAAAAAGCTGGTTCTTTGAAGAAATCAACAAAATAGATAAGACATTGACCAAACTGACAAAAGAAAAACAGGAGAGGAAGCAAATAACTTGAATAAGTAATGAGATGGGAGATATTACAACAGACAGAACTGAAATTAAAAGAATCATATCAGTTTACTATGAAAAATTGTACTCTAATGAATTTGAAAATCTGGAAGAAATGGATAAATTCCTAGAAACACACTGTCTACCTAAACTAACACAAACAGAGGTAGAACAACTAAATAGACCCATAACAAAAGAAGATATTGAAAAGGTATTCAAAAAACTCCCAACAAAAAAAAAAAAAGCCCTGGCCCGGATGGCTTCACTGCAGAGTTCTACCAAACTTTCAGAGAAGAGTTAACACTACTACTACTAAAGGTATTTCAGAGCATAGAAAAGGATGGCATACTCCCAAACTCATTCTATGAAGCCAGCATATCCCTGATACCAAAACCAGGTAAAGAGAACCAGGTAAAGACACCACAAAAAAAGAAAATTACAGACCTATATCCCTCATGAAGTTAGATGCAAAAATCCTCAGCAAAATTCTAGCCAATACAATTCAACAACATATCAAAAAAATAATTCACCATGACCAAGTGGGATTCATACCAGGTATGCAGGGATGGTTCAACATTAGGAAAACAACTAACGTAACCCAACATATAAATAAAACAAAAGACAAGAATCACATGATTTTATCAATTGATGTAGGAAAGGCATTTGATAAAGTTCAACACCCATTCATGATAAAAACTCTCGGCAAAATAGGAACAGACGGAAAATTCCTCAACATAATAAAGGGCATTTATACAAAGCCAATAGCCAACATCATCCTAAATGGAGAGAGCCTGAAATCATTCCCCTGGAGATCGAGAACCTGACAACAATGCCCTTTATCAGCTCTCTTATTCAACATTGTGCTGGATGTCCTAGCCAGAGCAGTTAGGCTAGGTATAGAAATACAGGGCATCCAGACTGGCAAGGAAGAAGTAAAAGTATCTCTTTTTGCAGATGACATGATCTCATACACAGAAAACCCTAAGGAATCCTCCAGAAAACTACTGAAACTAATAGAAGAGTTCATCAGAGTATCGGGATACAAGATAAACATCCCAAAATCAGATGGATTCCTCTACACCAACAAAAAGAATATTGAATAGGAAACCACCAAATCAATACCATTTACAGTAGCCCCCAAGAAGATAAAATACTTAGGAATAAATCTTACCAGAGATTTAAAAGACTTATACAAAGAAAACTACAAAACACTTCTGCAAGAAACCAGAAAAGAACCATATAAGTGGAGAAACATACCTTGCTCATGGATAGGAAGACTTAACATAATAAAAATGTGTATTATACCAATAGCAATCTATAGATTTAATGCAATTCCAATCCAAATTCCAATGACATTTTTTATTGAGATGGAGAAACAAATCACCTACTTCATATGGAAGGGAAAGAGGCCCCGGATAGGTAAAGCATTACTGAAAAAGAAGAACAAAGTGGGAGGCCTCGCTCTACCTGATTTTAGAACCTATTAACCACCACAGTAGTCAAAACAGCCTGGTAACGGTACAACAACAGATACATAGACCAATGGAACAGAATTGAGAATTCAGACATAAATCCATCTACATATGAGCAGTTGATATTTGACAAAGGCCCCGAAACAGTTAGCTGGGGAAAAGACAGTCTTTTTAACAAATGGTGCTGGCATAACTAGATATCCATTTGCAAAAAACTGAAACAAGACCCATACCTCACACCATGCACAAAAACAGGCTCAAAATAAAATCTAAAATGATAAAGATCATGGAAGAAAAAATAGGGACAACTTTAGGAGCCCTAATACATATACAAAACATAACTAACAATGCAGAAGAAAAACTAGATAACTGGGAGCTCCTAAAAATCAAACACCTATGCTCATCCAAAGACTTCACCAAGAGTAAAAAGATTACCTACAGAGTGGGAACAAGTCTTTAGCTATGACATTTCCAACCAGCGCCTGATCTCTAAAGTCTACATGATACTGCAAAAACTCAACTACAAAAAGACAAATAACCCAATTAAAAAATGGGCAAAAGATATGAACAGACACTTCACTAAAGAAGACATTCAGGTAGCTAACAGATACATGTTGGAAATGCTCATGATCATTAGCCATTAGAGAAATGTAATTCAAAACTACAATGAGATTCCATCTCACTCCAACAATGCTGGCATTGATCCAAAAAGCACAAAATAATAAATGTTGCAGAGGCTGTGGAGACACTGGAACACTTATACACTGCTGGTGGGGTGTAAAATGGTACAACCACTTTGGAAATCGATTTGGCACTTCCTTAAAAAGCTAGAAATAGAACTACCATATGATCCAGCAATCCCACTCCTTGGAATATATCCTAGAGAAATAAGAGCCTCTACACGAACAGATATATGTACACCCATGTTCACTGCAGCACTGTTTACAATAGCAAAAAGATGGAAGCAACCAAGGTGCCCATCAATGGATGAATGGATAAACAAATTATGGTATATTCACACAATGGAATATTACGCATCGATAAAGAACAGTGATGAATCTGTGAAACACTTCATAACATGGAGGAATCTGGAAGGCTTTATGCTGAGTGAAATTAGTTGCAAAAGGATCACTATTATAAGAACTAAAGAAATAGTTTAAACAGAAGAAAATATTCTTTGATTGTTGGTGGGGGGAAGGAGGGTGGGAGAAGGCTATGCACTAATTAGACAGTAGATAAGAACTACTTTACATGACAGGAAAGACAACACACAATACAGAAGAGGTCAGCACAACTGGACTAAACCAAAAGCAAAGAAGTTTCCTGAATAAACTGAATGTTTTGAAGACCAGCATAACAGGGGCAGAGGTTTGGGGGCCATGGTTTCAGGGGACATCTAAGTCAATTGGCATAATAAAATCTATTAAGGATACATTCTGCATCCCACCTTGGAGAGTGGTGTCTGGGGTCTTAAACGCTAGCAAGTGGCCATCTAATGATGCATCAATTGGTCTCAACCCACCTGGACCAAAGGGGAATGAACACCACCAAAGTCACAAGGTAATTACGAGCCCAAGAGACAGAAAGAGCCACATAAACCAGACACTACATCAGCCTGAGACCAGAAGAACTAGATGGTGCCCAGCTACAACCGATGACTGCCCTGACAGGGAACACAACAGAGAACCTCTGAGGGAGCAGGGGAGCAGTGGGATGCAGGCCCCAAATTCTCGTAAAAAGACCAGACTTAATGGTCCTTCTGAGACTAGAAGGACCCCGGTGGCCATGGCCCCCAGACTTTCTGTTGGCCCAGCACAGGAACCATTCCCAAAGCCAACTGTTCAGACAGGGATTGGACTGGACAATAGGATGGACAGGGATGCTGGTGAGGAGTGAGCTTCCTGGATCAGGCGGACACTTGAGACTATGTTGGCATCTCCTGTCTGGAGGGGAGATGAGAGGGCAGAGGGGGTTAGAAGCTGGAGAAATGGACAGGAAAAGAGTAGAGGGAGGGAATGGGCTGTCTCATTAGGGGGAGAGCAACTGGGAGTGCGTAGCAAGGCGTCTATAAGTTTTTGTGTGGGAGACTGACTTGATTTGTAAATTTTCACTTAAAGTACAATAAAAATAAAAAATGTCTTCTAACGTCTTCGTAAGTTTTCTGCCTTTCTCACAGCCCGTATTAGCTCACCTGACCCTGTCAGGAAGGTCGGACTTCAGGAGCCTAAGTGCTACATAAGCCTGTCTTGCCCTGGAAAGCAAGAATATTTTTTACACTTTCATATATAGTATTATGTAGTACTTAAGATCCCCTCATATTTTGGCACATTTTCATTGCAATCTTTTCTTAAGCAATTTTTTCCACAGGCCCTCCCAAATGTTTTACTAAAAGCTTCTTGGTGGCTTATGGTGTAGAACAGGGGTTAATAAACTACAACCTGTGTGCTCACTGCCTGTCTTGTAACTAAAATTTTATTAGAACACAGCCATGCGCATACATTTACATATTGTCTAGGACTGCTTGTGTACTACAACAGAGTTAGATAGTTGTGACAGAAACCGTATGGCCTCCAATCCTAAAATATTTACTGTGTGACCCTTTAAAAAAACAATTGCTGACTCCAGGTCTAGAATAATTGCTTTCAATCATTTTGGCCATCCAGTGCTATCTTTAAAGGGAATCTTAAATCTAATGTGTAAAATAGATAAAAGAAGAGCTGTTCTGGTTGACGGTGGCAGCACTAGAACCCTTCGATGTGGCCCCTAAAATGTTGGAAGCTGGGGTAACTTCATGGAACCCCAAATGCTCCTTGAAGTACCATTTTTAAATTAGGGTTCCTAGGAAGATGCTCTTCAAAAGGAGATGACCAGTTAAGCACGTTTCCCAAAATACTATTCTTAGTGAAAATGTGAACACTTACAGGACATAGTTTTAACTTTCTCAAGTTCTCTTAGCATGGGATTGACTTGTCTACAAAATTGAGATTGCAGTCCCTAGGTGGAGTCTTATGTAACATCTATCACACAGAAAATCGTAACCCAGCTATTTCAGATGAAACATCTCACCTAATAAATTGCTACACTATGAACCTATATTTATGTTGGTTTTTAGTAACAAAACCATTCCTAATTAAAATTCTTGGAAAAGAAACAACAGGATGAGTATCAACATTGTATGTGTTGTTTGATTTAGTAAAACAAACCCAAATCCTGATATTGTCCCATATAATTGATCGTGCTCTTCTGTTTTGGTGTTTTTTGAAATTCCACTTGGGAAAAGAGACAAATACAATATGATTTTGTTTCATAATGTATGTGCTTAGACGGCAGTTAAGCAGGGAAAGTCCATAAAGGATACTCATAGTGGATGAAGCCCCAACCCCAGTTGTATCAAAAACACAACTAGCCGCCAGGGCAGGGAAGAAACCACTTGCATGTTATTCTTCACTGGTGAGAATCTTGGGACCAGATGTAAGGCACCGGGAGGAGCCTGCAGCACAGACATGAAGGGAATGGACCTGCCTCAATAATTTTGCTAACCCCTATGTTTCCTGGTCTTTGGTCTGCAATTTGAGATGTTCATCAAAGATTTGGGGGACATGGTGATCCTTCTGCACCCCTGATTGACGCTGTAACAGTGGTTACTTCTGGAGAGGTGGAGAAATACTCTCACCAAAAGAATTTCAAAGATGGAATCTTAATGCCTTCATGAACATTCCAGTCTTCAAAATAATCAACGGTAAGAATTAGTGTCCAAAAGCACCTAAAGCTTACACGTGGGAGTAGAATGCTTTTTTACAGAAACAATGAAAAGCCAAATGAAATAAAGGAAGGTAAGTTATCATAAATCTCTGGGGCTTTAAAAAATCTTCCCTTTTTCCAAATCAACTCTTGTTTATTTCCTTAGGAATGATTCAAACAGAATACTGTGACAAATAAATCCAGAATTTTTTCCCACTTGTACATGTTGAGTCGGAACTGACTCAACGGCAATGGGTTTTTGTACATGTTGAGTCATTACCGGTAGTAAATAGCTCTTTTGCATGCAGCATCCATGAAAGATCTAGGAAAATTCAGTCCTGAGCAAGGCTTCAATTATTAATAATTAAAGTAAGAAAAAAATTCCTATCACGCCATTTGTTTCTCGTTAACTCTTTCATACTTCAGTTAATCATTCTTGATTTTATGCCTCCAAGATCACAATTAAGGGGTTATTCCGTGTTTCCTGATGGGGAAGTCAAATGTGATAGCTTATGTATTTTGTTCCTGGTGATTTAACATAAATTAATAGATTTAAAATTCATAACTCTTATGTTAGAATTATTTCTCCCATTTTACAGATTCATTAACTGAAGGCTTCTAATCTCAGCAGCATCACATGATACATGGCTAATATGTGGTGAACCGGGACCCGAATCCAGGTGTGGTTAATTATTCTATGTCACTATTCTCTAGATAATGACTCCCTTTATTCTGAAAAAGTATGAGTCTATTTCTTCTTATATTGGGTAATATCTTCCATTCTACTTACTGTCCCTTTCAGCATTCTGGTATGTCTTTATTAAAGTAATTGATAAAATATACTGCTAGCACCAGAGCCCAAGAGAGAGAGCCCAGAAACTTACATCTACAGATTCAGCCACTAGACTGATGTAGATCCACAAGAGATACTCTCTGAGTGTGTTTGGACATTCATTCATATTCTGAAGGTCTTAGCTGGCTCCTTTCCTGGTTTGTGTGTCTGGATGCAGTGGGTCGAACTGTGCCTCCAAAAAAGATATGTTCAAGTCCTAACTCTTGGTATCTGTTAATGTGACCTTATTTGGAAATAGGGTCTTTGCACATGCAATTAAGGCCATACCAGAGTGGGGTTCACCCTAATCCAATCACTGGTAACCTTATAAGCTGATAATAGGCACCACACACAGAAGAAGGCCATGTGATGACAGGGGCAGAGATTAGAGTGATACAGTTACAAGCCAAGGACCACCAAGAATGACCGCAATCACAAGAAGGTAGGAAGGGGCAAAGAAGGATCCTCCCCTAGGGCTTCAGAAAGGAGCGCAGTCCTACCAACACCTTGATTTTGGACTTCTGGCCTCCAGAACCATGACAGTAAAATTTCTGTTGTTTTAAGCCACTCAGTTTGTGATATTTTGTTATCACAGTCCTAGGAGACTAACAACATTGGTATATCACCACCCACACTCTACTCTTTATTAGGGAATAGATTTTCTACATGCCATCCTCCCTCACTAGCATTTACCTGAAGATAAATGGCCTGTGAGTTATTTATCTCTGAGTCCCAGGGAGATACTACTCCAGGGTACAGCAATTAGTAGGGACGCAATTGCACTGAAGTTAATATCCACTGTATGTTAGAGCTGGAAGAATCCTTAAAGACCATCTATTGTTCAGATAGCAAAACTGGGGCCCAGTGGGATTACTGACAGAGATAAGTATGGGTTCTTGTTGTTTTTAGGTGCCGTCGAGTCGGTTCTGACTCATAGCGACCCTATGCACAACAGAACGAAACACTGCGCGGTCCTGAGCCATCCTTACAATCATTGTTATGCTTGAGCCCATTGTTGCAGCCACTGTGTCAATCCACCTCGTTGAGGGTCTTCCTCTTTTCTGCTGACCCCGTACTCTGCCAAGCATGATGTCCTTCTCCAGGGACTGATCCCTCCCGACAACATGTCCAAAGTATGTAAGATGCAGTCTCGCCATCCTTGCCTCTAAGGAGCATTCTGGCTGTACTTCTTCTAAGACAAATTTGTTCATTCTTTTGGCAGTCCATGGTATATTCAATATTCTTTGCCAACATCACAATTCAAAGGCGTCAATTTTTCTTCAGTCTTCCTTATTCATTGTCCAGGCTTCACATGCATATGATGCAATTGAAAATACCCTGGCTTGGGTCAGGCACACCTTAGTCTTCAGGGTGACATCTTTGCTCTTCAACACTTTAAAGAGGTCCTTTGCAGCATATTTACCCAATGCAATGCGTCTTTTGATTTCTTGACTGCTGCTTCCATGGTTGTTGACTGTGGATCCAAGTAAAATGAAATCCTTGACAACTTCAATCTTTTCTCCATTTATCATGATGTTGCTCATTGGTCCAGTTGTGAGGATTTTTGTTTTCTTTTATGTTGAGGCGTAACCCATACTGAAGGCTGTCTTTGATCTTCATTAGTAAGTGCTTCAAGTTCTCTTCACTTTGAGCAAACCAGGTTGTGCCTCCTGGATAACACAGGTTGTTAATGAGTCTTCCTCGAATTCTGATGCCTTCATATAGTCCAGCTTCTCGGATTATTTGCTCAGCATACAGATTGAATAAGTGGTGAATGGATACAACCCTGGCACACACATTTCCTGGCTTTAGACCACGCAATATCCTCTTGTTCTGTTTGAACAAATGCCTCTTGGTTTATGTACAGGTTCCTCATGAAGAAAATGAAGGGTTCTGAAATTCCTATTCTTCACATTATTCATAATTTGTTATGATCCACACAGCTGAATGCCTTCACATAGTCAATAAAACAGAGGCAAACATCTTTCTGATATTCTCTGTTTTCAACCAAGATCCATTTGGCATCAAGAATGACATCCCTTATTTCATGTCCTCTTCTGAATCCATCTTGAACTTCTGGCAATTCCCTACTGATGTACTGCTGCAACCACTTTTGGATGATCTTCAGAAAAATTTTACTTATGTGTGATATTAATGATATTGTTTGATAATTTCCACATTCTGTTGGATCACTTTTCTTTGGAAGGCGCACAGATATGGATCTCTTCCGGTTGGTTGGCCAGGTAGCTGTCTTCCAAATTTCTTGGCATAGGCAATTGGGCTCCTCCAGTGTGGCATCCATTTGTTGAAACATCTCAATTGGTATTCCATCAATTCCTGGAACCTTGTATTTTGCCATTCCCTTCAGTGCAGCTCGGACTTCTTCCATCGCTACCATCAGTTCTAGATCATATGCTAACTCCTAAAATAGGTGAACATCAACTAATTCTTTTTGGTACAATGACTCTGTGTATGGAAGTAGAATACCTAATTTTTTTTTTAGTTTTCATTATCATTGCCTTTTATTATCAGTATCTTCATAAATCCAACCTTTGTCTTTGGGGGTTGGAAACATTACATATAAACTTATAGATATATACACGCAGTCCCTGGGTTATGAATGTCCAACTTACATATAACGTAGTTACGAACCAAACCCCATAAAGCCTATATTAATAATTTGAGGTATGTACAATGGTTCATAATAACAAACAGGTGCTACTTTGCAACATGCATCAAAACATTATTACTACTGTAATATTATGTTAAAGGTGTTTTAGTGTATCTGGAAGTGTTTCTTTAATGTTTCTTATGCATGGAAAGGTATGCTATATACTACACACTAAGACAAATATTTGACTGACTGATGTTAGATATGAACCATACCTCTTTTGACTTACATATAAATTCAACTTAAAGACAGACTTAGGAACTGAACTTGTTCATTATCTGGGGACTGCCTGTATTTTCATACATACATAAAACATAAAAAAAACACACAAATCATAAAAATTTACTCCAAAGATGAAGAGTTGGATGATGTTGGCATGTTATCAGTTACAGTAATAACTCCACTTGTAGAAGGTTCTGTATTATTGGATTATCCTGGGAATGGGAATGGCATTCCTAGTCAGAAAATTAAGAGTTGTCTGTAGGGTCCTTTTCTTTTTCTCTTCACATATTTTGCAGTAACATCTCACTGCTTCCCGAATCTGCCTGTTGCATTAGCAAAGTGATCAGTGTTTGGGTCCATGCTTTGAAGCAACTGAAGTCTCTGATTTAGTTTAGTAAGCTAAATCTACACAGCAGTGTTTTGAACAGTAAGTCATAAAATTGAACATCTACAAGTGAACATCTGAGAATAATACTAGCAAATTACACACTACAGCATTGCATGTAGTATATATTACTAATAAGATGCACAAAAAAAAAAAGGACTGTCATAAGTGTAGTTTGTCGTAACTTGAATACATCTTCAAGTTGGGGACTGCCTGTATATATGTATGTATAGTTTAAGCTAAGCCCAGGTCATTTCAGTTTAGAGTGAACCCTTTTATTTTCCTATACTATTACTAAACAGAACAACTACTCTTTTTTGTGCAATAAGTAGAGTTACAGAAAAGATTAATGATGAACTGTTGCTAAGAATAATTTTTCCATATAAATAATATTTGTATTATTATAACACAGGTATATTTTTTAACTTTATAAAACATTATGAATAAATATATTATCTTTAATATAATAAGTACAACCTCACCACATGAGAAACTGACCCTTAGCATTATGTATATTATCTTCCAGATATTGATACACAGAAAAAATATATGTGAACTAGAAAACAAAGATATTTTCACAAGTGAGTTCTAATGGCTGCATAGTATTTGTTTTGATGTACAATATACTGTATTTTTATGCAAATAATGTGCATGTTATACATATCTTTTGCCACTCTCACAACTCCTTCATGCATTATTTTCCTGGGCACACTACGCACATTATGTGTGTGGATAAGTTACTTACGGGGACTCACATTATTTGTGAAAAAAATACTGGATTATTTTAACCGTTCTCTATTGCTGGGTATTTAAGCTGATTCCAATTTGTCACCTTTTTCAGCAATATTGAAACAACTTCACAGGTATGTGTTCATATATTTGCACAATACATCCTGGAATCCCTCTTTTAAATAAGATTGTTTAAAGGGATTGGGAGTATTTTAAGTCACCCAATGTTGTTGTTGTTAGATACCATCTACACATATTATTCAGTACACAGGTTACATTTTTTTTTTCTATTGCACAGGGTTTATTTCTTTTACGAAAGCAGAGTAACTATAACAACAACAACACTAATCTACATGGCTGATGTGGTCAGTGCCCCATCCATATGTATACATGGGTGCTCCTGAATGTTCCAATTTCCCAAAGAAACTCTTTCTCTGGGTTCTCCTCCCAGGCCTTAGGTTGTCTATTCTATGTCTCAACTCTATGGTTTTATCCCAGATGGCTATGAATTGTTTGTGGGCCTTAACAGTGTTTTTAAGCAATGCCTGCTGCTTTTCCACCTGAGTTTGAGATAGTTGAAACTAATGAGTGTCTTGTCAGTCCTTCAGGTAATCCCCTACACAGGTTAGAATAGATGAACACAATAATCTGCAAAGGTCTACTCTGCTCCCTCCAGAGCTGGGGACCCACTCTGGTTGTGGGCTGCTGTCTTCAAGACTGCTGAACCAGGGAGGGGGTAAAGTACTGTGCAGGCAAAAAAAAGCCTCAAAGCTTTCCTGAGGTTTTTAAGTTGCCTTTTTCTTGATTCAGCATTTGTTTCCTTCTATACTTTACTGTTCAGTTCCAGAATTTTCCAAAATTCTGACAAGTTGGTTCTGACAGTTTCTGCTTGTTTTTCAATGTTTCTGTGGACACACAGGAGTTTGGAGCTGCCAGCTCCACCACCTTACTGACATCACTCCCAGAAACTTCTGAACTAACCTGTTTTGCCTGCTGTCTCTTTCTCCTCAGTTAACAAATTGCAAACAGCAAGTGGTGATCCAGAAATACACAAGACCCCACTGGCCATGGGTGGAACAAGCGTACCTTTTCACCACCCAGCAACATGTCCACTCTAAAAGCCACCACCTGCTGATCTATTCTAGAAGAGGTTGCTAGCTGGAAATCAAATGTGATTTCTTCCTGGAAGGAATCAAGAGATTGGTCAGCTCTGTGAGACTGGGATGTGGGTAAAGGGGTAAGAAAACCCATGAAGGGGGTGGACAGGGTGGGACAAGAGAGTGCAAGGCAGTTCCATGCTTCTCTGGGCAAAGCCAATAGGAGGGAGAACTTGGCCTTGGACCCTCAAGTCTGCAACTCTACTATGGCCTCTATTCATCAATGGTAAATCTGCTGGGGACTTAGGGTTTATGACTGTTACTGGAGCCAGCACCCCTTCCCCTAATCCCACGCTTACAGAGATACAGCTGAGGGAAGGAGGGACTGAGTCGCTGCAGAGCAGGCCTGGGGCAGCAAAGAGGGAGGTGGTAGACAAGAACCTCTGGAGCCAAGTGTAATACCTAGTCCACAGTAGGCACTCAGCTGTTGAAAGGATAATGCAGGGGGTGGGTGCAGGAATGGAGAGCAAGAGCTCAGGGGGGTTGTAGCTTTAGACACAAGAAACCAGGGCTTCGAACCAGTTTGAACCTGTTCAGTCATGGCTGACAAAGTAAACCAGAAGAGACCTGAATTTCTAAAATTTTGGTGGTCCAGAACCATAACAGAAATGGGAAAAATTGTAAGTCCAAGCCTTGGAATGGGAGACTCAGAAGAAGTATAATGAGCCCTTTCAGAAGCCTGATGTGTAAGACTGCATCATTACTAGGACTGAGGAGAGCAACATACATTCAAAGTGCTGTAGCTGGCCGCCATCTTTAAGCCAGGCATTGCTGTTTCTGACTCTACGCAGAATCCAAAGGGCCAGAGATTTGGTTGCTATGCAACGCACATGCTACCCTTGTTTTCTAAGAATGAGATTAATTTTCTAGCAGGGCTTCAACCCATATTTTTTCCCGTTCCAATTATGATATCAGGTCACCCAAATTTTTAAAAATGCGGTCTGCTCCATTGTCACCTTCTTGACCTTGACTGAACTCGGAAGAACCAGTTCAAAGCCCTGTAGGAAACCTGACTCTGGGCATGGGAGGGAGACTTGTCTACTAAAACACACAGGCCTCTTTTTTCTTGGGTCTCAGCCTTTAAATTTAGCAGAGAAGATTAACAGGCTCTAATTAAAGGGCAAAGGCGACAGGCACTCCTTTCACCAGTCCAAAGTGGAAGAGGGGGCAGGGCTGGGAGGACCCTGGGCTTCAGGAAGATGCAAACTCTGGGAAGTCCTTTCCTCCACCATCCCCAGAAAAAGGGTGCCTCAGTCACCCCTATCACAAACCAGGCCTGATGGTCCTGAAGGTTTTTTTCATTGCAACCTGCACATCACTGTCTTTGGACCAGACTGAAGGAGCCCACCTTAACGCAATCTAGGAATGTTTCCTGAGGGCAGCATCTCAGGGTGGGTGGGGGGGGGGACAGAACAAGAATGGGATTCCAATTAAAGTTGGAACGGATCTTGGAGTTACAAAATGAGATAGAAAGCAAGAGTGAGCAAGCTCCTATGCACAATCTCTCAGAAGCCAGGAAAGCAGGCTATGTTCTCAGAGGGGCTGAGAGGCCTGGAGGAGAACTTGGCTTCCACCTGGACATAAAACAGGCTGCAAAATGGGTGTGTCCACCGGCCCTTCCCATTCACAGGAGACTTTTTTTTTTTTTTTAGCACTGTTTAAGTGTACTTTATTGAATACAACATAAATCCTTTACATTTGGTGATCTGGGCACAGCAGAAGCTCTAGCCTGGCCTCACTGGGTGTGTTGCTCCTGCTGGCACCACCTTTGCCCAGTTACCCAGGCATGAAAGCTTGGAGACGGCATGCTCTCCTTCCTTCCTCTCACTCTCCCAGCCAGCTAGTTACCAGGTTCTGCCACCTTCCCCTCTCCAGTCATCCTACTTCACATTCGCTTTCGTCATCACCTGTGCCTCTCTCCACCTGTCTGATCCTTTGGCAAGCAAATACTCTTCCCGCTCAGCTAAAGAACAGAAACCACCTCCACGTGGAGCTCAGCAGGCACCTGGAGGTTACCTGGTACTGGAGCACCAGGAAAGAGGAGAGGTCTATTGGAAAGGCAGATAAAACCTGGGCTTTCTCCACATTCAGGCAGGAGGTGAGCCAGCCTTGAGGAACTTGGCCAGCAAGGTGCTCAGCACAGAAAGGGCAGGTGTCACTCCAGGGACTTGAAGGCAAGCCAAGGGCAGAATCAGATTCCAGCGCTAGGGTAACCCTGTTTTTACTCCTGTGGCAAGTCAGAGGGTCTGTATAGGGATGCGGTATGGGGATGAGGGGAGGATAAGGCAGGGGTTTCCTTGTGCAAAGTCACTACAGTCCATCCTTGGGCACAACGGGAGTTGTAGGAGATATAGACCAGGCTGGTAGGCACCCAGAGTACAGGGAAAGAAGAGAGGTCACTGCAGGTGAGGTGTCAGCAAGTGGGGCACCGATGAATTTCCCCGACAGTCCACGTACTCATAGCTCTGGAAAACCAGCTGCTCTGAATGGCTCAGGTAGGAACTCGTCAGGGTGCCCCTGGACAGGGAGAAGCTTTGTTGCCAGGCTGTGCTATCTGGGGAGGGTCAACTTCTTCAGACAACACCTTCCTTGCTCTGCCAGGGTACCCGGGAAAACTGCTCCACCTGTCCCAGTAGCTTCTGAACTACCCTGTGGCTGTCACCACCAAGGTGGGACCTAGAGAAGGGGCGGGGCTTGCTATTGCCAAGAGCCAACATAGATTCCTAGAGTTGGCTTGGATGACTCTGAGAAGGAGCTGAGGTGGGACAGGAGTCGGGGGTGGGGAAGGGGAAGACCAGGGCCCCAAACCCTACTTACTGGATGTGCAAAAACACATGATGAACTTTGATTTTCAGCCAGGTACAGGTTTTGCTGAGACAGAGAGGGAAAGACTGAACATGGGACCCAATTTCACATGAAGCAGCCCGTCAGAAAGTTCAGAGGAGACCTGCAGGTCTCAGCTTCCTCCCCTCCCCTCCTGGCCCCCTTCCATCAGAAGCCTGCAAGATGCTCCTCTCAACCTTCCCCTTTCCCTCTGCCTAAGGAGATCATGGAAATCCTGGTGGCATAGTGGTTAAGTGCTATGGTTGCTAACCAAAGGGTTGGCAGTTCAAATCTGCCAGGCACTCCCTGGAAACTCTATAGGGGCAGCTCTACTCTGTATGAGTTGGAATGGACTGCACGGCAATGGGTTGGGTTTTTTAAGGTGATCATGGCACTCTTGCTGCAACATCACCAACCCAGCCCCCACCTGGTTGGCCCAGGCACATTCTGGCCCCACCCTTGGCAGAAAGCAAGGCACTCATCTTTCTCAGTGAGTCAGGCTGAAGAGCTCAAGGTCACACATTGTAAGGACTAACAGAACTCCAGCTTGTTTTTTGTTCCAATCTAGGTCCAAACAGGCAGAGGCTGAGGACAACCGAGCCCTTGCACATTACAGACTTGGCCACAAGAGGGCAGGTCAAACACAGGCTGCAGGGTTTGCTAAGCAGGAAAACCCCTAAAGGAGAAGAGATCAAGGGATACTCACTATGTATTCTCATCCCATATCCTGCTGGCCACTGTGTAAAACATCTGCCAACCAAATGGGCACAGGGTCAATGCCAACGCTGGCTGCTCCCTTCCTACCACTACACAGATCCACCCACTAGTGGGCAGGCTGGCCAGGGAGAGGGGAGTCACCTGTTCACTGGTCAAAGGGCCAATGGGCAGAAGGAGACTCTTGGAGACCTGCCCCACCACGAGGGACATGTAGAGGACCTGGATGGCCAGCTGGGTCACAGTGATGGGGTAGTAGTTGCGATTGGAGATGTTCAAGACATTCTGGGGATGAAGACGAGGAAAGAGAGGGATGAGAGTAGCCATCCTTGAGGGGAAAGCCAACAGTTGCAGAAACCTGGCTCCCCAGCCTAACTGAGCCCCAGTCCCCATGATGGGTCTCAGGTGTGGAGGACCGGTAATAGGGAGCCCCTCAGAGGGGTGCTTAATGGTGAGGGGTCAGCTTTAAGTAGGACGTTAACCTGGCGCAGGATTTCTTCTCCATCCCACATGGTTTCTCTTCACTTGGTCCTACCCCAGAGTCTCAGGTACCACCACCCCTCCTTGCACCCTATGATTTATCTGGTCTTGATTCTGACCCCTCACTGTATACAGTCTCAATCCTACACAATCTTCTAAGAGGCTCATAGCTGCCCCTGCTTCTCTCCAGGCTCCCAACACCCTCTGGGTGCCATCAGATCCCTAGCTACCCATTCCCAGGGTTGCAATGCTGAACATAGGCTACAGAGAAGGGTTGCACTGAAAGTGGGGTTGGAGCCCAGGAGCATCCACTCACCGTTATGCTGAGGTGGATATCAGCCTCGTCAAAGGCCACTGTGGAGGAGTTGAGGCCCGCAGGCTGTACAGCGAGGGACCGGGGAAACAGGAAAAAGAAGATGAGGGCAGAAGTCACCAGGCACATAAGCACTGCCAGAAACAGGAAAAGCTTCCTGTGGGAGAGCAGGACCAGGGGTAGAGGAGAAGTCTGAACATGAGGGAACTTGAGGGAGAGGGTTCAGATACTCTTCTCCAGCCGCAAGGCTCTCCCCTCGCCTTCCTCCCCACAACTGCACATTTAGCTTCCAGATGTGGAAAGCGAGCCCAGGCTCCAATGTGGCTCAGAGTGGGTAGGAGCCCCGAACAGGGAGGCAGGCCATCTGCTTCCATTCTCAGCTCTCTGTACCTACCAGCAAATAACTCTGAGCAACCTACTTGACCTCCCTAAACCTCAGTTTCCTCATCTGTAAAATAGAGATAATAATTGTACCTACCTCATAGAATTTGTTATGGGCTAATGTATGAAAGGAATCCCTGAAGTACAGGTGGTTAATGTGCTAGTAGAAATAAGTCCACATGAATTTTGAGAGTTCTGAATTTTAACATTAATATTCAGAACAGGAGACCACCCATCCACCCATCTAACTCAAAATTGAGATATGTATGAAAGTAACAGGAGTCCCTGGGTTGTGCAAATGTTTAAGCACTCTACTACCAGCTGAAAGATTGGTGATCTGAACGTGCCAAGAGGCACCTCAGAAGATAGGCCTGATGATCTGCTTCTGAAAACTCACAGCCTTGAAAACCCTATGGAGCACTTCTACTCTGCACACATGGGATCACCATGAGTCAGGATCAACTCAACCACAACTAAGAACAAGGAAAGAGACAACACCTTGTTAGTGTCTTAGTAGAATCAGTTTCTGATTCTGGGGCAGTGGTCAGGGAGGGCTGGGTGGTGGCTCCCAGGCTAAAGCTGAGGACCTCAGGAGGAGGTGTCAAGGATTTGTGTCCAATGGACCCAGAGGAAAATCAGAGTCACAGGCCCCCGGTGAAACCCAGGGCTGCCTCTGAGGCTCTGAAGTGTTCCAGCATGGTGAGCAGCTGGTTTTCCATCTCTACTGTGAAGAGAACAATCTGGCCTCAACTGCCACAGCAAGGGAAGCTCTTAGGAAAAATAAGTTCCTCAAAGCAACGGCAGCCAGGGCCACTTCCACCCTCGTGGGAGAACTTGCAGAGTCAGGAGGTCCTCTGTGTGTGCCAGAGGGGAGCAGTGATGCTCAGGGAAGGACACCAAGGGAGTGTCTGCTGTGCCAGGGGCTTCTGAAACCAGGAAAATCCTTGGTAACAGAAGCTAGTATGACTGAGCCCAGTGAGGCTCAGGCTCTTTGGGAGAGGACCAACGAAGAAAAGTTGGGGGCAGCAGAATGGGGGAGACAAATAAGAGGACATAAGCCCCATGGGGCAACAGTCTGTGGAGTTGGGGGAGGAAAAGGAGCTTACATGTGTCTGGGCTTCAGCCTCTGGTCCCCGTAGGGGATGAGGGCCACCAGCTGTTTCTCCATGTCTGTAGAGAGAAGAGGGGGAGAGGGAGGGCCAAGAAGCAGCCATGACCAATGTTTCCTGAAAGACCCGTCCACCTCAAAGAGCAATGTCAGAAGCAGGCTGCCTCTGCTCACTCACCCCCCACCCCACCCCAGCAGGACTGGGAACACTGAGCTGCACTAGTGAAAGAGTCAGCTCAGCTTTCCATCTCTAGAATGGAAGTGAGGTTTTCATTGACAAGTGTGAGGAATCTTTGAAAGTCATCAGTAAATCAGAGACGCCCAGCTTTGGAGAGGTAATTTGCAACTTCCTGAATCCTAAGGCACAGAGCTTTGCTCGGGCAGCAGAGTGTCTGGAAAACCCCAGCTGGGGATACAACCAGGGCAGGAAGGGGTCTCTGCAGCAAGCCCTGGGGTAGTTGGCCTCTCCCTGGCTAGCCTGAGACTGGGTGACCAAGAGCTGGGAGCAGGCCCAAACTCATTCAAGGAGCATTCAGGGGGTCTGGCCCTGGGCCAGCTCAGAGCTCTTCTTGAATTTCAGGCTATTTCCAGAGCCTTGGCCTACTCACCTCGGGGGATCTGCCCACTGCCCTGGCAGGTGGGACAAGTCAAAAAGCTTCCACCAACAGCCCCTTCACAAGGCACACATGAAAAGAAGTGCTTGCTGTTATGGGTGCTGGGGTAGCTGGTGGCTTTGGCGCCAATGGCTGGATCTGGCGACAAGGTCGACTTGCTCTCATCCTCCCAAGAGCCCAGCTGGGAGAAGGTCTCATCCATCCTCCAGGGGAATTGTCACTAATGAGACAAGAACAAAGTTCAGCCTCGGCTTGTTAGCACCGACACAGAATGTAACTGTAGTTTGAAGTTCTCAAGTTAGGCAAAGAGTCCCAATAACTGCAAGCCTGAGGAACACAAAACCAAAAACCAAACCCATTGTCATCAAGTTGATTCTGACTCATAGCAACCCTATAGGACAGAGGAGAACTGCCCTATAGGGTTTCCAAGGAGTGCGTGGCAGATTCGAACTGCTGACTTTTTGGTTAGCGGCCATAGCTCTTAACCACTACACCACCAGGGTTTCCTGAGAAACACAGGGCATAAAAAACTGAGCGGTTACCCAGGACTTTGAGATCAGAAATCGCAATGCATTCCAGCTCCTCTCCTCATTGTAGAAGAACTCAGACTGCCTGCAAAAGTTATTTCACATTAAGGGACTTCCGTAAGTGAATGGTAGAGCTTCTTTTTTTATCCCCCCTGAGAACGTTGCTGAGTTGACATTCATTTCAAGAGAAGGAAGTTGCCTAGGGCTGGGCTGCAGCAGTCTGGAGAGTCCCTTCAGCCTCTCAACAAGAGAGTTCTGAAGAGGTCTCTACAGTACCAAGCAGAAATGCCTGAGGTATCCCAGCCCAGTTATAGACGGACAGCTGCCATTCCTAAGCCTGGACAGAAGCAGGCTTAATAGAAAAACAGGGACCCTTTGAAACAAGGAGAAAGCAAGTGAGCGAGGTGTGGCTAGCAAACCTTTGGACCTGGGACCCCTGCACTGAACAACCTCCTAGACCCAGAAAACAGCTGTATCACCGGAGACAATGCAAGACTGCAAGAAGTGGCAGCAAGTAGGGTAGAGAGCTGGCAGCAGCAGAACCAGGAGACTGGTGTAAGACAACACAGAGGGCTTCCCAACCCAAGGAGTGAGGCAGCTACAGTGGGTATGCTGACCCATACAGCGCCTTCAGGCCAAGGCCTACTGGTGGAGTAGGGTGCCCTCAGGCACTTATTGGCAGAGCTGAAGAGATTTGAAACAGTTGCTCTAACAGGGCAGAGGCCAGCAGAGGGAGCAAGGGTCAGAGAGAGAGGCCTGCCTGCAGGCAAGGCTGACAAGAGGCTGTCCTGATCCAAGAACTGTATCCTGAGTCATTTCTGATCCTGAATCAAACCCATCGCCGTTGAGTCATAGCGACCCTATAGTACAGAGAAGGACTGCCCCATAGGCTTTCCAGTGAGCAGCTGGTGGATTCGAACTGCTGACCTTTTGGTTAGCAGCCAAGCTCTTAACCACTGCTACCACCAGGGGCTCTGATTCTGAATCAGGGGCAAATTAACCAGTAAGTAAGATATGCGCTAGCTTAATGCTTAATTACTAATCTGTCTGTAGTGCACAATTTCACCTGGGTTTCAGTGCAATTGTACACTACAGATTAGTAAGCACAAGTAAGCCTGTGCACACCTTGTTTATTGGGTAATTCGTCCCTGTCCTGAATTATAACCTGCCACTTTCAACGGCACTGGGTGGTTTTTTACTTCCCTATGAGTCGGAATCTACTCAACGGCAACAGGTTTGGTTTTTTTTGTTTGCTTGTTTTGTTTACTTCCCTAATAAACCGCATAATCACTGAGTATTGTCTCTGAGTTGTGTGTGGCCATTGCAAGAACTAGTGAATGGAGCAGAGAAGTAGAGTGCTGTAGGAGGGAGGGCTGGTGCCAGGATTGGTAAACAGGTTGGAGAGAGGAGGAGGAGGCATTATCTGACCTCCACTTCATAGGAATCAGCCTTGGGCTGCTGATGCTGATAATAACTTCCTCTCCCCCTTGTGAAGTTAGACGAGGTGGTCTGACACTGCCACCACGCCAGTTTTACATCTTTCACATGCCACGTCTTTCATGTGAAATTGTTCACTACGGATTAGTAAGTACGCACAAGTAACCCGTGCTTACCTTGCTTAATAGGTTATCTGCCCCCTGGAATCTGGGCTGAAATAAAGGGAGCCTCACCTGGTTCAAGTCTGGGATCTCTGTGACTCCTCTCAGCTGCAAGAGGACAAGGTTTCTGGAGTGCATCTTTGGGGAGAAGGACCTCTGGGGCGGGGTGGTACTGGGGCCACCCCAGCAACGGGCCCCCTTCTGCAAGGTCCTGGGGGAGCGAATGGGCCTCATGGGAGTAGGGAGCAGGGACCTCGGTCTTCAAGGAAACCAAAGCTGTTTCCAGTGCTCCTTAGGTTGGGCTAGCGAGGCAGGCGCGGATGGAGAATCTGGGACTTCACTGAGGGAGGATTTCTAGTCCCACCAGAAACCCCAATAGTCGGGCTTGGTACCCGCGTGTCGCTGCGTAAGGCTAAGAAGAGAAACACAGGGCCCCTTGGCCCTGGCCTCTGAAAGGCGAAAGATGTTAGGAAGGTTCGGGAAGTATCTTACCCCCGGGAGACAGCTGCGACAGAACCGACAGCAAGCAGAATTCAAAGCGCAAAGTCGCCCCACCGCAAGCTTTGACTCGTTGCCTCGGGAAGCCCCGCCCCGCCCCTCCTCAGGCCCCGCCCCCCGCCCGGGCCGTCCTTTCCCCATGGACGCAGAAAGAAGCTCTCCTGCTCCTCAAGCCTGAGATGTCGATGAGGCTTCCGCATGGACCAGGCAGTTCCGGTAGGAGTTTCAAAGAAACTTTATTTCATCATTCCCTGAGTGGTTATGTGCAAATACAGCGGGATGGACGCCCGAACCTATCGCTCTCCTAGACTTCTACAATATGACTCAGGTGGTCAAGACGGGTCCAGCCAGGAAGGGGCTCCACGCACCTCAATTACACACACCTGCTGCTCAGCCTTCTACCCAGAAGCCCCATAAAAATCTTTTAAATAGTGAACAGCCTTTTTTTGGTCTGAATCCTGGTTTTATTTAATAGCATTCAACAACAACAAAAAAAATTCAACAGTATACTGTAAATAAACATTATGGCTAATGATTAATTAAGATCACAATTCATCATAAATACCAACCAGGTTAAATAATACTATTTTAACTATCCTTCCTCCTTCGAGCTGGGGGTCAGATTCTTTTTTTCTTGAACAGTCATTTTCCTGAATAAATATTTAACTTTTTTTGTTACTCTTTCTGTCCTTTCATCAACTGCACCCAAGACTCCCTTCTGTAAGTGGAGTAAGGACCTGGGCTCTAAGAAGCATGGTCTTTCCCACTCATCCTAGGATTAAAACAAAACTTTGTCAGTGAGTTTGCCCCCAAATCAAGTTTCACAAAATGCTGTCCTAGGCTCTGTGGGACAAATACCTTTAAACCAACTTAAGACACTCAAGAACTCACCACAATACCTCACACACACTCACTTGCCCCCCGCCCCCGTGGAACTTTACTGAGATTAACACAGGAGCCTGCCTTTCATTCATGTTTCTATTTCCCTCTATTCTGCTATGAAATAAGATCTGCCCTGGTGGCCTAGTGGTTAAGTGCTAGGCCGCTAGCCAACGCGTTGGCAGTTTGAATCCACCAGGTGCTCCTTGGAAACCCCATGGGGCAGTTCTACTCTGTCCTATAGGGTCACTACGAATCGGACTCGACGAAACAGGGATCTTTTTTTTTTCTGACATTAAAAAAAGATAATTGTTAAATTTACTTTTCCTTCAAGTAATAGGGAGCCCTGGTGGCATAGTGGGGTTAAGACTATGGCTGCTAACCAAAAGTTCTGGCAGTTCGAATCCACTAGTCGCTCCTTGGAATCCCTATGGAACAGTTCTACTTTGCCCTATAGAGTCACTGAGTGGAAATCGACTTGACTGTGATGGGTTTGGTTTTTTTTTTTTTTTTTTTCGAAGTAATAGAAGGGTTCTTTTCTTCCCCTATAGGATTAGCAAAATATATCACACTACCTACTTAACAATTTTTTTTCCCCTTAAAGAAAAGAAAAATGTGTGCAAAATTACTGCAGTAGACAAAGCTCAATAGGTGCTGGTGGGTTAATTATTTGGCACACTCCTCCCTCCTTTCGTGGAAATGTGGAGACCTAGAAAGTGGGTCTTTCAATTACTAAGTCTTGCAGGAAAATGACTTTCTCCTTGAGATAGGAAGGGTAACAATATTTCTGTCATGCTCTGGGTGTCATTTCAATCCACATGGCTATGAGGCTTGGAGTAGTGTTAGATAAATTATAAGAATAATTATCAAAAACAACTGATAGCCTTTCTTCCAATGTTCATTTTTCACTTAAAAATTGACAACAGATATCCCCATAAAAACATCTACATTAACAAAATACTCAGGTTCAACACAAGCAGAAAGAAAACTGGGTCTATAGAAGGTTCAACTTATACTCTTCAATATACTAAAACGGAGAATGAAGTTTTATCTAGATCACCTGAAAGACTGCCTGCCCACTATTCATCCAGTGTCTAAAGTGAAAATTGAAGTTCTGGTCTTTAATTGGCTCCAACATATACCGTATGTCTTGATAATTCAATGATGGGCCATATAAATATTCATCAGATTAAAAAAGGAACAAAGGCTTCTACCGCACACCCCAATGACAGAATAAAGATCATCTCTGAGCAGCAGGCAGTTATTTAATACAAGGAAACTCTTCAGTAGCAGTGGCTGGACCAGTCATTGTTGACCTGACGGAGTTCTTTCATAGCCTGTAGGATGTTGTAATTGTGTTTCTTCAGCAGCCTTAGGTTCAGCTGCCTTTTATAGAATCTCATGTCAACGAGATGGGCTATCAAGGCTGCTGCCTGGTCTTCAGAAGCTACCGGCTGTGTATAGACAAAAAAGTGGGACATTTTCTGTATAATTTCAGTTATCTTGTAAATTTTTTAAAGTTAACAAAAAATTGTTTACCTTGTAAAGCATAGCATACTCATCTTCCTAGATTTATTCAAAATACTAGGTAATGAGATACAAGGGTGTAGTGTACTCACCTACCTTGTACTGATGGGGCTTCTGAGGGGTAAGGAGGATTGGGAAGGCCCTGCTATAGATTAGGTATGTTTGTGCTAGAAGGAGAAAGGAAACCAGGGGACTGATGAATTGTCCTTAGAACTAGGAAGAGGACACTTCAGAGGGGACCTTCAGAAAGAAGCTCTCTTTGGCCAGATGAAATTAAGCCCTGGAAACCTGTTGAAGATAAACCCTTATTTATGAAAATGGAGATACAAAATAGCTATTTTGCCGGGTCATTGAGAGAATTGCAATGAGAAAGTCTTTAAGCGTGTTGAGCACAGTCTCTGGCATCTCCTTCTACACCGAATTCCATTGTTCCCTTCTTCGCTCTTATTTCAGAATAGATTATCCATCCTCCTTTCCAGATTAATCCTTCCACTATAACTTTGCTTTGTATCTCATTACTTCTCCCCATCTCAGAAATCTTTTTCCATTAAAATTCTCTCTCTAATCTTCATGTTTAACCTCTTGTTCTTTTCCTTTCAAGAAAACAGCTCAAGTCTCACCCATCTTTAAATATGTCTCCGTCTGTCTTATGTGTCCTTGCTTCCCTCTGTCTTTTTCCATTTTTGCCCAGCTAACATACGGCATACAAGGAGCTTGATGATCTGTCTCCTGCCTACATATCTGATCTTTTCCTATTCCTCTTCTTGGAACAAATGGTCCTGTTGCCCAAATTCACCTTGCTCTCTTATACTTCCAAGACTTTTCTGTCTACAATGCCCTTCTTTCCCTTTTTCATGGCCACCGCTTGCTTTGTCCTTCAGGACTCAGTTCAGTACCATTTAACAAGAAGCCTTCCATGGCCCTACCAGCCTAGGTGCAGTGCTCCATTTGTCTCACAGCACCAGCACAAGATCTTACCCTGTACTGTAAGTGTCTCTTTACCTGTCATTTCCCAGGCTTTGGGTAGTGTCTTAGTTATCTAGTGCTGCTATAACAGAAATACCACAAATGGATTGCTTTAACAAATAGAAATTTACTCTGTCACAGTTTAGGAGGCTAGAAGTCCGAATTCAGGGTGCCAGCTCTATGGGAAGGCTTTCTCTCTCTCTCGGCTCTGGTGGAAGGTGCTTGTCTTGTTTCAACATCAGTTGCCTGGACATTCCTTGGAAATCTCCATGGGTCTTGGCATCAATCTTCCCCTGGGTCTAGGAGCTTCTCAGCACAGGGACCCCAGGTCCAAAGGACACACTCTGCTCCTGGCTCTTCTTTTTTGGTGGTAATGAGGTCCCTCTTTTCTCTGCTCACTTCTCTCTTAAATCTCAAAAGAGTTTTACTCAAGATACAACATAATCCTATAGATTGTGCCCTACCTGATTAATATAACTGTCTCTAATCCTATCTCATTAACATCATAGAGGTTAGGATTACAATGCATAGAATTATCAAATCACAAAATGGAAGACAACTACACAACACTGGGAATCATGGCCTAGCCAAATTGATACACATTTAGGGGGTATAAAATTCAATCTATGACATTCTACCCTTTGGCCCTCAAAAATCCATATCCTTACCACATGCAAAACACAATCACCCCATCATATCATCCCAAAAGTTTTAAATCAACTCCAAGTCCAAATTCCATTCTGGGGCAAAATTCCTGTTCATCTGTGAAATCTAGAATACAAGTTACCTGCTGCCAAAGTACGATGGTAGAACTGACACAAAGTAAACATTTCCATTACAAATGGGACAAATTGGAGGGAAAGAAAGGATAATAGGTACCGACCAAGTCAACAGAACCCATTAAATTAGCTCTCAAGTCTTGAAAATATTCCTATGTTCTTTGAGACCGTTTAGGCAATGACCTTGCCCTCCAGACTTTGGGTGTTGGTCACACACTCTGGATTCTGGGTGGCAGACCATTGGCCCTGGACTTCAGCTGTACCTTCCAGGCCCACTGGAACAACAACTCTGCCCCCTTGGCTTTGGGTGGCCTTGTTTCCCTAGTCCATCTGAGCGGCAACCCCACCCACTCAGCCCGGCAGGCCTTGTTTTCCTGCCCCTTGGGTATGGCAGGACCTCCTGCCCTTAAGAGGAAGAGTCAGGAATGGATCACATCCTTAGGACCTGGGGTCCCTGAGCTGAGAAACTCCAAGACCCAGAGGAGGATTGATGACAAGGCCCTGCCCCCAGAGCCGAGAGAGAGAGAAAGACTTCCCCTGGAGCTGGTGCCGTGAATTCAGACTTCTAGCCTTCTAAACTGTGAAAGAATAAATTTCTATTTGTTAAAAACCTCCACTTGTGGTATTTCTGTTATAGCAGCACTAGATAAATAAGACAGGTAGGAACTGGTGTATTATTCGTCTCACAGCCCCAGATATAGTAGGTTCTCAACAAACATTAGGTCTTTTTCCTTCCTTCCCTTCAAAGTGGTGGAGTTATGCACTAACCACAGACTACATCTAAAGCCCTTGCTCTTTCTACAATGCCATGCTACTCTCTAACCCTGAGGCCATTGTTTTCATTTGTGGTCAGGTTTGGTTTAGGAAAATAAAATATACAGTGATCTATGCAGTGACTGGTGGCCCAGCAAACAGGACCTTGTATGCAGAGGCAGCAACAGACAAAGCCCCCTCATTAGTCCTCCAGCAATGCTGCTCCCATGGTGGTGCCTGTGGAGGAAAACCAAATTATCCCCCTAAAAAAAAAAAAAAAACCATGAGCTTCCTACAAGGTAATCTGAGCTCTAATTGAATCCTTGAAAGAAAAAGACATTTCCTTAAGAGAAAAAATCAGATATAAAAAGAGAACATGATTGATTGTTTTATCAGTTTTATAGCTACAAATCTTGGTTTAATATACGGCAAGGTCTACTGCTACAAGAGATGGGCACTGTAGAAAATACACCACTCTGGAGAGCGTGCCAGCTTTTAATTCTAGCTGAAAAATAGCATGGTCAAGGGCACACACTGGGGTACTAACTACTTCTGCTTGGTTGTCATCTCAGAGGAAACACCTAGAGGAAATGTGATTTTCTGGATTCTGTAGGGAAGATCCCATCTTGACCCTGCTCTGAGGTGACTGGCAACAGAGAAGCATGTGTGTTTAAGAAAAAGTCATTAAGATGCACACTGGGCTTGACTTTCCTTCCTTCTCGGGCACCAAGTGTGAAGTAGATACAAGACTCTCAGGGTACTCCTTTCCGGTCTGGAATGGGAGCACTCTTAATAAGCATCAGCTGTGACCGTTTGCTCAGTGTTGTTCTAAAGTTTAGCAGGAATAAGAACGAGAATGAATGACAGCTCTCCTTCCTGGTCTCATAGGATCTTTAGGCAGAAACAACAGTAGGATATCCATCTGTTTCTGAAGAAGAGACTGCACAAGGTTCAGTTATCTTGAGTGGTCATAGCTCTTCTGTCTGCGGTTTACAAGTCCTGATGAGCCTCTGAGGTCTAAAAGCAAAAGAGCTATTGGTTAGGTGCAGCATCCCTAAGCGCCAAGTGTTCCCTAACTCGCAGCAAAGTTATTTTCAAGGCAACTGATTAAAGCATTCAAAGCTATTTTTCTTTTTTAAAGTATTTGGAAAACTTTGTGGGGGGCTGGTTTAAGTAAGTAATGAGAAATTGTTTGGAATATAATGTAAGGCAAAACTTATTGAATCACAAAAATAAATTCTACAATCCTAGCATACCTATTTATTAGTTCATAGGGATTTGTATCCAGAAGTCTGCAAGGAAGACCAGTTCATATAACTATTATTCAAATTTATACACCAACAACTAAGGGCGAAAGATGAAGAAATTGAAAATATTTACCACCTTCTACAGTCTGAAGTTGATCGGACATGCAATCAGGATGCATTGATAATTACTGGTGATTGGAATGTGAAAGGTGGAAAGAAAAAAGAAGTATTGGTAGTTGGAAAATACGCCCTTGGTGATTAAAACAATCCCAGAGATCCCATAACAGAATTTTGCAAGACCAACAATGTCTTCCTTGTGGATACCTTTTTTCAACAACATAAATGGTGACTATACACATGAACCTTGCCGTATGGAATACATAGGAATCTAATTGACTACATCTGTGGAAAGAGACGATGGAAAAGTTCAATATCATCAGCCTGAACAAGGCCAGGGGCTGACTGCAGATTGTACCATCAATTACTCATATGTAAGTTCAAGTTGAAACTGAAGAAAATTAGAACAAGTCCACAAAAGCCAAAGTACGACCCAGATTATATCCCACCTGAATTTAGAGACCATCTCAAGAGTAGATTTGACACATTGAACACTAATGACTAAAGACTAGGCAAGTTGTGGAATGACATCAAGGATATCATACATAAAGAAAGCGAGAGGTCATTAAAAAAGCAGGAAAGAAAAAAAGACAAAAATGAATGTTAGAAGAGACTCTGAAACTTGCACTTGAACATCCAGGAGCTAAAGAAAATGGAAGAAATGGTGAAGTAAAAGAGCTGAACACAAGATTTCAAAGGGTGACTTGAGAAGACAAAGCAAAGTATTATAATGACATGTGCAAAGACCTGGAGTAGAAAGCCAAAAGGAAAGAACATGTTTGGCAATACTCAGGCTGAAAGAACCAAAGAAAAAATTCAAGCCTCAAGTTGCAATAGTGACGGATTGTATGGGGGAAATATTATATGACACAAGAAGCATCAAAAATGGAAGGAATAGACAGAGTCACTATACCAAAAAGAATTGGTTGATGTTCAGCCATATCAGGAGGTAGCATATGATCAGGAACCTATGGTACTGAAGGAAAATGTCCAAGCTGCCCTGAAGACATTGGAGAAAAACAAGGCTCCAGGAATTGACAGAATACCAATTGAGATGTTTCAACAAACAGATGCAGTGCTGTAAGTGCTCAGTCGTCTATGGCAACAAATTTGGAAAACAGCTACCTGGCCAACTGACTGGAAGACATCCATATTTATGCCTGTTCCAAAGAAAGGTGATCCAACAAATTGTGGAAATTATCAAACAATATCATTAATATCACACTCAAGTAAAATTTTGCTGAAGATCATTCAACAGTGGCTACAGCAGTATGACAGGGAACTGTCGAAAATTCAAGCTGGATTCAGAAGACAAAGTGGAATGAGGGATATCATTCTTGATGCCAGATGGATCCTGGCTGAAAGCAGAGAATATCAGAAGGATGTTTACCTGTGTTTTACTGGCTGTGCTAAAGCATTCGACTGTGTGGATCATAGGAAATTATGGGTAACCTTGCGAAGATTGGGAATTCCAGAACACTTAACTCTGCTCACGAGGAACCTGTACATAGATGCAGAGGCAGTCGTTCAAACAGAATAAGGGGATACTGAGTGGTTAAAGTCAGGAAAGGTGTGTGTCAGGTTGTATCCTCTCATCATACTTACCCAATCTGTATAATGAGCAAATAATCCAAGAAGCTGGACTATATGAAAAAGGATGGGTCATCAGGATTGGAGGAAGAGTCATTAACAACTTGCATTATACTGATGACATAACTTTGCTTGATGAAAGTGAAGAGAACTTGAAGCACTTACTGATGAATTTCAAAGACCAAAACCTTCATTATGGATTACACCTCACCATAAAGCAAACAAAAATCCTCATAACTGGAGCAATAAAGTGATAAAGGGAGAAGACTGAAGTTCTCAAGGATTGCATTTTACTAGGATCCACAATCAATACCCATGGAAGCAGCAGTCAAGAAATCAAATGACACATCGCACTGGACAAATCTACTGCAAAAGACCTCTTTAAAGTGTTAAGAATCAAAGATGTTACCTTGAAAACTAAGGTGGGCCTGACTCAAGCCATGATATTTTCAGTCACCTAATATTCATGTGAAAGCTGGACAATGAATAAGGAAGACCAAAGAAAAATTGAGGTGTTGGAGAAGAATATTGAATATACCATGGACCGCCAAAAGAACCAACAAATCTGTCTTGGAAGAAGTACAGCCAGAATGCTCCTTAGAAGCAAGAATGGTGAGACTTTGTCTCACATACTTTAGACATATTATCAGGAGGGACCAGTTCCTGGAGAAGGACATCGTGCTTGGTAAATTTGAGGGTCAGCAGAAAAAAGGAAGACCCTCAACAAGAAGAATTGACGCAGTGGCTGCAACAATGGGCTCAAGCATAACGATTGTGAGAATCGTACAGACCAGGCAGTATTTCATTCTGTTGTACATATGGTCACTATGAGCCAGAACAGACTCAGTGGCACATAACAACAGCAAAGACTTTTCAGTTTTATTGTTTTATTTTTTATTGGACTTTAGCTGAAGGTTTAGAGAACTAGTTTCTTGTCAAACATTTAGTACATACACTGTTCTGTGACATTGGTTAACAATCCCACGACATGTCAACACTCTCCCTTCTCAACCCTGGTTTCCCTATTACCAGCTTTCCTGTTCCCTCCTGCCTTCTAGTCCGTGCCCCAGGGCTGGTGTGCCCCTTTAGTCCTGTTTTGTTCCATGGGTCTGTTCGATCTTTGGCTGAAGGGTGAACCTCAGGAGTGACCTCATTACTGAGCCAAAAGGGTGTCCGGGGGCCATACTCTCAGAGTTTCTCCAGTCTGTCAGGCCAGCAAGTCTGGTCTTTCTTTTTGAGTTAGAATGTTGTTCTACATTTTTCTCCAGCTTTGTCTGGGACCCTGTATTATGATCCCTGTCAGAACAGTCAGTGGTGGTAGACAGGCACCATCTAGTTGTACTGGACTTAGTCTGGTAGAGGCCGTGGTACATGTGGTCCATTAGTCCTTTGGACTAATCTTTCACTTGTATCTTTAGTTTTTCTTCATTTTTCCTTGCTCCTGAAGGGGTAAGACTGGTGGAGTGTCCTAGGTGGCTGCTCACCGAAGTCAATTTGAGAACATATTCTTTATGAACTTTGTTATGCCAATTGAGCTAGGTATTCCCCAAGATCATGATCCCCACAGCCCTCAGCCCAGCAATTCGGCCCCTCAGGGAGTTTGGGTGTATCTATGGAGTTGCCATGGCCTTGCCTTTTACAGGTTGTGCTGGCTTCTCCAGTATTGTGTACTGTCTTACCCTTCACCAAAGTTTCCACTTATCTATTGTCTATTAAGTGTTTTTCCATACCCACCCCTCTCCTCCCTCGTAACCATCAAAGATAGTTTCTTTTTGTATGTAAACCTTTTCATGAGTATTTATAATAGTGGTCTCAGACAATATTTGTCCTTTTGTGATTGACTTATTTCACTCAGCAAAATGCCCTCCAGATTCATCCATGTTATGAGATGCTTCACAGATTCATTGTTGTTCCTTATCATTGCTTAATACTCCATTGTGTGTATGTACCAAGTTTATTTATCCATTCATCTGTTAATGCGCATCTAGGTTGTTTCCATCTTTTTTGCAATTGTGAACAATGCTACAATGAACATGGGTGTGCATATGTCTATCCATGTGACAATTCTTATTTCTCTAGGCTATATTCCTAGGAGTGGGATTGCTGGATCATTTGGTATTTCTATTTCTAGCTTTCTAAGGAAGCGCCATACTGTTTTCCAAAATGACTGTATAATTTTGCATTCCCACCATCAGTGCATGAGAGTTTCGATCTCCCCACAGCTTCTCCAACATTTGTTATTTCCTCTTTTATTGATTCGTGCCAGTATGCCAGGGGAGATGGTATCTCGTTGTGGTTTTGATTTGCATTTTTTTTTTTTTTTAATGCCTAGAGATCCTGAGCATTTCTTCATGTGTTTGTTGGGTGCTTTAATGTCTTCTTTGGTGAAGTGTCCATTTCCTTTGCCCATTTTTTGATTGGATTATTTGTCTTTTTGTTGTAGAGGTGTTGGATTTTCTTGTAGATTTTAGAGATTAGACCTTTGTCTGATTTGTAGTAGCCAAAATTTTTTCCCAGTCTGTAGGTTCTGTTTTTACTTGTTTGGTGAAGTCTTTTGATGAGCATAAGTGTTTAATTAGGGCCTCTGGCATTGATCCTATTTTTTCTTCTATAAACTTGTAGTTTTTGGCTTAATGTTTAGGTCTTTGATCATTTTGAGTTAGTTTTTGTATATGGTGTGAGGTATGGTCCTGTTTCATTTTTTTGCAGATGGATATCCAGTTTTGCCAGCACCATTTATTAAAAAGACTGTCTTTTCCCCATTTGATGGACTTCGAGCCCTTGTTGAAGATTAGGTGACCATAGGTAGATGGATTTACATCTGGGTTCTCCATTCTGTTCCGTTGGTAATGTATCTGTGATTGTACCAGTACCAGGCTGTTTTGACGACCGTAGCTGTATAGCAGGTTCTGAGATCGGGTGGTCTGAGTGCTTCTGCTTTATTCTTCTTCAGTGGTGCTTTACTTATCTGGGGCTTCTTCCCTTTCCATATAAAGTCAATGATAAGTTTTTCTATCTCTTTAAAGAATGTTGTTGGTATTTGGATTGGTATTGCATTGTATTTGTAAATTCCTTTGGGTAGAATTGTCATTTTCACAATGTTGAGTCTACCTATCCATGAGCATCGTATGTTTTTCCATTTATGTAGATCTCTTTCAGTTTCTTGCAGTAGCGTTTTGTAGTTTTTTTGTGTGTAGGTCTTTTACATCCCTGGTTAGATTTATTCTGAAGTATTTCATTTTTTTAGGGGCTATTATAAATGGAGTTGTTTTCCTGATTTTGTTTTCATCGTTCTCTTTATTGTTATACAGGAATCCAACTGACTTTTATATGCTTACCTTGTATCCTGCTACTCTGCTGAATCTTTCTATTAGTCCAGTAGTTTTCTTGTGGAGTCTTTTGGGTTTTCTATGTATAGTATCATATCATCTGCAGATAGGGACAGTTTTACTCCTTCATTACCAATTTGGATGCCCTTTATTTCTTTTTCTTGCCTTACTGCTCTAGCTAGTATTTCCAGCACAGTGTTAAATAGGAGTGGTGGTAAAGGCCATCCTTGTCTTGTTCCTGTTCTCAGGGGGAATGTTTTCAGCCTCTCTCCATTGAGAATGATTTTGGGCGTTGGTTTTGCATAGATGCCCGTTATTGTGTTGAGAAAATTCCCTTCTACACTTTTTTATTGAGTTTTTTTTTTATCAGGAATGGTTGTTGGACTTTGTCAAATGCCTTTTCTGCATTGATTGAGATGATCGTGTGATTCTTTTTTTATTTATGTGGTAGATTATGCTCATTGATTTTTTAATGTTTAGCCATTCTTGCGTACCTAGTATGAATCCTACTTGATCATGGTGTATTATTCTTTTGATATGATGCTGAATTCTATTGGCTAGAATTTTGTTGAGAATTTTTGCATCTATATTCATGAGAGATATGGTCTGTAATTTTCTTTTTTTGTGGAGTCTTTGCCTGGTTTTGGCATCAGGGTTAAGCTGGCTTCATAGAATGAGTTCGGCAGTATCACTTCCTTTTCTGTTCTGAAATAGTTTGGGTAGCACTGGTGTAAGGTCTTCTCTGAATGTTGGGTAGAGTTCTCCGGTGAAGCCATCTGGGCCATGGCTTTTCTCTGTTGGGAGTTTTTTAAATTACTTTTTCAATCTCTTCTCTTGTTATGGGTCTTTTCAGATTTTCAGCATCACTTTGGGTTATTTTAGGTAGGTAGTGTGTTTCTACGAGTCAGAATCGACTCGATGGCACTAGGTTTGGTTGGGTTTGGAGTGTGTTTCTAGAAATTTGTCCATTTCCTTTAGGTTTTCAAATTTATTGGGGTATAGTTTTCATAATACTCTGTTACCGTCCTTTTTATTTCAGTTGGTTCTGTTGTAATGTCCCCCATTTCATTTCTTATTTGGATTATTTACATCCTCTCCTGTTTTTCTTCTGTCAGCTTGGCCAGTGGTGTGTCGATTTTGTTGATCCTTTCAAAGAACCAACTTTTGGTTTTGTCGATTCTTTCTATTGTTTTTCTATCCTCGATTTCATTTATTTCTACTTGATCTTTATTATTTCCTTACTTCTGGTGGCTGTGGGCTTCTTTTGCTGTTCTCTTTCTATTTGTTCAAGTTGTATAGTGAATGTTTTGATTTTGTTCCTTCTTTTTTGATGTGTGCATCTATTGCTATAACTTGACCTCGAGCACTGCCTTTGCTGTGTCCCAATGGTTTTGGTATGATGTGTTTTCATTCTCATTTGATTCTAGGAATTTTTTGATTCCATCTCTAATCTTTTGTTACCCAGCGTTTTTTAAGCAGGGTGTTATTCAGTTTCCATGTAATTGATTTTTTTTTTTCCTTACTCTTCCTGTTAATTTCTACCTTGATAGCATTGTGGTCAGGGAATATACTTTGTAGTATCTCAATGTTTGGGATTTTGTTGAGGGTTGCTCTCTTTCCTAAGATGTGGCCTCTTCTGGAGAACATTTCATATGAGTTGGAAAAGAATGTGTACTTTGCAGCTGTTGGGTGGAGTGTCTGTTAGGTCAAGTTTGTTGATTGTGCTGTCTAGCTTTTCTGCATCTTTGTTGAGTTTCTTTCTAGATTTCCTGTCCTTTACCAAGAATGGTATGTTGAAAAAAAATGTGAAGCCTCCTACTATTATCATGGAACTGTCAATTTCTCTTTTCAGTGCTGTTAGAGTTTTTTTGTTTTTTTTTTACATATTTTGGAGCCCTGTCATTGGGAGCATAGATGTTTATTATGGTTAACTCTTCATGATGGATTGTCCCTTTAATCATTATATAGTGTTCTTCTTTGTCTTTTATGGTGAATTTTGTTTCAAAGTCTATTTTACCTGAGATTGGTACTGCTATTCCTGCTCTTTTTTGGTAGTTGTTTCCTTGATATATTTTTTCCCATTCTTTGATTTTTAATAAATTTATGTCTTTGTTTCTAAGGCGTGTCTCTTGTAGATAGCATATTGATGGATCCTGTTTTTTTTGTTTGTTTTTTTAATCCATTCTGTCACTCTGTGTCTCTTTATGGGTGTATTTAGGCCATTTACATTCAGTGTAATTATTGATAGGTGTGAGTTTATTGCCGTCATTTTGTAGTGCTTTTTTTGTGGTGCTGGCATTTTCTTTGTTCGTTTTACTCTCATGTGCTGAGTTCCTTTTGTTTGTGGTTTCTTTTGGTTTTGTAGATTTTGTTTTTATTGAGACTGTGTTTTACTTCATTCCAATGAGTAAGTTTGTTCATGGTCTTTGTGGTTGCCTTGAAATTTACCCTTATCTTCCTAGTTTTGAGCCAGTCTATTATTACTTGGTATCTCCTTGCCTTCCTCTCAGTTAGAAACTTCTATACCTACACCATTTATTCCCTCTTTTATTGTTCTTACGTTGTTGTCATTTACAAATTAAACTCTCTGGTTGCCTGTTGCAATTCTTTTGGTTTTGAATAGTCCTTGAGAGTTCATTTCCTATGTTGTATCTGCCTGGTACAATCTTGCATCGTAGATTCAGGTTCCAGTCTGATGTTTGTTCTCAGACCAAAGGGCTCCCTTTAATAATTCTTGTAGGTTTGGTTTGGTTTTTACATATTCCTTTAATTTCTGTTTATCTGGAAATGTCTTAATTTCACTATCGCACCTGAACAAAAGCTTTGCAGGATATATTATTCGTGGTTGGCAATGCTTTTCTTTCAAGGTTTTATATATATCATTCCATTGCCTTCTTGCCTGCATGTTTTCTGCCAAATAATCAGAGCTTAGTCTTATTGTTTTTCCTCTGTATGTGACCTTTTGTTTTTTTCAAGCTGCTCACAGGATTTTTTTCTGTGTTTTGTTTTAGTGAGTGTGATTATGACATGTCTTGGTGCTTTTCTTTTGGGATCTATCTTATATGGGGTTCACTGAGCTCGTTGGATGGTCAGCTTTTCATCATTCATGGTATTAGGGAAGTTTTCTGTCAGCAGTTCTTCAATGATCCTCTCTGTGTTTTCTGTTTTCTCTCCCTGTTCTGGAACTCTGATCACTTATAAATTTTTGCTTTTTATTGTATCCCACCTAATTCTCAGGGTTTCCTCATTTTTCTTCATTCTTTTTTCGGATTTTTCCTCAGAGTTGTATCCAAGTATTTGTCTTCAGTTTCACTGGTCCTGTCTTCTGTTATTTCAAACCTGCTCCTCAGCCCTTCTATGACACTGTCCATTTCTGAAATACTGTTGTTTATCTTTTGGATTTCTAATTGTTTTTGTATGATTTCTAGTTGTGAATTCATTTTGGCATTTTGTTCCTGTATTATTTTCCTAAATTCTTCCATTGTTTTTGTCTGTATTTTCCATAAATTTGTCTGCCTTTTCCATAAATTTGTCTATTTTTTCCCCATTTTTGTCTGCTTTTTGCTTCAACTCTTGGATAATTCTGAATATTAGAGATTTGAATTCCCTGTCAGGTAGTTCTAGTGCCTTTTCTTCCACTGGAAAGTCATCTGGTGTTTTATTTTGGATGCTTTCTGGACACATTCTGTCTTTTTTTATGTGTTTTGGTATTTTCTACTGTCTTCAGGACATTCAGTAGTTATTTTCTTCATTTCTTGATTGTAGATTTGTTTTTTTCCTCCTGGTTTTTTGTTTTATTTGGTTATGTCTGAGCAGACAGATTGTGAATTCTTTGTTGTTTGCTTGTCTGTAGTCGTGATACTTTTCACCTCCTTGTCCAATGTGTGGGGCCAGTCATTCAACTATGGTGCAGCAGGGCAGGTCCAGCACACGGTACAGGTAGGCAGGAAAAGGGGGGAGGTTGTGATGTATTGAGCAAGTATGGGTATGAGAAAGAGGAGAGAGAAACAGGAGCCAAAAACAAACAAAGGGAAAACGCACACACACACAAGGAGTGCAAAAGGAGCTTGCCATTGGAGTGGAGAGTTAAGAACCTGAGAAATGGAGAGAAGCAAAAAGGAAAAAAGGGGGGGAGGGAAGGAAATAAAAACTGGATAAAAGTTTGGAAAAAAGAAGAAGAAAAGAAAAGCCCCCAGGGGTCCCACCAGTGTGGCTGCAAAGACCAAGGATGTCTCCCAGGTTGTGCAGTATAGCCTGGCTAGAGGAGGTATAGATGTCACACAGCACCAGGTATTCAGGAGACAGGAAAAGAAGGTAAGTATAGACAGACAAGACTCAAAAATGATGAAAGACAGAAAAGGAAAAAGAGAGAAGGAAAAAACAGAAAAGAAATGCCCCCAGGGATCCCACATACGCAGCTGTGTAGATTGGGGGAGTGGCTCCTAAGCCAGGCAGTGCAGCCCAGCTAGAAGGGGCTCCCAAGTGTGAAAAGAGAAAGAAAACAAACAACAAAACAAAACAAGGAAAAAAAAAAGCCCCAGGGATCCCACCAGCGTGGTGTTGTGGGGCCAGGGGATTGGATCCCCAGTTGAGTGGGTCTTTACAGCTTTCAAGAAGAAGCACATATGGCACACAGAGCCAGGTGTTTGAGAGAAAAGAGGGGGAGGTGGTGGGAGGCACAGTAGAAACCAAAAGAGGCGGAAAGAAGCAACCCCAGCTCGGGGACCCAACCAGCATGGAGAGGGCTAATCCAAGCTGCCCAGGTTGGAAACAGTTGCCTCCTGGCCAAGAGACTGTGGCTGGCGGGAAGCAAAGGAGGCCAAAGGGCAGGTGGGGGAGAGGGGAGGGAAGAAGGATGAGGGCTAGGAAAGCATATATTGCTGGTTACCAGGTGCTCTGCTTCAAGCTGGGAACTTTGTGAAGCTGCTTTCCTGTACTCCCTGTCCGCCAATCTGCAATGTGGGTGAGGCAAATCCAAGCAACACAGATGCTGCACTTCCCAGCCGGCCAAGCCACTGCAGCCAGCCAAGAAGCTCAGAGATAGAGCAGTGGGGAGAGGATGGGAGTGGAAAAGCATGTATCGCTGGTTACCGGGTGTTCTGTCTCCTGCTGGAAGCTCCATGAAACTGCTTTCACGGGCTCCCTGTCAGCTCCAGACAGGAGTCCAAGATGGTAAACCCATGTTGTATTAGCTGATAAGGAACCTCGGCATGTATTTCTCCTCGCTCTCACTCTGTCAGTTTCTTATTCCATTTGGTGTTTGGCTGAGTTCTTTATCTCTTCGTTTGAGACTTTGAGTTCCAGGAATCATGCCTGTCTGTTTTATGTAGTTTTTTGGGTCTTTGCTGTGGAGACCGGTGTGGTGCATCTGTCTATGGCACCATGTTACCCAGAAGCCTTGGTTTTATTTTTGGAGGGAAAGAGTGGGAATTGACTTTGAAGATCTACTCACAACAACTTCATGGTGCTACTCTCCTTGTTTTTCAGATGAAGAAATAGACCTACAGGTATTATATACCCACTGAACTGCTGCAAAGTTACACGGTGAGGAAAGTTGGAGCTGGGGCTGGAACCTAGACTTATCTGGTTCCAAGGCCTGCATTCTTCCCACTATAGTACAATGCCTACCTCTATGATGTCTCATTTAATAAATATTAAGCTACCCAAACCAGTGCCATCGAGTCGATTCCAACCCATAGTGACCCTATAGGACAGAGTAGAACTGCCCCATAGAGTTTCCAAGAGCACCTGGCGGATTCAAACTGCTGACCGTTGTTTGGTTAGCAGCCATAGTACTTAACTACTACGCTACCAGGGTTTCCTGCAAATATTAAGCTAGAGAATAGAAATAAGAATATGAGGGAGGAGCACAGAATGAGTGAAAGGGCAAGTTCCTAAAAATTGCCAATAATCACAAAGACAGAGAGCCTATGTAATAAAAAAACCTGGTTTCTATTTGCAAGGAGCAGGAAAAAAAAGACAAAGCTCAGGCTGGTCCTCCTCTGATCTGATCAGGAACTGAAGAAACTTCTGGGATGGTAACTGGTAAATCCACTCCTGGGGAACCATGATGCTGTACACAAGGAAGTCTCCTTCTAGAAAGACACAATATTGAAAGTTGAAATGGTAGCAATGGTAATGGTAGAGAACAGTAGACACAGCATAAAACCAAAAGACCAAACCCATTGTCATGGAGTTGATTCCAACTCATAGCGACCCTATAGGACAGAGTAGAACTGCCCCATAGGATTTCCAAGGAGTGCCTGGTGGATTCAAACTGGCAGCCTTTGGTTAGCAGCTGTAGCTCTTAACCACTACGCCACCAGGGTTTCCAAACACAGCATGGCAGTGCCAAATTCTGTACACACACTTCACATTTCTGATCCAGATCACACGTCTGAATTTAGGGATCAGGTGAGAAGGGCTTCATTGTACTCCTTTTCTTCTTTGGCCACAGCCAACCTAGAAAGATCGCCTTCAGACTGTCCACTTATTCTGTACTTAGTGGGGCGGATAAAGCTAAATGTCTAGCTCACTAGGAGAATTGTTTAAACTATAGTCAAGGCTCTAGCATCTTCCACACTGTAAGAGCAACCATGCAGATAGAGCCAGTAGAGAATTCAAAATAATTGGTTTAATTTCACAGTACTTTCCCCCTCCCCCACCATAAAAAAAAAATTTTTTTTTTTTTTAATGGCTTTAAATTCCTAATTATGCTTAGGAATTTTGGGGACTAATATAAGAATGCATTTTCCTTGCCTTTGCTCATGAACCAATAGAATAAGGAGGGGAGGTACATGGATTTTTGTATTTAAAAACTGCCTCTAAACAATCAAAACATAAGTAGATTATACTCAGATAATTAAGGTTGACTACAACTACTATTTCTTTGGATACAGAATCCACAAACGCCGGGAAGTACAACCTTCATTCATCTAAATTCAGACTTTACTAAGGGAAATAGTCTCTCCCCATGCCAAAGAAGAAACAAGTTTTGAGATCAAGTTGATTCCTCTCACTCTTTATTCTACCTCTGAAGAACACCCCCACTGAGGGGGATGTGGATGGTACATGGGCAACAGAGGTGGAGGTCACACCACCTCTGGAGTTAGGGGCACTGCTTCCAGAGTCTGTGAGGTCATGATGTTGTCGTCGATGCTGTGCCCCTGTGACTGGTTCTTCCTTCCAGGGAGTCTCTCCCTGGCCTGGGCTGGTTCCTGTCCAGCCTTAACCCCAGGCTCGCCTTCAGCCCCTAACCCAAGGCCTGACAGAAAGAGGGTAGAGCTATACATGGAGTCCCCCAAGGGTGGCTGGTATCAAAGCACACCTAGGCAGAATGATGATGTAGTCCTTTGAGGAAGCGGAGGATTGATTCTGAACTTCCTCTTTAAGCTCCTCCTCCTCCTTCTTCACAAATTCTTCAGCCATTCAGACTATCTCCTCTCTCTCATCATTAAGTGGTCCCTCTCCTTCAGATGAAGAAGATTTCACTATAGGAGAAAAGCAACCAATTTTAAGGTATAAGCTAAAATCAGCCTCTGGTGCTACCCTTAGATGGTAAACCTTGTGGGTCATGGGCTAGAATTATGAATGTCAGAGAAAACGGAAGGACCCAAAGAAGGGCTGCTGCTGGAACCGTGGCCATATTCTAAGTCTGAAGCCCACACAAACTGGATAGATCCAAAGTTCACATAAACAAGGTAGGCAGAAACATTCAGGCTTCAGAGAAGTACTATGAATCTTAAAATGAGGAAGGCTCATCCTTTTTCCTCTTCCTATGATGATTAACGTATTGAGACAGGGTTCAAAACAAACTGATAAGCTAGCTAGTGGTGCTATAAAATAAAAGCAAGTGTTAGGTGATGAGTACTGTATGCATACTTCCCCCTCTTCTTGACAAAATAATGCATGTTCATGGTAGAAACTTGGCAAAATATGGATGAGGGGGAAAAAAAAAAGCACCCATAGCCTCATCAAAAAATAACTACTGTGAACATTTTGGTCTCAACTCTTCCAGACTTTTTGTTATGCATTTGTACACATGTATATTTTAAACAAAAATGTGACAAATCATATTTGAAGGTACAGGAAAATTTCATTATAGTAAACTCAGAGATTTTCCATATTATTTTGATGCACTAGAATTTGAATTTTTAGATAGTTCTTGAAAAACATAGTATTGGATCTACCTGATATCTAGAAGTTTTTGATATAATGGAATATATACAGCAGAATTTAACCTTGAGAAATTCAGTTTGGTACTCCTGTCTCTACCCACTGTTTCCTGGACTATCACCCTAGGAGAAAGCAGACAACTCAGCCGCCAGTGGGGACCTCTGTTGAGGCACTCAGCCAGTTTACAGGAAGACACCTCACTGCAGAATCCAGGCAGCATGGGCTGCTTTTCCTCTGTGGATGGCAGCTGAAATTCTGCCCCTGAGAATGTGCAGAGAGGAGGTAACTGAGGCTTCTTCGTTCCTAAAGCTATAATTAGTCAGGCAGCTTATGGAAAGTATGAGGAAACAAACGTGACCAGAATTTCTAACAAAAATCACCCTACCTTCATTCTCAGGGAAGAGCACATCTCACTAATTATGTTTGCCAATCACCATTCAGGTGCCACCCTACTAGATGGGGGGAATGTAAGGACATTCACTCTGCAGGGACTTTTGTCGCCAAGGTGGGTTGTGATCAGAGGCAACAACCGAGGTAAAGGATCGGATCACAGTCTCACACACAATCCGGGTCCCACTCAGGTTGTCTTCTGCTTCCTCCACTGAAGCAGTGTTCTCAGCTTTACTCTTCACTGAGACTGTGGAAGCTGAAAGAGTTGAGACCCTTGTCTGTGCTCCATATTTAAAATGTTGAGGTGCCTTTGCCATGGTTAGTCATTACCCATGGTTAGTCATTACCCATGCCAAGGAATAACTGTTATCTGTGCCATCTAAAGGTGAGGTGGCTTCAAAAAAATGAGATGCTGCAGAAAACCCATTCATGCCAAGGTCAGATTAGTAGTGGGTAGGTATAAAAATAAGGTATGGCATGGAAAAGGAAAATGCAAATACCTTACAAATATTTAACTCCTTACCAGAAAGTTCTTTAAATCCCAACTATCACTTCCTTCCTGTATCTGTCCTTAGCCTGGGTTCTCTATTAAAGGACTCTCATGTGACAGAGGAGACATGCAGGAAGTCATATCTGAAGAATGAAGACAGAAAAAATATCACATCATCCCAGTCAGTGTCCAGAAACAGCAGCTTACAGGCTTCTTGCCTCCTGCAGGGCTAAAGTAAACCCAGGTATGCTTCAAAGCCTATTGTAAGGAATTTCTCCAGGCCATGAGGTGTACAACTATCTCAGATAGACCAATTAATCAATGTAGGAAGGATCATAAAGAGTCATCTGGCCTGGAAGGTCATAGCCAAGTCATAGAACCACGAATGTAAAGGAACAAAGGGACACAAAACCTCTAGAGAAAAATGGAAAAGAAGGTTCCTTTATAGTGGGGAAGCCTCGCACAAACTTGTATCATTGCCTCTGACAGACAATGGGGAAAGAAGGAAACTGGACCCATGGGTACAGTTTTAATATCACATTGTGGGAGAATAAAACGCTAACCACTAGAGTCCATGCTGCAGTACTTTTGGGTCTAATAAGAAAATAGACAAGATGAACATAGTAATGTTCTTACCCACAGCAGTATTATGGGGCACTCTCTCCAACTCTTGGACAAAGTTTATATCCAACAGCTCAGAGGACAACAGGTCCTGGAAAAAAAAGACGGGCAACATCAGGCTGCTGGCAGTGTACACTGAGACCACGTTCTGTCTCAACAGGACTTGCAGGCCATTGAGCTCCACACCATCCAGATCCAGTGTTCAAATTCATGTCTCACATCAGCCAAGTGAAAAGGAGAAGAGTTAAATGGGAACTAAATGTTCAAATGACCAAATTGCTGGAAATAGAGGAAATGTGGTAGGTATGAAGGTGAACCAGATGAAATGCAGAGGCAATTAAAGGGAAGTTGTGGGGAAGCACAGGAGTGAGGTCACAATTTAAAAAGGAAATATTTAGTTTAGAAATTGTTTCCATGGGTGAGCTCCCCTGCCACAAATGCATCTGATTGGATCCAGGGGGGCATAATCTTGACCATCCTGGGCACCACCTATGGCTACCATCTTCTCATCGATGTGGTAAAACACTTTGTCCAGTGCTCTCTGTCCCTTGCCCCTCAAAGTGTTGAAGCTTCCACCTGGGCAGTCAGAAGGTCCAAGATGGGATATAGACCTCCTTCTCGATGGCACCATTCTTTATCTTCTGAGGGATGCAGGTTCCTGTTCCTTCTGTCTGCTTAGTCGCTTCACGAAACTGAATTTCTTCTTTGGCCAGAAGAAAAGCTTTCTATAGAGATAAACCATCTGGACAGATTTCAGGCCCTCAGTGGGCTGATGGACCCCCATAAAAACAACAACGTTGGCGTGATGAACTTCACAGACACAATTCCCACATGGTCAGGAGGGAACCAAGATATCCTTCTTTTCTGTTGAAGCCAAAGTTAGGTTTCACCACATGAACTTGAGCTGAAAAGGACAGTGACAAGAGAAAGAAATTGTGTTAGCTGAGCACTCAGCCACTTGAAATCACATCATCTTCGTGTTTTGTGGGAAAGAATACTGTCTTAGGCAGGGTTCTCTAGAGATGTAAAGCCAATAAAGTGTATTAATATATATAGAGACAGATTTATATCAAAGAAATGGCTCATGTAGTTGTAAAGACTGGAACGTCCCAAGTCCATGGGTCAGGTTAGAGGCTTCTCATGATTCACATAGCCATAGGGGCTGGTGAACCCAAGATTGGCAGGTCAGAGAGCAGAGCTCTTGCTCACAAACTGCAAAGATCGACGAATCCCAAGATTGTCAGGCAAGCTGGTAGCTCAGGTCCCAAAAAACCAGAGGTCAAATGAACAGGGGCCAGTTGCAGGATACAGAGCGAGCAAAAGTCAATGGCCTTGCCAGAATGTCCACTTATGTTTGAAGCAGGCCACACGTCTGAGGGAAACTAACCTTCTAACTGATTGGCTACTAACAGCAGCTCCCATCATGGAGGTGATCATATTATATCAAATGTCATCATGGAAGTGATCACAACATCATATGACTGTCAAACTACATCATATGACTGTCAAACTACATCATAACTGCCAAACTACTGAGCATCGTGGCCCACCCAAGTTAACACACAACCTTAACTATAACAAATACTTTTGTGTCTTGTGGTGCAGTGAATTATTTAATATGTTCCTTTGAGCTGTAGTCTTTATGACTCTCACACAATGATTAGTTTTTTTTTTTATGCAAATAAAGTGCTTGTGGCCCACCAAGGGGATTGGGCAGCTTGCTGCTAATGCAAATAGGATGTATGGAACCTGTGATGCTTAAGGTTATATATCAAATGGCTGGCCCATGATTTTCAGTGGTTTGGCAGTTATATAATGATATAATTTGGCAGTTATGTAATCATGTAGTCATCCTCCATTTTATGCTCTGATATAATTGTTCTCCATTTTGTGATCTAATGTAATTATCCTCCATTTTGTGATGTGTTGTAAATCCTAGCCTCTATGCCTGTGATAATGATCCCATTTGGGAGTTGTCTATTATGTTAAAAGGCAGGATTAGGATGGGATGTATCTTAAGTCACCATCTTACTAGAGGGTATGAGTCAAGCCACCACCCTTACTCCAGTCACCACCCTTAACATTCTTATTCAAGTCACACCCTTGCACTGCCTTGCTCAAGTAAGGAGAGTTTCCTTGAGGGTGTCATCTGCATCCAATATATATATGAATGCTCTGGCAAAGTTCTCTCCTGCACTCTGGATCCTGCATCTGACTTACCATCACCTGACCTCTGGTTCTTAGAACTTGAGCCAGCAAACTATTGCCTGACCTGACTGACCAGCTTCCATAGTCTTGTTGAGACAGGCAAGAGATTGGACTGGCTATAATTAAATAAGCTCTGATTCAGTATTCTTGGAATTTAAACCTAAGTGCAGACCACTATATAACTTTTACTGCTGGCACTCGAGGACTACTTGTGACTAACAAACTAGGAGCTTAGACAAGATAAGGGGCCATATTTCCTCTCCCTACATGCTTGATCACCTATAAATTACTGATAACCCTCCGGAGTTGTTTTTCAAGTCCCTCACCAGGTGCAGAGCATGTGCAGTAAAAATCAAGGTAACCTATGAATGACCTTCCACATGAGATAATCATGAACAAAGATCCCTTGCTGGGATCCGAACCATGATCCAGAAACATCACGCATGCACAACATCCCAGAATAAGTCCTGTTCCTCATCCTAGTACCCTTTGTGACAGACTCCATCTTAATTCCAGCAACCTCTGCGAGGAAATCCATCTTGAATTCCAACTGTGCACGCATTTGATTTTCATAACCCGTCCCCTTCTCCTAGAAATCTCCACCCATCTAATGAATGAAGAAAACCTTTTATAGACCCTAGGAAATCCTTTGTTGATGAGAGACTGGAGGCTAGTGTAGGTGGAAACCCCTCTCTATCTCTCCCTCGGGAGTCTTTTTATTTTCTTTCTGTCACTAATAAACCTTTGTTTATGTGGAATCTCTGAGCCTCTCCTGGTCATTCTTGGTCGGAAGAAGGTAAGAACCTAGGCAGGGCTTAGTCCCAAGCTGGGAGCCCTGCCCTGTAACAGAATTTGGCAACCACAGCAGGACAGATTTTTTTTCCTCAGACCTGGATCTGGGGGCAGATAAGGAGACCTACTAAACCCTGACAGATGGACAAGCAGCTGCCAGGACACCATTTGTCCTGTGTCCCTCCCTCTGGTGAGTAGATCTCCATGCCTGCTCCTCTCATCTGGGTTTCCATAAGAACAAAGGATGTTTCTCTCTTTCTTGACCTGACTGTTTGTTTTTCCTGAGCCTGAGAGACTCAGCGTTTACAGTGAGGGGCTTGGCCCCATGGTCTGGTAAACCTGGTAAATCAGGCATGCTTAATAGATACTCTTCCCAGATTGAGTTGAAAAGCCTCCTGCCCGGACCCGCACAATCTGGGAGTCTCAAGGGTGGAGTGATTCCCCTTGATTGAGACTTGGCATCTGTGGTGAGAGGGTCACCCCAAGATGCGTTAGACTTGGTGTAGTCTGCGGTGAGGGGGGTCACCCCAAGATCTGTTAGGCCTCATATAGTCTGCAGAACTGGTAATTGACTCTCCTCTGTATCTCATTTTCCTCTCCATTTTATTTTCCTTTTGATTAAGTGCCGGCTGCTGGGTGATAGCCCTGGAGTTTTGCCCAGTTAATGCGTTCCTACCAGTTCAGTACCGTTATTGCATTTATGATCACAAAGAGGGACTCTTGGTGACTCTAGAGTTTGGGCAGATGTAATAACAGCCATCAATTTTGTGTGTCTGGACGTTGTCCATCTCTGGCTCGTGCACCCTGGTTCTGGGGAATGGATGTAGACACCTCTATCTGTTTAGACTGGGAGGTTGAAATACTCCCATCTGGTATTGGGGATAGGAGGTATCTAGAGGATTGAAGTGGAGATTCAGATATTCCTAATAATGTGTTGAACCTCACTAAAATCATCCTCGTTCCCCCTTTCCCTTTCTGGCTTGTGTGGTCCGAGTGCTCTCTGTTTGTCTGTTTGTCTTATGTGTGAATTTTATGTGTGACCAGGGCTGCCTGGGAGGTTGAAACTGCAAAGTTGTCTCTGTCGTCTATGTCTGTGTCTTATGTGCCATTTATGTGTGATGCATAGAAATTAATTGGTGAAAAGAAATTCAGGTTAAATTAGAATATACTTACAGAGACTCCTGAGAACTTATTGATTGGGCTGAAGAAAGAGATGTAATTAGACAGAATCAGAAATCAGGAGAACATACTAGGAGATTCACCACTAGGATGGATTCTTAAACATTGACAATTCTTTTCTTATGATCAATTAAAGAAAAAGAAAACTTCAAAAAAAGAAAATTATAGGGTTAAAAATCCCTTGGCTAATGAGACTGGCCTGCCAGGTTTACTCTAACTGAGATAAGGAAAAAGATTTACAGACCAAAATGTAAGGCAGCCTTCCTAACTGCTGCTTTGCAGGCTAAAGACCATCCCCCAAGAAAGCAAAGAAAAGGAGGGAGACCAAGGCCACAGAAGCAGAGAAAGCCCCTCACCCATTTGGAAAGAGACCAGTGTACCTGGTGTAAAGAATAAAAGATAATTTTGTCTTAAAATAAAAATAACAGTTCCAGAAGAGTAAAGGGGAAAGAAATTAGTTATCTTTTGCCTCTTAAAAACATCTAGGTTGACTTAAACATATGTAAATGATTAGAATGACCTAATCTTATTTTCTATCAAGAGTTAAAAGGTAGGTAGGGTGGAGCAAGATCAGGGCTTCTTAGCCCCCAGCCCTAGTCTCCAGGGTCCTATAGCTCCAAGGAACCTTTTGAAAGACTCTTCAACTACGTGGAGACCCTTTTAAAACAAAAGATAATTGCTGTTTTACTATGGTTATCAGAAATTGGGTAGACCCAAATCATTAAAAAAAAAAAAAAAATTACTTGATGGTCAAAAGTTTTATTTGTCTGTTTAATGGTTTAATTTAGGAGATTTTACTGAGTTAAAAAATTAATCTCTTCTGCTTCAAAGACAAACGTTCAGACTGTCATTAGAAAAAGATTCCTGAGTCAGAAACCAAGCCACATGGCTTTAGGGAAAAAGAAAAAGCTAAGGTTTTTATTTTAAGATCTTTGGTTAAATAACTAAAATATTGTTTCTTGATAATTTATGATAAACTTCTGACAAGTTTGAAAGCCACAAAAATTTTTTAATAAAGAAAAAGTGCTAAAAAAGATTTATTTAACATGATATAAATTACATGGAACATGTTAAAATCAAGAGAAATGCCTAATTCTCTTCAGGTTAAAATTTATGTGTTAGTGTTTCCTCTTGTGTTTTTGCCTAATAGTAGGCAGTAAATGATTGCTAATTTGGTTGAAACTTTATGTTTTGGAATCTAACAACATCAAAGCCAATGGATTAATTAAAGAATTACTACTCAGGTATTTAGAGACTTGATAATCTTGGAATGTTCTTGATATATCCTGACTATATGGCATTATGGAAACCTGGTTGCATAGTGGTTAAAAGCTACAGCTGCTAACCAAAAGGTCTACAGTTCAAATCCACCAGGTGCCCCTTGAAAACCATATGGGGCAGTTCTACTCTCTCCTATAGGGTCACTAGGCGTTGGAATTGACTCGATGGCAATGGGTTTTGGTATATGGCATTATGTCTCAAGATTATTATGTGTTACATTTGAAGTTCTTTAAAAATCTGGTTAATGGTTATTACTGAAAATATTTTTATCTGAAGTTTTTTTAACTGATTTTATTTGGCCTTTGTGTTGTGCTTGTAATTGATTTCTATCAGGTCTTTCACCATTAAGAATTATGTTTATAAATTAATCATGCTCATATTAAGTTTTGTCATCTACAGGTAAGTTTTTACTTTGCTGATTTTCTGAAAACATTTGACCAGAATATCTCAACAAAACGGATGGACTATATTGGATTTATGAAAGGGACTGTGACTAGACTCAATCAAAATTTCCTGAACTCTCATACAGATGCTGGTGGATTCACAGACTGTGGCTGATCCAGTATCACATGCAACAGAAGTTAACTACATAAGACTGAGTAAATTAAATGGTACTATGGGTTTTATGTGAGAATATTGCTGATGTTTTAAGGTCTTTCTTTCTGGAAATAAGAAATGCTTTAAGCTCCTACTTTCTAGAAATAAGAAACCATATTCCTCTTTTCTCCTAAATTATCTAACCGGTGAATTTAGATATTGTAACTCTTGAATTAAAAGTTCCTGTTGATAAAGTTATAAATATTATAACCAGAAAAGTGTCTGAAATTTGAGCTATGATTTTACAAATTAGAATAACATTAGATTTCCTATTAGTTCTCTCAGAACAGTTTTGTGCCTTAATCCCAATTACCATTTATTGCGCATTTTTCATCAAAAGATTCTATAACAAGATCATAATCCAAAGGAGGGAACCATAAAAGAGTTGTAATTCTCCTGAAATTCAGATTTCTGGCTTTCATAGAGATTGGGACAACCTACACAGGCCATCGCCTTTGGGTGTCCTTTTGAACCTTTGCTCTGAAGAAAAACTGTTTCCTGAAGCCAATTTAAGATAAACAGTTGTCCAGATAAATTAACAAGACAGCTTTGCTCTGAGCATTGTGTTTTTTGGAAGAATTCAGTCTGTTTTGAGAAACTGACTCCAAAGAGTAGACTGAGTTATGTTTAGGGTAAATCAGTAATCGGTTTAGTCAGTCTTCAAGACAGTGTTGTACAAAATACCTGTCTAATGTTTGTAATCAAACTCTCACCCTCTTGCTATACAGAAAATTGTGTATCTTAAAGAAATCAGGTTCTCAGAGGAGATTAACCTTATGGCTCAGACTCCATTTTGTCTGAGATTCCACTTCTGCTTCTCAGTAAGTGATCCACGACAGTTAATAAGTAAACCAAGGAAGGGCAGCTTGCCCTCAGGGAGAACACATAATATGTTCTGGACGGATTAACTGGAGACTTCCAACAGAAGCCCATCCTGTATTATATTGCTAATCAGGAATTCTCTAATGCAAATTTGGTTGTCACATGTAAGTTTTTCTGTTTTCTCCAGACAAAACTCGTGTGTTTGTTTACATGATCCCTTTCCACCTGAATTTACGTGGACAATTTCTTGTTTAGATTCCTGATAAATGTGTAGACAGTACACGTTGAGAACTTTAGGATTAACCTTAGATATTCATAATAAATACTAGAAAGGTAATGTCAAATTTGTTGGTGTTGTTGTTAGGTGCCGTCAAGTCGGTTCCGACTCATAGCGACCCTATGCACAACACAACGAAACCCTGCCCGGTCCTGTGCCATCCTTACAATCATTGTCATGCCTGAGCCCATTGCTGTAGCCACTGTGTCAACCCACCTCGTTGAGGGTCTTCCTCTTTTTCACTGACCCTGTACCCTGCCAAGCATGATGTCCTTCTCCAGGGACTGATCCCTCCTGACAACATGTCCAAAGTATGTAAGATGCAGTCTCACCATCCTTGCTTCTTAGGGACATTCTGGTTGTACTTCCTCCAAGACAGATTCGTTCGTTCTTATGGCAGTCTATGGTATACTCAATATTCTTCGCCAACGCCACAATTCAAAGACATCAATTCTTCTTCGGTCTTCCTTATTCATCATCCAGCTTTCACATGCATATGATGCAATCGAAAATACCATGGCTTGGGTCAGGTGCACCTTAGTCTTCAAGGTGACATCTTTGCTTTTCAACACTTTAAAGAGGTCTTTTGCAGCAGATTTGCCCAACGCAATTCATCTTGATTTCTTGGCTGCTGCTTCCATGGCTGTTGATTGTGGATCCAAATAAAATGAAATCCTTGACAACTTCAATCTTTTCTCCATTTATCATGATGTTGCTCATTGGTCCAGTTGTGAGGATTTTTGTTTTCTTTATGTTGAGGTGTAATCCATACTGAATGCTGTGGTCTTTGATCTTCATCAGTAAGTGCTTCAAGTCCTCTTCACTTTCAGCAAGTAAGGTTGTGTCATCTGTATACTCCAGGTTGTTAATGAGTCTTCCTCCAATCCTGATGCCCCGTTCTTCTTCATATGGGTTATTTGCTCAGCATACATACTGAATGAGTGTGGTAGAGGATACAACCCTGATACACAACTTTCCTGATTTTAAACCACTCAGTATTCCCTTGTTCTGTCAGACCAACTGCCTCTTGATCTATGTACAGGTCCCTCATGAGCACAGTTAAGTGTTCTGGATTCCCATTCTTTGCAATGTTGTCCATAATTTGTTATGATCCACACAGTTGAGTGCCTTTGCATAGTCAATAAAACACAGGTAAACATCCTTCTGGTATTCTCTGCTTTCAGCCAGGATCCATCTGACATCAGCAACAATATCCCTGGTTCCCTGTCCTCTTCTGAATCCAGCCTGAATTTCTGGCAGTTCCCTGTCAACATACTGCTGCAGCTGCTGTTGAATGATTTCAGCATAATTTTGCTTGCATGTGATATTGATTATATTGTTCTATAATTTCCACATTTGGTTGGATCACCTTTCTTGAGAATAGGCATAAATATGTATGTCTTCCAGTCAGTTGGCCAGGAAGCTGTCTTCCATATTTCTTGGCATAGATGATTGAGCACTTCCAGCACTGCATCCATTCATTGAAACATCTCAATTGATATTCCATCAATTCCTGGAGCCTTGTTTTTTGCTAATGCCCTCAGCGATGCTTGGACTTCTTCCTTCAGTACCATCAGTTCCTGATCATATGCTGATTATAGATATATAGACCAATGGAATAGAATTGAGAGTGGAGGAAAACCCCACACATCTATGATCAACTGATTTTTGACAAAGGCATTCAGTTCATTCAATGGGGAAAAAAGAGGCTACTCAATAAATGGGAAAATTGGGTTTCCACATGCAGAAAATTGAAAAAAGACCCATGGTTCACACCATACACAAAACCAAATTTAAAATGGATTAGAACCTAAATGTGCAAACTAAAACCATAAAATTCTTAGAAGAAAATTCAGGGGTAGGGCTCTCAGGCCTAGCTTTTAGCAATGGATTATCTGACGTAATAACAAAAGCACAAACAACGAAAGACAAAATGAGTAAATGGGACCTCATAAAAATTAAATACTTTTGTTCATTGAAAGACTTTACCAAAAAAGTTAAAGCTCCTGATTGGGAGAAAATCTTTAGAAGCCATATATCCAATAATAACCTAGTAACCAAAAATATATAAAATTTTGATAATTTAACAATAAAAAGATAAGTAACCCAATAAAAAACATGGGCAAAGGACTTGAACGGACATTTCACCAAAGAGGATATTCAGATGGCCAACAAACCCATGAAAACATGTTCAGTATCATTAGCCATTGGAGAGATGCAAAATCAAAACCACAATATCATTTCACTTCCATTAAGACGGTTAAGGTAAGAAAAAACAGAAAATAACAAACGTTGGTGAGGATGTGGGGAAATTGAAAACCTTATCCATTGCTGATGGGAATGCAAAATGGCACGGCTGTTGAAGAAAACAGTGCAGCAGTTCATCAAAAAAAAAAAAAAAAAGAACTACCATTTCACCCAGCACTGCTAGAAATATACCCAAAGAACTTGAAAGCAGTGACACGAATGTACACCAATGTTCATTGCAGCACTATTCACAATAGCCAAAATGTGGAAACAACTTAAATGCCTATCTACAGATGAATGAAAAAGCAAAATGTGGTGCATACATACAATGGAATACTACTCAGCCAGTTGTGGAAATGAAGTCTTGATACATGCTACATCATGGATGGAGCTGGAAGACATGTTGAGTGAAATAAGTCAATCACAAAATGACAAACATTGTATAACCTTACTTCTATAAAAAGACAAGAAAAGGAAAATGTATAGAAACCAAATTTATTGGTTGGTTATCAGAGGTTGGAGGGAGGGGAAAAGTGGCATTATTGCTTATGGAGCACTGAGATTTTGTTCATGGTGATGGAAAATTTGCACTGATTAAAGGGCAATGTTTGCACAGCCAATTAATGTAATTCATGTCAATACATTTTACATATGTAAATGGTTTTTGACAAACATTTTGTGGTATATATTTTTACCAAAAAAGCAGCTGCTGAGACTGCTTATGTGTGACCAAACACCTCGTGGGATTTGATTTCTTGGTTTGAAGGTTTAGGGTCATGGCTTCATGGCATATTCCAGTTAATTGGCCTAATATCATGTTTAGTACTTCTGTTCTAGCTCCTAGCTTATTGCATAGTTCCTGGAGTCTTAAAAGCTTGCAAGTGGCCATACAGGGCACAGTAAATGTTCTTTATTCTCCTGGAACAACACAGGAAGAAGGAGAGTCTAGAATAGGAGGAGGAAAAGAAATACATGGCTAATTGTCTTCATGAACAACTGCCTCCTTTGCCATAAAACCAGAAGAACTGGATAGTGTTCAGCTACCATTACTGAAAATTTTGATCAAAGATTCTATAGAAGGATCCTGACCAAAAGGGGGAAAATGCAGAACATAATTTCAAATTCTCATGAAACCCAGACTTTCTGGAGCCATTAAAGCTTGATGGACCCACAAAACTATTGCTTTGAGATAATCATTAAACTTTAAACCAAAAATATCTCTTAAAGCCTTCTTTAAACCCAACAATACCCATTGCCATTGAGTTGATTCTGACTCATAGGACCATGTAGAGCAGAATAGAACTGCCACATATGATTTCCAAGGAAGCAGAATGCCCCATCTTTCTCCCACAGAACAGCTGGTGGGTTCAAACCATCAACTTTTTGTTAGCAGCTGAGCACTTAACCAACGTGTGACCAGGATCCTTAACCCAACAATAGTTTAGCTTAATTAATAAAGAATGTCTGCCTTGAGCATTGTGCTCTTTTAAAGAATTTTCTATATAGAATCAAATTGAGAACAACAACTTGAAAAGTTAGAAAAGAAGATGGGCGGGCAGTGAGTTTCTGTTAATGGTGGAGGGGTAATTAGAAGAATGACAATAAGAATGACTGCACAACTTGAAGAATGCCACTGAATTGTAAGTGTAGAAATTTTTGAATTGGTATACGTTTTGCTGTATATATTTTCACCAAAATAAAATAGTTATTAAAAAAAAAAAAGGAAATGGGAAAAAAGAAACAGCAAGAGTAGATATCTTTATCTTGTTCTTGATCTTGGGGGTTGGGAGAGGAGTTTGCAGTCTTCCACCATTAGGTATGATGTTAACTGTGGGATTTTTGTAGATGCCCATTATCGGGTTAGGGAGGTTCCCCTCTATTCCTACTTTGTTGAGTGTTTTTTAACATGAAATAGGTTGGATTTTGTCAAATGCTTTTTCTTCATCTGTTCAGATGATCGTGTAATTGCCCTTTTTTCTAGTAATATGTTGTATTACAAATGGTATTCATTTGTCAAACCAACCCTGCATTCCTAGGATATATCGTATTTAGTCATGGTGCATTATCCTCTCTTTATGTTGCTGGATTCAATTAGCTAGCATTCTCTTGAGGTTGTTTGCATCTAAATTTATAAGGGATACCAGGCTGTAGTTTTCTTTTGATGTCTTTTTCTGGTTTGGTATCAGGGTAATAATAGCCTCATCAAATGAGTTGGGTAGTGTTCCTTCCTCTTCTAATTTTTGTAAGAATTTGAGAAATATTAGTGTTAATTCTATTTAAATGTTTGGTATATAATTCACCAGTAAAACCATATGATCCATATGGGCTTTTTTATTGTAAGTTTTTTGATTACTCATTCAATGTCTTTACATGTTATAGGTCTACTTACATTTTCTATTTCTTCTTGAGTCAGTTTTGATAGTTTGTTTCTTTCTAGGGATTTTTCTATTTCATCTAGGTTATGCCTTTCATGACCTGACATATATACAGTGTATCAGCCACTTTTTCTGGTTCTCAAGTTCTTTGGTAGTGTACTTTTACCACTGAAAGTATTACCTCCCCTCCAGTGGGGACTTGCATAATGGTGAAAGGTGAAAGAAATGTTAGTTAAAGCAAAATAGCTGGGGTATGAGGCTTGCAAGTGAGGTAGTGTGACCAGGAAGTGTGACTGGTGGCAAAAATTTTGTCTCTTTTGGCTTCTGTATCCCTAGATAAGTCTCATAAGCATGTTTATGGTTTCCTTTGTGAAAGTTAGGGAGCTCTGATGGGTTTTGGTTTTTTTGTGTGTCATATTTGGAAAATTGGAGGTTCCCCATGTAACGTAGTAAAGGATGTCATGGAAAACATCAGCAACCACTAATTCAACAGTTTCTATATTTACCATTTAATGATAATTGATTACATTCTTTGAGTTGTAAAACCATTCTCACCCTCTTTTCCTGAGTTTCCTCCCCCATTAACATAAATTCACTGTCCCCTAAGGTTCCTATCTAATCTTTCAAGGTGCTGTTGTCAGTTTGATCCCAAATAGATAGTTCTTGTCTTAGTCATCTTGTGCTGCTATAACAGAAATACCACAGTGGAGAGTTTCAACAAGAGGAATTTATTCTCTCCCAGTCTAGTAGGCTAGAAATCCAAATTCAGGAGGCAGCTCGAGGGGAAGATTTTCTCTCTCTGCCCTGGAGAAAGGTCCTTGTCATCAATCTTTCCCTGGACTAGGAGCTTCTCCACACAGGAACCCCAGGTCCAAAGGATGTGCTATGCTCCCGGCACTGCTTTCTTGGTGGTATGATGTACCCATGTCTCTCTGCTCGCTTCTCTCTTTTATTTCTCAAAAGAGATTGGCTTAAGACTCTATCTAATGATGTAGATCTCACCAATATCACTGCTGCTAATCCATCTCATTAACATCTTAGTAATAGGATTTACAACACATAGGGAAGTCATATCAGATGACAGAATGGTAGACAATCATACAATACTGGGAATCATGGCCTAGCCAAGCTGACAGATATTTTTAGGGGACACAATTCTACACGACAGTTCTTAAAAGAGCACAATGCTCAAGGCAAACATTTTCTACAAGTTAAGCTAAATTATTACTCGGTTTTAAGAAGACGTTAGGAATATTTTTGTTTTAAGGTTTCAAGATTATCTCAGGGCAATAGTTTCAGGGATTCATCTAACCTTCGTGGCTCCAGGAAGTCTGAAGTCCATGAGAATTTGAAATTATGTTCTGCATTTCCCCCCTTTTAATCAGGATTCTTCAATGAAAACTTAGATCAAAATGTTCACTAAAGGTAGCCAGGCACCGTCCAGTTCTTCTGGTATCACAGCAAAGGAGCAGTTGTTCATGGAGGCAATTAGCCACATATTCCATATCCTCCTCCTATTCCTGTCTCCCCTTCTTCCTCTGTTGCTCCAAATGAATAGAGACTGATTGTTGTGCCTTGGATGGCCATTTGCAAGCTTTTAATATCCCAGGCACTATGTATCAAACTAAGAGGTAGAACAGAAACACTAAACATGTTAATAGGCCAATTTACTGGGATGTCACATGACACTATGACCCTAAACCTCCAAACCAAGAAACCAAATCCCATGAAGCTTTCAGTTGTACATAAGCAGCCTCAGCAGCTACTCCTTTTTCCTTTTTTTTTGTCTTTGTTATAAATATATCTAAGCCAAACCCAGTGCCATCGAGTCGACTCTGACTCATAGCGACCCTACAGGACAGGGTAGAACTGCCCCATAGAGTTTTCAAGTTGCGCCTGGCAGATTCGAACTGCCGACCTTTTGGTTAGCAGCTGTAGCACTTAACCACTACGCCACCAGGGTTTTCCAATCTGTCTTGGAAGAAGTGCAGCCAGAATGCTCCTTAGAGGCAAGGATGGTGAGACTGCATCTTACATATTTTGGACATGTTGTCAGGAGGGATCAGTCCCTGGAGAAGGACATCATGCTTGGCAAAGCACAGGGTCAGAGGAAAAGGGGAATACCCTCAACAAGGTGGATTGACACAGTGGCTGCAACAATGAGCTCAAGCATAACAACGATTGTGAGGATGGCTCAGGACCGGGCAGTGTTTCGTTCTGTTGTGTATAGGGTCGCTATGAGTCGGAACCGACTCGACAGCACCTAACAACAACAACATAAATATATCTATTACACAACTTTTGCCAGTTCAACTTTTTTACGGGTGTACGACTTATTGACAACAATTACAACAATTGGCCGTACAACCCTGCCCTTAATCAATGTGATATTTCTATCACTGTTAACCCCCCCATTTTCTCTCAACCTCCCACCCCTTAATGAACTTGTTCTCTATACATTTACCTTTTCTTGTCTTTTTCTATAAGTGAGATCATACAATATCTGTCCTTTTGTGATCAACTTATTTCACTCCGTATAATGTTCTCCAGCTCCATCCATACTGTAGCATGTAACAAAACTTCATTTCTCATACTGGGTGAGTAGTATTCCATTGTATTTATGTACCACAGTTTGTTTATCCATTCATCTGTTGATAAAGACATTAAAAAAAATAGATGAAAATAACAAATGTTGACGAGGATGTGGGGAAGTTGGAAACTTTACCCATTGCTGGTGAGAATGCAAAATCGTACTGTCATTGTGAAAATAGTATGGTGGTGCCTCAAAAACTAAAACAGAACTACCATATGACCCAGCAACTCCACTCTTAGGTATACACTCAAAAGACTTGAAAGCAGAGACTCAGAGACTTGCATACCAAGGTTCATTGCAGCACTACTCACAGTAGCCAAAAGGTAGAAACAACCTAAATATTCATAAACAAAATTCACTCTTTTAATGTGAAAAATTCAGTGGTTTTAGTATATTCACAGAGTAGTGCAACCATCACTACTCTGTAATTTCAGAATGTTTTCATTTCATCAAACAAAAATCCCACACTCACTAGCAGTCACTCCTTACTTCCCCTTCTCCTAGCCCATAGCATCTATACTCTGCCACTGTGTATTTACCTAGTCTGCATATTTAATGCAGTTTATAGATAAACTGAATCTTACAGTTGAGTGTGTTTTCTAGCTTCTTTCAATTCCACTAATGTTTTTGGAGTTCATCCATGTGGTAGCATCTATTTCTTTGTTCCTTTCTATAGCTGATAATATTTATTGTATAAATATACCACATTTTGATTACCATCTCATCAGTTGATAGATATTTATATTGTTTCCACTCTTTGGCTACTATTGATAATGCTATTATGAACATTCGTGTGCAAGTTTTTGCATGAATGTATTCTCAAGGATATATATACCTAGGAGTGGAAATGCTGGGTTATATGCTAACTCTATGTGTAACATTTTCTGGAAGTGCCAAGCTGTTTTCAAAGTGGCTGTACCATTTTACATTCCCACTAATGAGGAATGAGTGTTCCTATCACTTCACATACTCCCAACACTTTTTATTGACCATCCCTTTGATTGTACCCATCCTAGTGGGTATGAAGTAGAATCTCTTTGTGGTTTTATTTTCATTTCCCTAATGACAAATGACATTGAGTGTCTTTTCATATGCTTATTGGCCATTTTTATACCTTCTTTGGAGAAATTGCAATTCAAATCTTAGTCTGCATGTATTTTTCCAATTTACTGCTCTTTTTTTATTTTGTGTTTCCTCACTTAGTTTTTGATATGGCAATGGTTATCTTTTTTTTTTTTTTAACATGTAACTTATCACCTTTCTATCTTATGGCTTTGAGCGTTTTAGAATGTGTTTCCTCATTATCAGTAAAAAAAAGACTAAACAAAACTCCCATATTTTCTGGAAGAATTTTTATATTTTATTTATTTATTTTTTTTATATCCTCATTTTTCATTTTATTTACCTTCTTGCTTTATAAATGCATATGTAGACAGGGCGGTAAGGTTTGCCCTTATAAAAACAAGCTCAGTTTCGATAGACTTCTTGTTGCAGTGCATGCATTTCTTTCTTTTTTTTATTAACTTTTATGGAGCTTCAAGTGAACGTTTACAAATCAAGTCAGACTGTCACATATAAGTTTATATACACCTTACTCCGTACTCCCACTTGCTCTCCCCCAATGAGTCAGCCCTTCCAGTCTCTCCTTTCGTGACAATTTTGCCAGCTTCCCACTCTCTCTATCCTCCCATCCCCCCTCCAGACAGGAGATGCCAACACAGTCTCAAGTGTCCACCTGATATAATTAGCTCACTCTTCATCAGCATCTCTCTCCCACCCACTGACCAGTCCCTTTCATGTCTGATGAGTTGTCTTCGGGGATGGTTCATGTCCTGTGCCAACAGAAGGTTTGGGGACCATGACTGCCGGGATTCCTCTAGTCTCAGTCAGACCACTAAGTATGGTCTTTTTATGAGAATTTGGGGTCTGTATCCCACTGATCTCCTGCTCCCTCAGGAGTTCTCTGTTGTGCTCCCTGTCAGGGCAGTCATCGATTGTGGCCGGGCACCAGCTAGTTCTTCTGGTCTCAGGATGATGTAGGTCTCTGGTTCATGTGGCCCTTTCTGTCTCTTGGGCTCTTAGTTGTTGTGTGACCTTGGTGTTCTTCATTTTCCTTTGCTCCAGGTGGGTTGAGACCAATTGATGCATCTTAGATGGCTGCTTGTTAGCATTTAAGACCCCAGATGCCACATTTCAAAGTGGGATGCAGAATGTTTTCATAATAGAATTATTTTGCCAATTGACTTAGAAGTCCCCTTAAACCATGGTCCCCAAACCCCCACCATTGCTCCGCTGACCTTTGAAGCATTCAGTTTATCCCGGAAACTTCTTTGCTTTTGGTCCAGTCCAGTTGAGCTGACCTTCCATGTATTGAGTATTGTCCTTCCCTTCACCTAAAGCAGTTCTTATCTACCAATTAATCCCTAAAAAACCCTCTCCCACCCTCCCTCCCTCCCCCCCTCGTAACCACAAAAGTATGTGTTCTTCTCAGTTTATACTGTTTCTCAAGATCTTATACTAGTGGTCTTATACAATATTTGTCCTTTTGCCTCTGACTCATTTCGCTCAGCATAATGCCTTCCAGGTTCCTCCATGTTATGAAATGTTTCACAGATTCCTCACTGTTCTTTATCGATGCGTAGTATTCCATTGTGTGAATATACCACAATTTATTTAACCATTCATCCATTGATGGACACCTTGGTTGCTTCCAGCTTTTTGCTATTGTAAACAGAGCTGCAATAAACATGGGTGTGCATATATCTGTTTGTGTGAAGGCCCTTATTTATCTAGGGTATATTCCGAGGAGTGGGATTTCTGGGTTGTATGGTAGTTCTATTTCTAACTGTTTAAGATAACACCACATAGATTTCCAAAGTGGTTGTACCATTTTACATTCCCACCAGCAGTGTGTACGAGTTCCAATCTCTCCGCTGCCTCTCCAACATTTATTATTTTGTGTTTTTTGGATTAATGCCAGCCTTGTTGGAGTGAGATGGAATCTCATCGTAGTTTTAATTTGCATTTCTCTAATGGCTAATGATTGAGAGCATTTTCTCATGTACCTGTTAGCTGCCTGAATATCTTTTTTAGTGAAGTGTGTGTTCATATCCTTTGCCCACTTCTTGATTGGGTTGTTTGTCTTTTTGTGGTTGAGTTTTGACAGAATCGTGTAGATTTTAGAGATCAGGCGCTGGTCGGAGAGGTCATAGCTGAAAATTCTTTCCCAGTCTATAGGTGGTCTTTTTACTCTTTTGGTGAAGTCTTTAGATGAGCATAGGTGTTTGATTTTTAAGAGCTCCCAGTTATCTGGTTTCTCTTCGTCATTTTTGGTAATGTTTTGTATTCTGTTTATGCCTTGTATTAGGGCTGCTAAGGTTGTCACTATTTTTTCTTCCATGATCTTTATCATTTTAGTCTTTATGTTTAGGTCTTTGATCCACTTGGAGTTAGTTTTTGTGCATGGTGTGAGGTATGGGTCCTGTATCATTTTTTTGCAAATGGATATCCAGTTATGCCAGCACCATTTGTTAAAAAGACTATCTTTTCCCCAATTAACTGACACTGGGCCTTTGTCAAATATCAGCTGCCCATATGTGGATGGATTTATATCTGGGTTCTCAATTCTGTTCCACTGGTCTATGTGTCTGTTGTTGTACTAGTACCAGGCTGTTTTGACTACTGTGGCTGTATAATAGGTTCTGAAATCAGGTAGAGTGAGGCCTCCCACTTTCTTCTTCTTTTTCAGTAATGCTTTGCTTATCCGAGGCTTCTTTCCCTTCCATATGAACTTGGTGATTTGTTTCTCTATCACCTTAAAAAATGATATTGGAATTTGGATCGGAAGTGCATTGTATGTATAGATGGCTTTTGGTAGAATAGACATTTTTACTATGTTAAGTCTTCCTATCCATGAGCAAGGTATGTTTTTCCACTTAAGTATGTCCTTTTGAATTTCTTGTAGTAGAGCTTTGTAGTTTTCTTTGTATAGGTCTTTTACATCCTTGGTAAGATTTATTCCTAAGTATTTTATCTTCTTGGGGGCTACTGTGAATGGTATTGATTTGGTTATTTCCTCTTCGATGTTCTTTTTGTTGATGTAGAGGAATCCAAGTGATTTTTGTATGTTTATCTTATAACCTGAGACTCTGTCAAACTCTTCTATTAGTTTCAGTAGTTTTCTGGAGGATTCCTTGGGGTTTTCTGTGTATAAGATCATGTCATCTGCAAATAGAGATAATTTTACTTCCTCTTTGCCAATCCGGATGCCCTTTATTTCTTTGTCTAGCCTAATTGCTCTGGCTAGGACTCCTAGCACAATGTTGAATAAGAGCAGTGATAAAGGGCCTCCTTGTCTGGTTCCCGTTCTCAAGGGAAATGCTTTCAGGCTCTCTCCATTTAGAGTGATGTTGGCTGTTGGCTTTGCATAGATGCCCTTTATTATGTTGAGGAATTTTCCTTCAATTCCTATTTTGGTGAGAGTTTTTATCATAAATGGGTGTTGGACTTTGTCAAATGCCTTTTCTGCATCAATTGATAAGATAATGTGGTTTTTGTCTTTTGTTTTATTTATATGGTGGATTACATTAATGGTTTTTCTAATATTAAACCAGCCTTGCATACCTGGTATAAATCCCACTTGGTCGTGGTGAATTATTTTTTTGATATGTTGTTGAATTCTATTGGCTAGAATTTTGTTGAGGATTTTTGCATCTATGTTCATGAGGGATATAGGTCTGTAATTTTCTTTTTTTGTGGTGTCCTTACCTGGTTTTGGTATCAGGGAGATGGTGGCTTCATAGAATGAGTTGGGTAGTATTCCATCATTTTCTATGCTTTGAAATACCTTTAGTAGTAGTGGTGTTATCTCTTCTCTGAAAGTTTGGTAGAACTCTGCAGTATAGCCATCCGGGCCAGGGCTTTTTTTTGTTGGGAGTTTTTGGATTACCGTTTCAATCTCTTTTTTTGTTATGGGTCTATTTAGTTGTTCTACTTCTGATTGTGTTAGTTTAGGTAGGTAGTGTTTTTCTAGGAATTCATCCATTTCTTCTAGGTTTTCAAATTTGTTAGAGTACAATTTTTCATAATAATCTGATATGATTCTTTTAATTTCAGTTGGGTCTGTTGTGATCTGACCCTTCTCATTTCTTATTTGGGTTATTTGTTTCCTTTCCTGTATTTCTTTAGTCAGTCTAGCCAATGGTTTATCGATTTTGTTAATTTTTTCAAAGAACCAACTTTTGGCTTTGTTAATTCTTTCAATTGTTTTTCTGTTCTCTAATTCATTTAGTTCAGCTCTAATTTTTATTATTTGTTTTCTTCTGGTGCCTGATGGATTCTTTTGTTGCTCACTTTCTATTTGTTCAAGTTGTAGGGACAGTTCTCTGATTTTGGCTCTTTCTTCTTTTTGTATGTGTGCATTTATCAATATAAATTGGCCTCTGAGCACTGCTTTTGCTGTGTCCCAGAGGTTTTGATAGGAAGTATTTTCCTTCTCGTTGCATTCTATGAATTTCCTTATTCCCTTCTTAATGTCTTCTATAACTCAGTCTTTTTTCAGGAGGGTATTGTTCATTTTCCAAGTATTTGATTTCTTTTCCCTAGTTTTTCTGTTCTTGATTTCTAGTTTTATTGCCTTGTGGTCTGAGAAGATGCTTTGTAATATTTCGATGTTTTGGATTCTGCAAAGGTTTGTTTTATGACCTAATATGTGGTCTATTCTAGAGAATGTTCCATGTGTGCTAGAAAAAAAAGTATACTTTGCAGCAGCTGGGTGGAGAGTTCTGTATAAGTCAATGAGGTCAAGTTTGTTGATTGCTGTAATTAGGTCTTCCGTGTCTCTATTGAGCTTCTTACTGGATGTCCTCTCCTTCTCTGAAAGTGGCATGTTGAAGTCTCCTACTATAATTGTGGAGGTGTCTATCTCACTTTTCAATTCTGTTAAAATTTGATTTATGTATCTTGCAGCCCTGTCATTGGGTGCATAAATATTTAATATGGTTATATCTTCCTGATCAATTGTCCCGTTTATCATTATGTAGTGCCCTTCTTTATCTTTGTGGTGGATTTAAGTTTAAAGTCTATTTTGTCAGAAATTAATATTGCTACTCCTCTTTTTTTTTGCTTATTGTTTGCTTGATATATTTTTTTCTCTCCTTTGAGTTTTAGTTTGTTTGTGTCTCTAAGTCTAAGGTGTGTCTCTTGTAGGCAGCATATAGACGGATCGTGTTTCTTTATCCAGTCCGAGACTCTCTGTCTCTTTATTGGTGCATTTAGTCCATTTACATTCAGCGTAATTATAGATAGGTAAGTGTTTAGTGTTGTCATTTTGATGCTTTTTTTATGTGTGTTGTTGACAATTTCATTTTTCCACTTACTTTTTTGTGCTGAGACATTTTTCTTTGTAAATTGTGTGTTCCTCATTTTCATAGTATTTGACTTTATGATTGTTGAGTCGTTACGTTTTTCTTGGCTTTTATTTTTAGTTATGGAGTTGTTATACCTCTTTGTGGTAACCTTAATATTTACCCCTATTTTTCTAAGTAAAAACCTGACTTGTATTGTCCTATATCACCTTGTTTACCTCTCCATATGGCCGTTCTATGCCACCTGTATTTAGTCCCTCTTTTTGATTATTGTGATCTTTTACATCTTGACTTCAATGATTCCGTGTTTTGAGTATTTTTTTCTTTTTAAAATTAATCTTAATTTGTTTTTGTGATTTCCCTATTTGAGTTGATATCAGGATGTTCTGTTTTGTGACCTTGTGTTGTGCTGGTATCTGATATTATTGGTTTTCTGACCAAACAATTTCCTTTAGTATTTCTTGTAGCTTTGGTTTGGTTTTTGCAAATTCTCTAAGCTTGTGTTTATCTGTAAATATCTTAATTTCGCCTTCGTATTTGAGAGAGAGTTTTGCTGGATATATGATCCTTGGCTGGCAGTTTTTCTCCTTCAGTGCTCTGTATATGTCATCCCATTGCCTTCTTGCCTGCATGGTTTCTGCTGAGTAGTCTGAACTTATTCTTATTGATTCTCCCTTGAAGGAGATCTTTCTTTTCTCCCTGGCTGCTTTTAAAATTTTCTGTTTATCTTTGGTTTTGGCAAGTTTGATGATAATATGTCTTGGTGTTTTTCTTTTTGGATCAATCTTAAATGGGGTTCGATGAGCATCTTGGATAGATATCCTTTCGTCTTTCATGATGTCAGGGAAGTTTTCTGTCAGCAGATCTTCAACTATTTTCTCTGTGTTTTCTGTCCTCCCTCCCTGTTCTGGGACTCCAATCACACGCAAGTTATCCTTCTTGATAGAGTCCCACATGATTCCTAGGGTTTCTTCATTTTTTTTAATTCTTTTATCTGATTTTTTTTCAGCTATGTTGGTGTTAATTCCCTGGTCCTCCAGATGTCCCAGTCTGCATTCTAATTGCTCGAATCTGCTCCTCTGAATTCCTATTGCGTTGTCTAATTCTGTAATTTTATTGTTAATCTTTTGGATTTCTGCATGCTGTCTCTCTATGGATTCTTGCAACTTATTAATTTTTCCACTATGTTCTTGAATAATCTTTTTGAGTTCTTCAACTGTTTTATCAGTGTGTTTCTTGGCTTTTTCTGCAGTTTGTCTTATTTCATTTCTGAGGTCATCCCTGATGTCTTGAAGCATTCTGTAAATTAGTTTTTTATATTCTGTATCTGATAATTCCAGGATTGTATCTTCATTTGGGAAAGATTTTGATTCTTTTGTTTGGGGGTTTGTAGAAGCTCTCATGGTCTGCTTCTTTATGTGGTTTGATATCGACTGCTATCTCTGAGCCATCACTAAGATATAAAGAAAAAAATTTTTTTCTTTTTATTTGCTCACTGAGTCTTATCATGTTTTGTTTTCTTTCAATATACGTGGATGGGCTACTAGATTGAGCTGTCTTGTTTGTTGTAGCCCTTGACTTATGACCTATTACCAGCTGGTTTGGGCTCTTGCCAGATATATATGCCTGAGTCCATTCACTATTCTTGAGTAGAATCTGATTTTGGGTCATCAAGTGTGTGCTGCACCCTAACACCTATCAATCTCGAGAAGTAGTGGTGATAGTTGTGTGCACCAGATTCTATTAGCAGCTGGGGTTCACACTCCAGGGGGGGCAGGATGCTGACAGGCTTCCCCCAAGTGTCAGTGAGGTAGGTGTGTCTCTATTCCTATAGCACCTTGGTGGGAGGGCTCTATAGCTGTACCTTATGCCCCCAGTGCAAGTACGTCTACTGATTGGTAGATGTCACCCTCCTTGGACCCCTAAGGCAAGAGGCTAGGTGGTCTGGGGGGAGCTTCAGCCCTCAGTTCCTTGTTGTGGATCATTTAGGGCTCTGTTGAATAAGCAGAGATATCAGACCTGGGAAACTTGTTTTTCCAGTAAATCCGCTAAAAAAAATACAGTCAGATCCCTATCAGAACTGCCTTTGCATTATAATAGCCACCTTGTTCCCTGTAAGGATGAAAGCCAGAGATTTGGATCATATATGCTTGGCTGGAGCTGGTTCTGTGTTTTTAGTCCAATTAGGGAAGGATTTTTGGTCCCTGGGTTTTTTGTGGTTGCTTCTCTCAGGCCAGAAGACTGGGTTAGGCAACAAAAAAAAAAAGGGGAAAGTAAAGCCGCGGAGCCGGAGCCGTTCTCCCTCTGGCTCAGGAAATTCCAATGTTAATGAAGCCGCCTGGGAAGGGGAGGGGAGGGTTCAGAAAAACAGCAGAGAGTAGCATCCCGGAATATAGCCAAAGTTGCTTACCTTGCTTCGGATGACTATTTTATCAGAGATTCTCGAGGGGCGTGTCGCCTATGTGTGCTGGCTGTGTGGAGATTGTCCCCGAAGGTCTGGCCCGCTGAAGCCGCAGTCAGATCCTCCACTGCCAGTCCAAAGCCCAGCGTCAAGGTTCCCCTGCTGGGACGCTGCACTCCCGGCTCCGAAACCAGTCACTGTCTCCCGGGGACTTCTCCTCCCACCAGCCGTGTCGCCACGCCACCCACGCGGACCGGCTGGGCCCCCTCCCGGGGTCAGTTCAGGGGGCTAGGGCTGCACCCTGTGTTTGCGCTGTCACAGATGTCATGTTCAGCTCCCCTGCGCCCAGTCCTAAGTCCGAGGCCAAGGTTACCTGACTGGGACGCTGGCTCCAGGCTCTGAAAACAGTCGCTGATTCCCCGTAGTTGTTCGTTCTCCGTCTCTGTCACTCAGGTCAACTCTTTAAATCTGTGTTTGTTGTTCAGGTTTCGTAGATTGTCATGTATGTGATCGATTCACTTGTTTTTCCGAGTCTTTGTTGCAAGAGGGATCCGAGGTAGCGTCTACCTAGTCAGCCATCTTGGCCCCGACCAGAATTTTTATATTTTAAATTAAAATATGTGATCCATCTGGAAATAACTAGGTATAAGCTGCGAGTCAATGGATCAAAATATTTTTTAAGAGGTTATTGTTTGGATAGTTACCAGGTTGCCCCCAAAACTAGTTCTTGAATAAGCTATCTTGTTCTCCTTATCCCCACTATCAAACAAATTGAAAAGCATTTTTCAGAAAGAGGAAGCTCACCTTTCTCACCATTTCATTTTAAATATATTGCTTTGCTGAAATATAAACCCCTTCTCTATACTGGGTTCTCTTTCTTATTTAGCCACCTATGATCTTTTCTCTATTAAGCTCACAAAAACTTTGAAGTGAGTGGCATGAGCCTCTGGGGATTTGCTATTTTGTTCTACAAAGGGCTCTAGACTTTTCCATGTAAAGATATATCTGTATATCAACTTTACTATAAACAGGGTCTAACCCCCTAATTGGTATGCATTTGTAAAGAATGTATGCACATGTTTTGAATGATATTTACAAGTATATATATTTTGGTGAACACATGTTTTCATTTTTTATGTGTATTTGTCTGGAAGTAAAATGGCTGGGTCATAGGATATGTATGTTTATAGCTTTAGTAGATAAAAAAAAAAAGTCTCAAGTAATTGTTTAAAGTGGTTGTAGCAGTTTGCACCCTTCCCTGCAGTAGAATAGAGTTCCATTTGCTCCATGTTCTACCCAGTATTTGGTATTTAGTATCTTTTTCATTTTACCCATCCTGGTTGGTATGGGGAAGTACCATATTGTCGCTTTGTATTTGCGTTTGCCTGATGACAGATGTCTAGCCTATTTTCTTATGTTTATTGATCTTATATATACTCTCTTTTGTAGAATGTCTATTCAAGTATTTGCCCATTTTTCTATTGAGTTGTCTGCTTTTTTTTCCTTATTGATTTTCCAGAATTCTTTTTATATCCCATAACTAAGTCCTTAGTAAAATATATGTATTAAAAATAACTTCTACTCTGGGGAGCACATTTTCACTAACTGGTGTCTTTTGCATAGAAGTCCTTAATTTTAATAATTTAATAGTTAGGCCTTCATAAGAAGAGTATTCATTCTTGGTTATGCATTCTGTCCCTCAAGTTTGCACTCCTACCAATACACACAACACTTTCTTAGTAATCTCAGCAGTACCACCACTTTAAGAAACACTTTTATACAAGGAGGAGGCTTCACTCCATATTTCCTTAGGGGATTTCACAAAAAGTATTCATTGTGAGAAAACATTTTTGGGAAAGATGAGGAAGCCATAATTCTACAACCAAATCAAGAATAACAATGGCAAAAGCAGGATGATCCTATTAGGAACTCTGTAGATAATAACTACCAGTGGATCTGCAGGAGAAAGATGTGGCAGTCTGCTTTCCTAGAAATTTATAGCCTCACAAACCCTATGAGGTTGGTATGAGTCAGAATAGACTCCACGGCAGTGGGTTGGTTGTTGATGAGTTGGTAGAGAATAAAAGTCATCCTTAACTCAACACTCCCACTGGGCAGGGCAAACTGGGAGCTAAGGGGAAGGACTGGGGCAGGACTCAGAAATAATCTGCCATTTCTCCTGGCAAGTCTTGCAGGTCTGTCTGCTTTCCTAGCTGGTAGTGTCTAAGCCCTGTATTAGAAACACTCCCATCAACACTCTGCTTGACTCTTTTAATGAGGCTTTATTTCCTTTTCCCATAAATATCTCCTGAGCCCTGGTGGCGCAAAAGTTAAGTGCTCCTGCTAACCGGAAGGTTGGCAGTTCAAAACTACACAGCAGCTCCACAGGAGAAATACCTGGTGATCTGCTTCCATAAATATTAGGCCTAGCAAAACTATGGGTCAGTATTGTTCAGTAGCATCAGGTCACTATGAGTGAAAAATGACTCGATAGCAGCTGACAGCAACCTCCTCAGTGGTCTGACTAAATAGTAGTAGTCAATTGATTATATTTTTCTCTATTTTGTCCTTTGTTTCAATAAACTCTTATTACTGCTAAATCCCCCCACACGTCTGTCAGTTTGTGTTGTGGGGGCTTGTGTGTTGTGATGCTGGGAGCTATGCCACCAGTATTTAAATACCAGCAGGGTCACTTGTGGCAGACAGGTTTCAGCTGAGTTTCCAGACTAAGACAGGCTAGGAATAAGGACCTGGCGGTCTAATTCTGAAAGGAATTAGCCAGTGAAAACCTTATGAATAGCAGCAGAACACTGTCTGATACAGTGCTGGAAGATGAGCCCTGCAGGTTGGAAGGCACTCAGAAGATGACTGGGGAAGAGCTGCCTCCTCAAAGTAGAGTTGACCTTAATGATGTGGGTGGAGTCAAGCTTTCAGGACTTTGATTTGCTGATGTGGGCACAACTCAAAATGAGAAGAAACAGCTGCAAACATCCATTAATAATCAGAACCTGGAAGTATGAATCTAGGAAAATTGGAAGTGGTCGAAAATGAAATAGAATGCGTAAAGATCTATATCCTAAGCATTAGTGAGCTGAAATGGATGGTATTGGTCATTTTGAATTGGACAATCACATGACCTGCTATGCCAGGAATGACAACTTGAAGATGAATGGCATTGCATTCATCATCAAAAAGAACATTTCAAGTTCTACCCTGAAGTACAACGCTGTCAGTGATAGGATAATATCCATATGCCTACAAGGAAGACCAGTTAATATGACTATTATTCAAATTTATGAACCAGCTACTAAGGCCAAAAATGAAGAAATTGAAGATTTTTACCAGCTTTTGCAATCTGAAATTGATCAAACATGTGATCAGGATGCACTGATAATTACCAGTGATTGGAGTGCAAAAGCTGGAAAAAAAGAGGAAGGATCAGTAGTTGGAAAATATGGTCTTAGTGTTGGAAATGATGCTGGAGATTGCATGACTGAATTTTTTGAGACCAACAATGTCTTCATGGCAATTACCTTTTTCACCAACATAAACAGTGACTATACATGTGGACCTCACCAGATGGAATACCTAGGGATCAGATCAACTACATCTGTGGAAAGAGATGATGGAAAAGCTCAATATCATCACTCAGAACAAGGCCAGGGGCCAACTGCAGATCAGACCATCAATTACTTATATTCAAGTTCAAGTTGAAACTGAAAAATATTAGAACAAGTCCACAAGAGCCAAAGTATGACCTTGAGTATATTCCACATGAATTTAGAGGCCATCTCAAGAACAGATTTGATGTGTTCAACACTAATGACTGAAGACCAGATGAGTTGTGGAATGACATCAGGGACATCATACATAAAGAAAGCAAGAGGTCAATAGAAAGACAGGAGAGAAAGAAAAGACCTAAATGGGTGTCAGAAGAGACTCTGAAGCTTGTTCTTGAACTTCGAGTAGCTAAAACAAAGGGAAAAAAAATGACAAAGTAAAAGAGCTGAACAGAAGATTTCAAAGGGTGACTCGAGAAAACAGAGTAAAGTATTATGATGACATGTGCAAAGACCTGGAACAGTTGTTGGAATAGAGAACCAAAAGGGAAGAACATACTCAGTGTTTCTCAGGCTGAACGAACTGAAGAAAAAAACTCAAGCCTTGAGTTGTCACAGTGAAGGATTCTACAGGGAAAATATTAAACGATGCAGAAAGCATCAAAAGAAGGTGGAAGGAAAAGTTTAAACACAGAAGAAAATATTCTTTGATGGTTACAAGGATGGGGAGGGAGAGAGAGGGGTATTCACTAATTAGATAGTAAATAACTATTTTAGGTGATGGGAAAGACAACATGCAAAATGGGAGGTGGGCACAACTGGACTAAATCAAAAGCAAGGAAGTTTCCTGAATACAACCAAATGCTTCAGAGGCCAGAGTAGCAGGGACAGGGGTCTGGGGTCCATGGTTTCAGGGGACATCCAGGTCAATTAGCATAACAAAATGTATAAAGAAAACATTCTACATCCCACTTTGGTCACTGGCGTCTGGATTCTTAAACAGTACAAGCACTTAAACACTAAGATGCATCAATTGGTCTCAACCCACCCAGAGCAAAGGAGAATGAAGAACACCAAAGACACAAAGCAATCATGAGCCCAAGAGACAGAAAGGACCTCATAAATCAGAGACTACATCAGCCTGAGACCAGAAGAACTAGATGGTGCCTGGCTACAATCAATGACTGCCCTGACAGGGAACACAACAGAGAATTCCTGATGGAGCAAGACAACAGTGGGATGCAGACCTCAAATTCTCATAAAAAGACCAGACTTAATGGTCTGACTGAGACTAGAGGGACCCCAGAGGTCATGGTCCCTGGACCCTCTGTTAGCCCAAGCCTGGAATCTTTCCCAAAGCCAACTCTTCAGACAGCAATTGGACTGGACTATAAGACAGAAAATGATACTGGTGAGGAGTGAGATTTTTGACTTAAGTAGACACATGAGACTATGTGGGCAGCTCCTGTCTGGAGGTGAGATGAGAAGGCGGAGGGAGACAAGAGTTGGTTGAATGGACATGGGGAATACAGGGTGGAGAGGAGGAGTGTGCTGTCTCATTAGGGGAAGAGCAGCTAGGCATATATAGCAAGGTGTTTATAAGTTTTTGTATGAGAGACTGACTTGACTTGTAAACTTTCACTTAAAGCACAATAAATAAAAAATTAGTTAATAAAGAAGATAGAAGGAATACACAGAGTCATTATAACAAAAAGAATTGGTTAATGCTCAACCATTTCAGGAGGTGACATATGACAGGGAACTGATGGTACTGAAAGTAGAAGTCCAAGCTGCACTGAAGTCACTGGCAAAAAACAAGGCTCCGGGAACTGATGGAACACCAATCGAGATGTTTCAAACAATGGGTGCAGCCCTGGAATTGCTCAATCGTCTACACCAAGAAATTTGGAAGACAGCTACCTGGCCAACCGACTGGAAGAAATCCAGTTTATACCTATTCCCAAGAAAGGTGATTCAACTGAATGCAGAAATTATGGAACAGTATCATTAATATCACATGCAAGCAAAATTTGGCTGAAGATTATTCAAAAGTGGTTGCATCAGTATATCAAAAGGGGACTGCCAGAAGTTCAAGCCTGATTTAGAAGAGGACCTGGAACCAGGGATATCATTGCTGACGTCAGATGGATACAGACTGAAAGCAGAGAATATCAGAAAGATGTTTACCTGTGTTTTATCGACTATGCTAAAGCATTCAACTGTGTGGATCGTAACACATTATGGATGACATTGCAGAGAATGGGAATTCCAGAACACTTCATTGGGCTCATAAGGAATCTGTAGTGGATCAAGAGGCAGTTGTTGGAACAGAACAAGGGGACACTGTATGGTTTAAAGTCAGGAAAGGTGTGCATCAGGGTTGTATCCTTTCACCATACCTATTCAATCTGTATGCTGAGCAAATAATCCGAGAAACTAGCCCATATGAGAAAGAAAGGGGCATCAGGATTGAAGGAAGACTCATTAACAACCTGCATTATGCAGATGACACAACCTTGCTTGCTGAAAGTGGAGAGGATTTGAAGCACTTACTAATGAAGATCAAAGACCACAGCCTTAAGAATGGATTACATCTCAACATGAAAAAAACAAAAATCCTCACAACTGGACCAATAAACCACATCACAATAAAGGGAGAAAAGACTGAGGTTCTCAAGGATTTCATTTGATTTGCATCTGCAATCAACAGCCATTGAAGCAGCAGTCAAGAAGTCAAAAGATGCATTGCATTGGGCAAATCCGCTGCAAAAAACCTCTTTAAAGTGTTGAAAAGCAAAGATGTCACACTGAGGACTAAATGTTACTGCAAAACACAGTTTCAAGCCACCTGCTGCAAAGCCAGTACTGAGACAGGGGCGGGGTAAGCAGCAAGAGGGCTTTATTGTATACAAGAGACAGGGGAATGGGGTCCTCCAAAGCCTGTCTATCTGCTGGAGACCGACCGGAGGGTTTTATAGGGTTAGGGCTTAGGCTTAAAGAATCTGAAGAATGGCAGTTCCCCCTTGAGGGGGTGTGTGTTGACCACATTTCAGACATGTTGACCTTCTGTGGTTATTCTTTAGAGGTCCTCTGATGCCATCCTGGTTTCAGTCACAAGATGGGCCCCCATTGTCTGGTTGTCTCATCCCAGATCTTATTGATCATTGTTCTGATTGTTCAAGAGGAACACAGGTTAATTTTAGATTTCATAGAATCATGGAGAATGGGAGAGGGAAGGGAGGAAACAAACCACAAATCACAAAATCACTGGGGTATGCAAAAGCTAACTATGCAAGCCACGTAGAAATAATGCTACAAGACTCAGGACGTTAGGCCCCTACAATCGCTTTCTCATGCTATCCCTTTCATAAGGTGCACCTGACCCAAGCCATGGTGTTTTCAATTGCCTCATATGCATGTGAAAGCTGGACAATGAATAAGGAAGACTGAAGAAGAACTGAAGCCTGGTGTTGTGGTGTTAGCGAAGAATATTGAATAATATACCATGAACTGCCAAAAGAACGAACAAATCTGTCTTGGAAGAAGTACAACCAGAATGCTCCTTAGAAGCAAGGATGGCGAGACTGCATCTCACATACTTTGGACATATCATCAGGAGGGATCAGTCCCTGGAGAAGCATATCATGCTTGGTAAAGTGCAGGGTCAGTGAAAAAGAGGAAGATCTTCAACGAGATGGATTGACACAATGGCTGCAACAATGGACTCAAGCATAGCAACAATTGTGTGGATCGTGCAGGACCTGGCAGTATTTCATTCTGTTGTGCATAGGATCGCTATGAGTCAGAACTGACTCAACAGCACCTAACAACAGCAACAACTGTTAAATCAGAGAAAACTTTTGTGAGGTTAAAAGTGGATAATAATATCTATCTCACCCGCTGTATTGATGGAAGGATTAAGTGAGGCACTACATGTGCACACAGCCTCCTATGGCACTCAGGAAATGTCTCCTCTGGCTCTCTATCTTTTCCTTATTGCTCTATTAAACCTTGAGGGCTGTTTGTGGCTAAAGGGTTTGCAGCTTCACAATTCTGTTTTCCATACCAGTGTTACTGTAATCTTGGGCTCATGGCAGCCTCTGCACAGATTTAATCCTACCACTTTTATTAATTTATTTATTATTTTAATCAAGAGTTCACCTCTAGCCATTTCAGCTCCTCCTGGATCCAGACTCATATATTCAAACGCTGGCCGAACTCTCTATCTGGGGCCTTCATCTGTAAAATGTGCATTATAATGATACATTCCTCATATGGCTGTCAGGCAAAGCAAATATCTTAAGAAAGGAGAAGCACTTACAAGAGCTCCTGGCACCAGGGCATATACTCAGTAAGTGTTAGCTGTTAGTATTATTAGCTGACATCTCCATGTGGAAGTGTAACAGCTATGCCATGTGTCTTAGGCTGGGTTCTCTAGAGAAGTAAAACCAGTAAAGCATATAAATATATATAGAGAGAGAGGTTTATATCAAGGAAATGGTTCATGCAGTTGTAGAGGCTTGAATGTCCCAAGTCCGTGGATCAGGATAGAGGCTTTTCCTGACTCAGGTAGCTGCAGGGGCTGGTGAACCAGAGATCAGCAGGTCAGAGAGCAGGGCTCTTTCTTACAGGCTGTGAATATCAATAAATCCCAAGATCCATAGGCAAGACCACAAGTAAGCTGCTAGCTCAACTCTCAAGAACCAGAGGCCAGACGAACAGGAGCCAGTTGCAGTATCCAGAATGAGAAAAAGCCTCCAAGCCTTGCCAGAATGTCTGCTTATATTTGGATGCAGGCCACACGCCCTTTTTACTGATTGGCCACTCACAGCAGATCCCATCACAGGGGTAATCACATATCAGATCTGAACAGGTAAGTGATTACAACATTATATGATGGCCAAAACACTGACAGCTACGCTGACACACAGTCTTAACCATCATACCGTGTTATCAAGGCCATGAAACAATTCTTGGTTCCAACTCCTATTATTAATGAATTTCTGAAGACTTCCGTGATGGCAGTTTGAATTGCTCTGACATGCCTATGGGCAACCTTTGAGCCAAGTTTCAATCAACAAATGTAGCAAACAATTAGAACCACTCTGAGCTGCTCATGCTAGTACTCTCAATCCAGAATATCTGGTAAGGGTACTGTTAGGGATGAATTGTGTCTCACAAAAATATGTGTTCAAATTCTAACTCCTGCAATTGTAAATATGACCCTGTTTGGATATAGAGGGTTCCTTTTGTTATGCTAATGAGGCCATGCCAATATATGGAGGGTCCTAACCCTCGTGGCATACTGGTTAAGAGCTATGGCTGCTAACCAAAAGGTCGGCAGTTCCAATCCACCAGGCACTCCTTGGAAATTTTATGGGGCAGTTCTACTCTGTACTATAGAGTTGCTATGATTCCAAATCGACTCGACAGCAATGGGTTTGTTTTCCTTTTTTAAACCTAGTAACTGCTGAGTTATTAAAAAGTGTGGAATAGACATAGAAACACACAGAGGGGGAGAGGAAGGCAGACTGTGGATACAAATGCATCTACAGCTCAGGAATTCTAAGGATTGCTGGTAGTTCCTAGAAGTTGAGATAGAGGAGGAAGTACCTCCCCCTGGAGCTACGCTCTGAATTCAGACTTCTAGCCTCCTAAACAGTGAGAAAACACATTTCTCTTTTAAAGTCACCTAATTGTTGTGTTTTTTGTTATGGTAAGTCACACAGGTACTGGTGATAATAAATTTAGCCCAATGTAAAATAATATTCTTTCCTCCTTGGTTTTGGTTGTTAGTGTTAGCTGACATCTAGTCAGCCCCTGATTCATGAAGACCCCGTGAATAATGGGATGGGAACTTTGTGATCCATAGTTTATTCACTGGCTGATTTTCAAAAATAGATCACCAGCCCTTTCTTTCTCATTCATCTTAGTCTGGAAACTCTGCTGAAACCTGTTCTGCATCACAGCAAAACAAGCCTACAGTGACAGATGGGTGTTAACTGTGCTTGAGGTGCACTGGCCAGGAGTTGAATTGGCGTCTCCTACATGGAAGGCAAGAATTCTACCACTGAACCAGCGCTGCCCTCTTCCTCCTTGGTGTGGCCTGCCAGAATCCTCCTCTTTCCCTGTCAGAGACCTCTGCTTTCATCTAAGAGCTGTAACAGGGTTAGCTTCATGCTGATAGAAATTTTATCGATTCATTGATTTTTAATTGTGGTGAAAATATATTTTCTTATTTTATATTTATGATTTCCTGTTGCTTCGAGTCAATTCCAATTCATAGTGACCCTATAGGACAGAGTAGACCTGCCCCATAGGGTTTCCAAGGCTAAAATTTTTACAGAAGCCGACTGCCACGTCTTTCTCCCAAGGAGCTACTGTTGGGACTGAACCGCCCATCTTTCAGTTAATAGCCAAGGACTTAAGGACTATGCCATGAGGGCTCCTTATATTTATGATTAACTTTTATTAATTATAATACTCATATTGGTCATCTAGTGCTGCTGTAACAGAAGTAGCACAAATGGGTGGCTTTAACAAAGAGAAATTTATTTTCCCAAATTCTAGTAGGCTACAAGTCCAAATTCAGGGCATCAGCTCCAGGGGAAGGCTTTCTCCCTCTGTTGGCTCTGGAGGAAGGTACTTGTCATCAATATTTCCCTGGTCAAGGAGCTTCTCAGCACAGGAACCCCAGGTACAAAGGACCCGCTATGTTCCCAGTGCTCTGTTTTTGAGTGTGTGAGGTCACCATGTCTCTCTGCTGGTTTATCTCTTACATATCTCAAAAGAGACTGGTGTAAGATACTATCTAATCTTGTAGGTCTCATCAATTTAACTGCCGCTAATCCATCTCATTAACAACAGTGATAGGATTTATAACACATAGGGAAACCACATCAGATGACAAAACGGTAAATGATCATGCAATACTGGGAATCATGACCTAGCCAAGTTGACAGATATTTTGGGGGGACACAATTCAATCCATGACAATACTTTCTATAATTTTAAATTTTTTCTATGGAGACTGCCCTATAATCTATGTATAGTAAAATTATGCCTTTTCTTTTTTTCTTGTCTTATTGTATGCAATTATATCTCTATTTTCAATGTTTAATAAAAAAATGAAAGAAAGCATTCTAATTTTATTGCTAATTTTAAAGGAAATGTCCAACATTTCACATAAATACCATATTAAATGTAATTTTCCAGGTCAGGGAAATGCTTGCTCAAAGTTCTTATCTCTCATTGTGACTGGGTTTTATCAACTGCTTTGTCCCCAGCTCCGGAGGTGAGCATATGTCTTTTCTTCTTCCATCTCTGCATGTGGTGACTTAAATTATTAAATCTTTAATGTTCCCTCAAACTTGCATGCCGACAATAATAAACCACCTTGATCATGGCATATTACATGGTTTATTCTTTGCTGGATTTCCTTTTCTAGCATTTTATGTAGGTTTTTACATGTCAGTTATTGTGCTTGTCCTGTAACTCTTTTCTTACATCATCCTTTTCTAATTTGGTATCATTATTAAACTGGAAATCCTGGTGGCATAGTGGTTAAGTGCCACAGCTGCTCACCAAAAGGTCAGCAGTTCTAATCCACCAGGTGCTCCTTGGAAACTGCATGGGGCAGTTCTACTCTGTCCTGTAGAGTCACTATGAGTCGGAATTGACTCGATGGCAATGGGTTTGGCTCTGGGTTATTAAACTAGCCTTAAGGATCCAGTTGGGGGAGTGTCTCACGGTTTTCTATTTTTTGTGGCCTATGTAGAAGTTTAAAATTACCTGTTCTTTGCATGTTTGGTGGTAACCTGCCTGAAAAGTTATCTAGGCCTATTATATTCTTTGTATGGAGATCTTGAACTACTGATCCATTTGATTTAGTGGTTAAAGGCCTCTTCTGGTACTAATCTACTTAGAAAAATGCTGCATGTTCTAGGCTGCTAGAATCTCATCTTTAAATATTATCTTGATTTTCAGGGTTTTCAGCCTCATTCAGGCCAATTAATCAATCCCAGATTTCCCTCATTTTTCTAAAATCAGACTCTGTGACTATTCCTGGTACCAATTCCCTTATCTAGACTTATCTGCAAAGAAAGATACAGCAATATACTATCCAAGCAGTTTTGTGCCCATAAGCCCCTTTAGTCCATAATGTGAGGATACAGTCTTCAGATACTTTATTTTCCTAATTGTTCTTTTTCTAAAACTTTTTTTCTTTCTTTTTTTAATCCCTCCCCCCTCCCCCATCTGGTAGTTTTAAAGGTGTGCATTTTATGTTCAGCTCTTTCATCCAGCTGGGATTGACTGTATGCGGTGCAGTGCGGTGCCCAGTTGCATCTGTGCATCAAGAGAAGACACTTCTAGAAGCAGAAGGTGGGGAGGCCAGTGGTTAGGCGGTTGGGGGGCAGGGCTGCGCAGAGAGGGGCGCGAGAGTGGTGCGAGGTCAAGGCTGCCCCACTGCAAGCCCGCGGGGCTGCCGTACAGAGCCCAGCCACGTGCGCCTTTTGCGACAGGCCCAGCCCGTCCAGCACCTCAGGGCCCCAGACCGCCGCCGGGCTGCAGGGCCCACCAGGACTAGGGGAAGCCTAAGGCCACCGAGGGCAAGGCCCAAGGTCCGGACCTGAGGACTTTTTCTACCACGCTTGATCACAGCTTATGCTGGAGAGGAGGGCAGGAGGCCCATCAGGACACGGGTCCCGACGAGGACCCAGGAAGGGTGGGTGAGCTGTGGTCACCCACGGACTCAGTGTCCGCCCATGGGAAGCCCGTGGGATGCCCTTCCAGGAGGAGAAGGCAAAGCTACAGCGGCCACACTGTACACGGGAAATCCTCACAAAGACCTCCCCCCTCCCCCCCCCCCCACGCCCCGCAACACTAGGCTGGACTCACCGCCTCCTCTGCCCTGGGAAGTTCTCCCCAGGTGCCTCATCCCTAGTTCCGGGAGCATCAGAGGCTGCCCTGATCTGGGCTAGGGAATTTATTTTCTCCACTCTCATCATTGGCTATGAACAGACTCCCCTCTGCTCAGACTAAAGAGTAGTTATCAAAATGAGCTTGAGACTCCATATTTGACTTAAGGATCATGAATTAATAGAGAAAATACAACTTCAGCAATAAGTGCCTGTTTGGAGCCCAAGGTGCTAGAAAGAAAGGGAGTGGGGGAAGGGAGGGAGGGAGGGAGGGCAGGCGGGCGGGAGGAACGGCTGGCAGGCCAGATGAAGACCCCTGAGAAAGTGATAGGAGCTTTTTTCTTTTGCCACCCTCCTGTGGTCCCAAGCTTTCTCATTTCCCATCTCATAAGACTGTATCAACTGCTTTGAGAATTTTAGAATGAAGATCCCCAGGAATATCACTGCTCTCACTCCCTGCAGGTTTCTTCAGTGCTGGGTTAGACTAAGGACTGAGAATCCTTCTGGGGCTCCCCGGGCCTATGTACTGGACAGTCAACACACTGAGGTTCAGAGCCACTCAGAAGATGCTAAGACTTCCTGAAACCAAAGACACCCCGCCCCCACCCTGGCCAAGTTCTACCTACCTGGGTCTAAGATCAGTCAGGCCATCGTGTCCCCTCAGCAGCTTTTCTGTTGGAGGACACTTAAGGGCATTGTGGTTTGTGCCCTGCATGCTGAAAAACTGCCCCTCTGGGGGGATCAAAGAACTACTGAAAGGACCCCACTGGAACCATGGCAGAAGCCATGGCCTGCAGGGTGCTGTGGGAATTTTGGAGGGAGAGAGGAGGATGAGTTCACGAGAGGCCCTGTTGTGAAGTCGGCCAGGGTCCAGCGTCCTGAAGCCACAAAGCTGACCTAAGGGGAAAAGCCTCATACCTGCCACTCCTGGGCCCTTTTATCTTTCAAAGGAGAAAGTCTTTTTCTGCACTTATGCAACTGGGCAGCACTGGCCTTTGAGTTAGGACGTGAATGAGCCTCCAAAGCCTCTTGGGGCAAATGATGGTCAAGGAGGCTCTGCCAACCCCATCCTGTCCTTGTCTCAGGTCAGAGGACCAGAGCTCCTCTGCTGGTCTCGATTTGGAGCAGGATTTCATTGGAACACAAATGTGTCGCAGACTGGAAGTATTTCTTGGGTTCATCTTCTCACAGCTGATTGCCTGGTTTTATTACACAATTTAGATAGAGGACCAGGAGAGGAGTTTGGGGCTTGACACCTGACATCTTAGCACTGGTTCCTGTTTCTTGAGGAGGGAAGAGGTAAAAAAAGATGGCAGAGTTTACTATGTTCTTTTTCCTGAGCCACAGGAAATCCTCACAAAGACCCTCTCAGGTAAGAACTGATAGAAAATGCCTTGGTTTACTATTAAACTTTGTCCTTGAGGTACTTGTTTATGTCATGCATATAAAGTATTTTCCTCTCAAGGAAGCATTCTAATTCTTAGGTAGACTGTCTACAGAATTACTACATATTAAGCACTAAGCTTGGTATTGAAGCGAGTGATTACCCCTCAGAGAAGGCCGGAGGAGAGGTTTATATCATACATTCTGTGGTGCTACCATTGCTTCAGACCTGTATGAAATGCCTCCCTCGGGAGGCCTTCAGAGCCAGCTCGTGGTCACTTGGGAATTCAGATCATTTTTTGTTTGTTTGTGTTGTTACCATCTCTCATTTGAGGTCCAAAGTGTTATTATCCAGTTTATTTGCCAGATGTGGCTCCAGACATCTCTCAGATGTTTTCAAAGTAAATTTCATTCTCTAATACTGATTTGCCACCAAGAGTGTATTCCAGAATGTTTCCAATAGGCTGGAAAGAGTTTCCAAGAGGGGAGTCCTGTGCCATGTTGTGCAGTGACAGCAGAGTTGACATAGTATGTTTACCCAGATACTTTCCACTGTTGTTGCTTTCCGTAATTCCTGAAATTCCAAGTCTACCACCGGAAGAACTTCGTTTAGTGTTTAGACTAAATCTGGTGGTTATGAATTCTTTTAGAATTTCTTTTACTGAGAATGTCCTTATTTTTCCTTTATTCCTGAAGGATATTTTCACTGGGTATAGAATTTTGAGTTAACGATTCTTTTCTTTCAGCATTGAAGAAATATCGTTTCACAGTCTTTTGATCTCTATGGTTTCTGATGATAACTATAGCGTAAATCAAATTGTTTTGCCCTATGTGAAATGTGTCATTTCCTCTCTAACTTCTTCCAAGGCATTTTCATTGTCTTTGTTACTCTACAGTTGATTATGCCTTATCTGGGCATAAAATTCTTTGAATTTAACTTGTTGGCATGTCCTGAGCTTCTTAAATCGGTAAGTTTATGTCTTTCACTAAAATTGGGAAGTGTTCAGCTCAAATTTTTTCACACCTACGCAGAATGTCATCTACATTCTGCTATTGAGACCATCAAGTAAAATTTTAATTTCTATTATTGTATTCATACTTAAAATTTCTCACATCAAAAGTTACCAGTTGCAAATAGCTTGTTTCTTTAGTGATAATATTTACTTTGCCATTTGTTTAAAAAAAGTGTTTCTCTTACTTATTAGAGCTTGGTTATAATAGCTTTTTACAGTTATTCTGTTATGATTCCAAGACTATATAGACCATGCTTAAATCTTATGGAGAATGTAAATTTTTTGTTGTTTTAGCAAGAAATAGATCCAGTTATGTTCAGGCTGCAAGTTCTGTTCCATCTCCTGTGTGCTGTGGCTCAAATGTCACTTCATTTTTTGAAGACTTTGTAGACATATTCAGATCTAATCTATGTGAGTGCCACTCAGTCTGACCCCTACATAGTGTTCTAACCAATAGTGCAATGCTCAAAGGACTTGCCATGCTTCTTAGGATCAGATCTGTACATGTGCAACTTGGAGGTGAACCAGGAGTTCGTATAGGACTTTATGAAATCCTTTTCTTGAGCTTCCTGCTCTCTGTCTCTCTGAGGCTCTCTGACTTCTGAAGGGCTACTTTCCTGGTCCACTAGCAAGAATCTTGGGGCTTTAATCTCTTCATTCTGCCATGTGGTAGTTCTGTCTATGGGGCTGAATAATGGTAGGATAGAGAGAGAAAACATAACGAAGATTCCTCTGCACTCTTTGGACCTTATCCTCATATATTCTAGTTAGAAAGAAGGATTCTCTTTCCTCAGAGTTTTAACTGTCTGCCCATCTGCCTACCTGCCCACTTCTCTCTTTTACGGACCCTCTTTCCCATTCAGTATGAGAGAGGGTTTCTCTTGGAGCTGTTTCTGTCCACAACTGGTGTGCAGTTATGGGATTTGGGCTCATTTAATTTCAGCCTGTGGAATGTTCATGTTTTATGCTGTGGTTTACTCCCCGAGCCACCTTCATCCATTTCCTTTGCAGAGTCCTTAGGCAGCCATCCTATGCATTTGTCCCGATACTTAGTTGTCAAATACCAGCATAGCCCACCCGGGGAAGAGTTGGTTGTGGTAAGTGGGGAAGGGACTGTACACTGAAGGAGCTGCGAGATCTGGCTGACTCGTGTTAGCAAGGCAGGGGGTGTGCTTAGGAATGACTGCTGAAGGTGCTGCATTAAAGTTGGGACAAGGAGAGTTTGCTGATATGGGGGAACTCTCCCCTGACTAGGATTTGTTGCCGTAGCAAGGGCTCTGGAAATGGGTTTAGTATGCTGCTGGGATTGCCCTTGGAAGCTTGGAAAAGGCAATGGCCCACATTCTATGAAATAGAAATGCCGGATGTTGGAAGATGGGGTAAAAGTCTCCAGTATGTTGGAATGCCAGAATGGGTTTTCTTAAGACCATATTTGGGAAGTCCTCAGGGACACTGCTATCATCAAAACAATAAGGAATACACAGTGGAGGGGAGCACCAGCAATGTGGAGCTTAGTGACATCTGTCCTCTGGAGGCTTAGGTTGTGGGTGGGAGACAGCTGCCTACTAGCCATGGAAATAATAGGGTCCCAGAGCAGCAGAAGCCAGGTGGAAGCACTTAACTATCATAAACAAGGTGTGTTTAATTACCATAATGGTCATCAGGTCAATATATTAGTTATCTATTAAAAAAAAAATTTTAGGGCATAACAAATTATCGCCAAACATAGCAGATGTTAGACGAATGGAAAAATATTTAATGCATGCTAATAAAATTTGGAACTAGACAAACCCAAACACAAACCAAACCCACTGCCATCGAGTCGATTCCAATTCATAGCGACCCTATAGGACAGAGCAGAACTGCCCCGTAGAGTTTCCAAGGAGCGCCTGGTGGATTCGAACTGCCGACATCTTGGTTAGCAGCTGTAGCACTTAACCACTACGCCACCAGGGTTTCCGGAACTAGACAAAGATACTGTTATTTATGACCCAACGTAATTTTCTAAGTGAATGAATAAGCTAGAAAAGTTAAGTAACAGATAAAATAATAAAAGACGTTTTCTTCTCTTTTTTGAATGATAATTGCATACCTAGAAAATGAACATAAAAATTTTGGTAAACTGACAAGGCAAATATACGAAAATCAATGACTTCTCTCCAGTCTAGACACAGGACGCAAAATTGGAATTCAGGGTGGGAGGAATAGACCAATTTTTTTTTACTACACGATTGCACTGAATTGTGTCCAAAACTGTAAAATAGCTCGGAAAATATTTTTTTGACAGGAACAAAAAAAAACCTATTTGAAGAACATTCATGTAGTGAAGGAAATAAAATGAAACCTTAATGAATGCAAAAAATATGCCATTTTCCCAAATGGGAAGTCTTGTTTAATCAGTGACAGTCTCCAAAAATCAATATGCCAATGTATTGCAATTCCCATTAGAATATTTACATAGTTGTTTGTTAAATTATACAGAAATCTTAAGATGCAAATAGTATAACAGCTACCAAAGAACAGACAACACAAACATGAAAAAGGAGGAGGCTGCCTCCTCAAGTAACAGAACAAATATTACATGGCATATAGGAATTGAGGACTAGACCAATGAAACAAAGTAGCGAATCCAGAGATATCATAACTGTTATACAAAGGTGGTATTTCAGCTCAGGAAAATAATGGTTCATTTGATAAATGGTGCTGACTCAACTGATCATTCTAAGTGAAAAAAAAAAAAACTTCTGTGAATGATATAAGCAATGTATTTGGAAAATTATGAGAAATGTAGATGAGAAGGATTAATAACTATTTCCATTTTATATAAGAAAGACAAAAATTGAGGACTTACTTGCAAAATGAGCAATTAATTCAGAAGATCATTCAGAGCAAATACAGAGATGCCAAATACATAATCAAAGTTGTTCAGAAACACTGGTAATTAAGAAAATATCAAAGTCCCAGTGAAACTGGCACAATTTAAAAATTGACACCACCTATGGCTGGCTGGGCTGTGGGGAGAAGGATACCCTCAGACATGGCTGGAAAGGTGCATTAAAACAGCCTTTTAGGGGAAAGACCTGGTCATGGCTCTATACTTTTAAAACATTCTTTTGAACTGGAAATCTCACTCATTAGAATCTATCCCACAGAAACAAATCCTGTAATACACAAAGGATAGTTACTGTTAATAATGGCAAAAAATTGACTGCCTATTAATGGTGGAATGGTAGGTAATTTATGGTAAAACTACAATTAATAAAATGAGGGAGTCATTCAAATGAAAAGGAATTATCATAGTTCAGTAGGAGAAATCTCTTCGAAGTATTACTGAAGGAGAAAGTCAATGTGCAGAGAAGCATATATAAAATGAGCACATTCAGGTAAAACAATAACAATCATTTGAATATGCTTGAATACCTGTTTATGTTTATATGTGTGTTTATATGTGCAGATGATACGCTTACCTCTGTGTGTGCTTGTTTTAGCAAGGATTAGATTGTTGACATGAATTACCTTGAATTCACTTGTGAGAAAGGACTCGGAGGAGAGTTAGAACATGCAGGAAGAGTGCACTTAAAAAGCATGGATGATATATATACATTTCCATTTTAGTAATGTTAGGTATGAGTCTAGATAATGTGTACTGTAATTGTTCTCATCTATTTAAATGCCTTATGTGCAAATATGAGTTCAAACTTAGAAGACCCAAAAAGGTAGTGTTAGTGCCATACGTAATGACTTACAGGGAATCAAGCAATTTACAGAGCAATGTTAAGTAGAGTATGACCCAGTTTCCATTAAAGCAAACAAACCAAGAGATCTACTTGTGTACCTGTGACTGTGTGTATGTGTCCCAGCAGAGAAATGTGGGGAAGGATACACATGTGTCTATTAACATTGGATATCTTGGGGGAACAGGAGCAAATTATATATGAGGGTGGGACCCTGATTGTAACTTTTTCATTATACAAATCAGTACTCTTAGAGGTGTTATAAAAAAGACTTTTAGAGCTTTGAGAGTTGATAAACATCATAGATATATATTTTAAGAACTCTTTTTGGATGTTTTTTAAACAGGGAAATATCTTTAACAACAGATGCAAAGACTTTAATCACTGGAAGAAGATCACACCACAGACAGTTCAGCAGTCAAACCCAACGGATTTCTTGCTTGTGCTTGGAGACACCCCCACGTGTCTGTCAGTTTGTCATACTGTGGGGGCTTGTGTGTTGCTGTGATGCTGGAAGCTTATGCCACCCGTATTCAGATACCAGCAGGGTCACCCATGGAGGACAGGTTTCAGCTGAGCTTCCAGACTAAGACAGACTAGGAAGAAGGATCTGGCAGTCTACTTCTGAAAAGCATTAGCCAGTGAAAACCTTATGAATAGCAGCGGAACATTGTCTGATACAGTGGTGGAAAATGAGCCCCCAGGTTGGAAGGCACTCAAAAGATGACTGGGGAAGAGCTGCCTCCTCAAAGTAGAGTCAGCCTTAATGACATGGATGGAATAAAGCTTTCAGGACCTTCATTTGCTGATGTGGCATGACTCAAAATGAGAAGAAACAGCTGCAAACATCCATTAATAACTGGAACATGGAATGTATGAAGTATGAAACTAGGAAAATTGGAAATCATCAAAAACAAAATGGAACACATAAATATCGATATCCTAGGCATTAGTGAGCTGAAATGGACTGGTATTGGCCATTTTGAATTGGATAATCATATCAAATACTCTGCTGGGAATGACAACTCGAAGAGGGATGGTGTTGCATTCATTGTGAAAAAGAACGTTTCAAGATCTATCCTGAAGTACAACGCTGTCAGTGATAGGATAATATCCATACGCCTACAAGGAAGACCAGTTAATACGACTATTATTCAAATTTACGCACCAACCTCTAGGGCCAAAGATGAAGAAATACAAGATTTTTATCAGCTGCTGCAGTCTAAAATTAATCGAACATGCAATCAAGATGCATCGATAATTACTGGCGATTGGAATGCGAAAGTTGGAAACAAAGAAGAAGGATCAGTAGTTCGAAAATATGGCCTTGGTGATAGAAACAATGCCAGAGATTGAATGATATAATTTTGCAAGACCAACTACTTCTTCATTGCAAATACCTTCTTTCGCCAACATAAACGGCGACTATACACATGGACCTCACCAGATGGAACACACAGAAATCCAATTGACTACATCTGTGGAAAGAGACGATGGAAAAGCTCAATATCATCAGTCAGAACAAGGCCAGGGGCTGACTGTGGAACAGACCATCAATTGCTCATATGCAAGTTCAAGCTGAAACTGAAGAAAATGAGAGCAAATCCACGAGAGCCAAAATATGACCTTGAGTATATCCCCCCTGAATTTAGAGACCATCTAAAGAATAGATTTGATGCACTGAACACTAGTGACTGCAGACCAGACGAGTTATGGAATGACATCAAGGACATCATCCATGATGAAAGCAAGAGGTCACTGAAAAGACAGGAAAGAAAGAAAAGACCAAGATGGATGTCAGACGAGACTCTGAAACTTGCTCTTGAGCATCGAGCAGCTAAAGCAAAAGGAAAAACTGATGAAGTAAAAGAACTGAACAGAAGGTTTCAAAGCACCTCTCAAGAAGACAAAGTATTATAATGACATGTGCAAAGAGCTGGAGATGGAAAACCAAAAGGGAAGAACATGCTCGGGGTTTCTCAAGCTGAAAGAACTGAAGAAAAAATTCAAGCCTTGAGTTGCAATAGTGAAGGATTCCATGGGGAAAATATTAAATGACAGAGGAAGCATCAAAAGAAGATGGAAGAAATACACAGAGTCATTATACCAAAATGAATTAGTCAATATTCAACCATTTCAAGAGGTGGCATATGATCAGGAACTGATGGTACTGAAGGAAGAAGTCCAAGCTGCTCTGAAGGCATTGGCGAAAAACAAGGCTCCAGGAATTGAAGGAATATCAATTGAGATGTTTCAACAAACAGATGCAGCGCTGGAGGTGCTCACTCGTCTATGCCAAGAAATATGGAAGACAGCTTCCTGGCCAACTGACTGGAAGAGATCCATATTTATGCCTATTCCCAAGAAAGGTGATCCAACTGAATGTGGAAATTATAGAACAATATCATTAACATCATAGACAAGCAAAATTTTGCTGAAGATCATTCAAAAACGGCTGCAGCAGTATGTCAACAGGGAACTGCCAGAAATTCAGGCTGGTTTCAGAAGAGGACGTGGAACCAGGGATATCATTGCTGATGTCAGATGGATCCTGGCTGAAAGCAGAGAATACCGGAAAGATGTTTACCTGTGTTTTATTGACTGTGCAAAGGCATTCGACTGTGTGGATCATAACAAACTATGGATAACACTGTGAAGAATGGGAATTCCAGAACACTTAATTGTGCTCATGAGGAGCCTTTACATGGATCAGGAGGCAGTTGTTTGGACAGAACAAGGGGATACTAATTGGTTTAAAGTCAGGAAAGGTGTACGTCAGGGCTGTATTCTTTCACCATACCTATTCAATCTGTATGCTGAACAAATAATCCGAGAAGCTGGACTATATGAATAAGAACGGGGCATCAGGATTGGAGGAAGACTCATTAACAACCTGCGTTATGCAGATGACACAACCTTCCTTGCCGAAAGTGAAGAGGACTCGAAGCACTTACTAATGAAGATCAAAGATCACACCCTTCAGTATGGATTACACCTCAACATAAAGAAAACAAAAATCCTCACAACTGGACCAATGAGCAACATCATGATAAACAGAGAAAAGATTGAAGTTGTCAAGGATCTCATTTTACTTGGATCCACAATCAACAGCCGTGGAAGCAGCAGTCAAGAAATCAAAAGATGCATTGCATTGGGCAAATGTGCTGCAAAGGACCTCTTCAAAGTGTTGAAGAACAAGGATGTCACCCTGAAGACGAAGGTGTGCCTGACCCAAGCCACGGTGTTTTCATTCACATCATATGCGTGTGAAAGCTGGACAATGAATAAGGAAGACTGAAGAAGAGTTGACGCCTTTGAATTGTGGTGTTGGCAAAGAATATTGAATACACCATGGACTGCCAAAAGAACGAACAAATCTGTCTTGGAAGAAGTGCAGCCAGAATGCTCCTTAGAGGCAAGGATGGCGAAACTGCGTCTTACATACTTTGGACATGTTGTCAGGAGGGATCAGTCCCTGGAGAAGGACATCATGCTTGGCAGGGTACAGGGTCAGTGGAAAAGAGGAAAACCCTCAACAAGGTGGACTGACACAGTGGCTGCAACAATGAGCTCAAGCATAACAACAATTGTAAGGATGGCGCAGGACTGGGCAGTGTTTCATTCTGTTGTGCATAGGGTCGCTGAGTCAGAACCGACTCGATGGCACCTAACAACAACAACAACAACTTGGAGACGATGAGCTTTTATTGTCTCTACACCTGGAAATGACCAACAAGAACCTCGTAAGGGTCCATGAAGTTCCTCCTCAAACATCTCCTGCAAGTACATGTCTACAGGTAAATGAAGAAGCCTGGACACCATGTGCAGTTCACTAGGTAACTCATAGACCACTAGAAGATTCTCTTTCCCTGATATGCTATTACCACTTTCTTCTACTTGTTGCTCTGCTGGAAAACCTACCCTTTGCGTGCTACATCTTTTCCTGGACTGAACGTACAGGAAGTTAACGGGGAAGATGCAGCTTTTAAGAAAAAAGATTTTGACCAAAAGGTATAAGGAGAGTACGACATCCCCAGCCAGCCTCTACTCACCATGGGGATGCCAGCCCACTCACACTCTAGTACCTCTGAGCATTGAGCGCTTTCTGTTTTGATCATAAGGAGACTGCATAATTCACCTCACTTGAAAGCCCTCTCTTTCTCTGCCTCTGATGCTGTCTCTGGCAGGACAGCCTGTCACTCTTGAGAAATACAAACAGGGCAGACTGTGAATGGAGATACCTGTTCTGGAGGGCTTGCCCTTCCATCCTTGCCCCTGAAGGCTTCCCTGTGCCACTGGGAATGTCATCTCCCGGAGGAAGGACATGCTTCTGGCACCTCCAGTGTTTCCCAGGTCCTAGTACTTGCTGTTGGGGCTGAACCTTGGGCTTTTCTGGTCAGTATTGAGTCTGGGCCTGAATCTGCCCCTTCTCACCCTCACCTCTGATCATCTGTGTTCTTGTTATTCTCCTAGGGATAGGAGGCCTTGCCCTCTCTTCTGCTGTTTTCATCTCAGCCAAGCTTTTTCTTCCAATCCTCTGACCTCAGGACAGGTCAGGTTATACCACAGAAAAAAGAAAAACCAAACAAATGCCATTGACATGTTCACAGCCAGAGGGTAAAACCTGTTTTAAAGAAAGAGTTCCAAAACTTTACCCCTAACCTCCTGGGAGGTTCTGTGCAAGGATTACCTATAATTACTGGATCTCCTGTTATCCAGAAAAGGAGACCACCCAGTGGAATTTTCTAAACCATCTCCCACTATACTCCCCCAAAGAGGCAACGACAATGTACCCTAATCATAAACCCAGATTCCCCTGTGAGGCCAGTAATGGATGGGGTGAGCTGGCTTTACCAGTCCTTCTCTCCTCCTGAAAGGCCCTCCTCCTCTTTTGCCTGGAGGCTGCTGGGAAGGGAAACTGCAGTCCTTGGTTTAGGCCTTTATGCCCATTGCTCACCTGCAGGCAGTTTTCCCCACAGCCTGCTGTCTCTCTGGTTCCTTCTGTGACAAAGAACTCAGTGACACCCCCTTCACCATCACACCTCCCTTAGAGCTGTCTTTGAGGGCCCCCTTCTCAGCCTCCCAAGTCCCACTGAAATCCCATTTTTCTCTCCCTACTTATGCTGTGCTCATCCTCAGGGTCCTGAGACCTCACCATCCTGATGAGGCCCATCCTCTCCTCTCCTGGGACAGGGGAACCTCTGAGGTGAACTTGATGTCTGAAGTCAGCTGCCCTGGGGCTTCTGTCCAGGCCCCCCTAGGGCTGGAGATCTCCATACACTTGGCATGGGAGGGTGGGGACACAGGGTCAGGAGGGGAGGTTCTTACAGGGGAGGTGAGTTAAAGGAAACTGAACGGTGGTCTTGACAGACCAAAAACCTGTTGCCATGGTATTGATTGCAACTCATGGAGATCCCAATTGTTTCAGAGTAGAGCTGCACTGAGTAGGATCACAGAAGTAGATCACCAGGCCTGTCTTCCGTGGGCCATTGGGTAGGTTGAAACCACAAACTTTCTGGGTAGTAGCTGATGACAGGACCCACATTTCCCAGTGCAAAATGCCCTGCTCCTCCTAGTCCTGGGGTGCTGGCAGGTCTTCAGGCGCTTCCCCCTCTGGCCTTGGTTCTCCACCTGTGCTTTCTGCAGCCTGGCCTCCTGCCTCTGCAGCCTCTCCAGCTGGTGCCTCAGTCTCTTGAGCTCTTCTCTCTGCTTCTGCAGCTGCTCCGCCAGGCGTCTGCAGACAGCTCTCTTCTGTCTCACCTTCCTCTTCTTGGTGGCCATCAGGCAGCGCCTGGCCAGCTGGTGGCAGCGTCGAGGCCTGTACTGGGCTGAGAGTGGCCACTGCCTCTCCAGCAGCTCTTCATAGAAGACCTGGAAGCTGAAGCCCTGGTTCACCCCATGCTCTGAATGGTCACCAGGGCCTCCTGGGACTGGAACACACAGCAGCAGGCCATGCAGCAGAAGCCACGAATTGCGGGTCACCAACCACTCCGGGGTAGAGGCCCAGGACCTCTCCCCGTGCTCCTCCCCTTGGACCCTGGGCTCTGGGGTGCTGGCCTTGGGCCCCTCCTGCCATGGCTCCAGGGTGCTGACCAGGGACTCAGTGGCCAGACTGGGGCAGAGCCAATGGCGCTCTCCTCAGAGAGCTTGGCCTCAAAGACCTGGGGCATCTTGCCCACGGGGGCAAAGGAGGTTTTGGTCTGCCAGGCCACGGCCACACCCTTGACCATGCACACCTGGGTGAAATAAGCGCACCTGATCCATCGCTTCTCTGAAGCAGCCCTGTAGCTGGAGGAGTGAGAGGTCTGCTCAGTGGAAGCTGAGGGAAAAGATTTCTCTGATGGTCTTGGAATCTTCCTGGGCCTGGAGCTTGGGCTTTTTGCTGTGCATGTTGTTGGCTGTGTGGCCTTTTCCTCTTGGGTGGAGACCTCTGAGAATAAAGAGGTTATTTACATAAGCTTTCAGGGCCCTGGTTCTCAACTATGAGCCCAAGACTCTGGTCTCAGGGATCCCTGGAGTCTTCTCCATCACCACCATCCTCCACCTCTGCAGACCTCACCCCTTCTCTCTTTTCCATAGAACCTACCATCCTTTTGGGGACATTGCTGTGAGCAATACAATCTCTGCAAAATGATACTAATGATAGTACCCACTTCCAAGCAGTGGATTCTGACTCATGGCTACCCCATGTGGTACAGAGTAGGGTGTTCTTGGCTGTAATCATTATGGAAGCAGAAGCAAGGCCTCTTTCAGGATGCACTGCATGAGTTTGAAACACTAACCTTTCATTTAGTATCAGAGTGCAAAGGGTTTGTGCCACCGAAGGACCCCTACTAGTGATAGTAGTACCTTATAATAAAGGCTTATGCTCTTTGAGGATAGTATTGTGGGGTTCCTATTTGTAAATAAAGAATCAAGTTAATTTTTTGTGACATTTATTTATATATTGAATGCCAAATGAATTCCCTCCTTTGGAACATGTAAATGTCCTCACTTCCCTAAACCTTCATAATAGTCTGAAACTTCTAAAGATTTCTTTTACAACAGTGATTTTCTTAGTATATTGGCAAATAAACACTCAAACAGGAGAAATGCTCGTCTTTTTTAAACCTCTTTGAAGGGAAGACTTTATAGAGGCACTGTACTCAAACTGAAGGAAAAATTTGAATACTTTGTTAAAAGTCTTCCATGTATACCTTTTCCTTGTACCCTTCCTAAACAGGCAACAGTAGAAGGTTAAAGTTGTCTTTTGTAAACAGAAGTCCTCTCTACAGGTCCATGTTAGATAAACTCCTCCAACGTCCTTAGGCAGAAAACAGATGACTGTATGTATCTGAGAGCCTTGATTCTGCAGATGTCAGTGGTCAAATACAACCACACCTGGGTGTGTCTGAGTGGGTTGTCCATGTCAGCCTAAATGTCTGTACGTGTTGCTGAATATGAAGGAACGACAGGAGAGCTCAGAGTGAAGAAAGAGGTGCTCTATGTGAGCTGCATGGAAGGAAATCTCCAGGGAGACACACAGGAGAGGAGGAACCTCCCAGGAGTATATTAGAGGGACACAGAGACCAAGGAGGGAGCAGAAGTCAGGGCTCAGCCACTGCAGGGCAGCACAGGAGAGGGGCAGAGAAGAAAAAGGGGTGGGTGGAAGAGGAGGAAGACCCTGGGTAGGGTGAGAGTTACAGCAAAAGCTCAGGTTCACTGTGGTGAGATTGTGAAACTTCAATTCTAAAGAGAACTTTAAAGCTTGGAGAAAAGGGAAGTCCCTGGAGCTCAGGAGCACGTCATGCCTAGACCTTCTGCTGCCTGAGTCCAGGCTGGGGACTGTTGGAGCGCACAGTGACTGGGAACTCTGGGTCAGCATGGAGTACTGTGCTCCCTCACACCACCCACTCCCAAAACCCCTTGATGCGATTCTTTTAATTCATAGCATGATTTATCATAGTGACCCTACCGGACAGAATAGAACTGCCCCATAGGGTTTTCAAGGAGTGACTGGTACATTCCAACTGCTGACCTTCTCGGTTAGCATCCGTAGCTAGGGGTTCCTCAATCTCATTAAAACATTAAAAATAAGTACAAGCCTCCATAACCACCCTTCTACCTAGTCCTACACCCACTGCCCCACGTGACCACTTGCCTCCTTCAATCCCAGAAACATAAGCGGGAATATTGTAGGCCTAAAATATTGAGTGACTTCTCCTCCCTACTCTGGAAAGCCCTCAATAACAGTACAATGTCATGATTAACCCATTCATGCCTTCATTTACTCATTCACATCACACACTTTGGGAAATTGTCTACTAAATGGCAGAAAGTACTTTCTCAGGGAGGGCCTTAGTGAGCCCCATCACCCCACATCAAAGCCTCATGTACTCTCTTTGTGGCCCCTTTTCCAGGCAAATACAACTCCTCACTGCCAGCCCCCATTGATCAGGGAGAATTTTCCTCCCACCCTTACCTCGATTCTCAGGGAAAGGCCTCTTCCTTTTGTACTGCTGCTCCATCCTGGCTCCGTGAAGATGAGCCAAAAAGGATGGTCTTCTGAAGGACGTCCCTCCCTCTTGCCAGTTACAGATGATGTCCCAAACTCTCACAAGCTGGGGACTGTGATTCAGGACTAACTCTCTGTGATTTGGTAGCTTAAGTCGCTCTCCCACAGGAAACCTCAGACCAACAACCTCTCCAAAGAGCAGCTGGGATCTGAGTGAGCACCATGGCTTCCAGTAACCATTGTGTGACATCATCGCTGACATCGCTCTATTCTAAGGACTTACTTTGAATCTAAACATGGCAACAAGAACAATGTGGCAACCCTTGTGGCAGGGATTAGGATGTTAGTACAGGTAAATTAAATACAAAAAAAAAAAAAAATGAAAGAAAGAAATTGAACATTTTCCCTGCCCTCAAGCGGGTTACCATCTATTCAGGTGACATGAGAGGACAGGGAATGATAACAGTGTGATGGCTGTTGTTTCCCCCAAACCTCTCCTCTGACTCTGTTTGAACCACATCAGTCCAGTCCTGGAAACACATGGCCATTCTGAAGCCCTCACAGGCCCCCTTTGCCTCTGAGGCTTTGCATAGGCTGTTCCCTTTGACTGGAAGATGTTATCTCTTGTCCCCTCTTCCTGGTGATGTATGGTGGTGAAGAGAGCAAACCCCAGCCAAACTCTGGGTTTGTATCCCAAAGTCTCCACTTACTGGCCATATGATCTTGTTTGAGGCATTTAACCTCTCTATGCCTTACTTCCATCTACTTCCGTCATCTGTAAGATTAAGAGAACTCTACCCTACCCATAAGGTTGTTGAGAGAATGCAGTCACTGACTGCTACAGACTAAGATTGTGGGAATGCTCACTGCTAGAGGATCCCTGGTGGTGCAACGGTGAAGTGCTGGCTACTAATCAAAAGAGTGTTAATTCAAACCCATCTAGTAGCTCCAGGGTAGAAAGACCTGACTATCTGATCCAATAAAGATTACAACCTTGGAAACCCTGTGGGGCTGTTCTGCTCTGTCACATGGGGTCAGTAGGAGTCAAAATCAAATCGATAGCACCTAACAACAACAGCACTGTTATTCCTGAGGTCACAGCTTGCTAATGGGGCCTAAACCTCTTGATGTCCCTGCTATAAGTATTAGATAAGTCTACAGTCCCCACATGATAACACTTACTCCCCCACAGCATTCACGGGAGATCCACATTTAAAAATCTGTCTCCTTTGGCAAGGGAGAATGAAGAAAACCAAAGACACAAGGGAAAGATTTGTCTAAATGACTGATGCAGCACAACTGGATGGTGCCTGGCTACCACCGCCGACTGCTCTGACAGGAATCACAATATAGGGTCCTGGACAGAGCTGGAGAAAAATTTATAACAAAATTCTAACTCAAAAAAAAAAAAAAAAAAAAGAGTCTTAATGGTCTGGCAGAGACTGGAGAAACCTGAGAGTATAGCTACTGGATACCCTTTTAGCTTAGTAATGAAGTCACACCTGAGGTTCACCCTTCAGCAAAAGATTAGACGGGACCATAAAACAAAATGAGACTAAAGGGGCACACCAGCCCAGGGGCAAGGACCAAGGACTAGAAGGCTAGGGGGGACAGGAAAGCTGGTAACGGGGAACCCAAGGTCAAGAAGAGGAGAGTGTTGTCATGTTGTGGGGTTGGTAACCAATGTCACAAAACAGTATGTGTATGAATAGTTTAATGAGAAGGTAGTTTGCTCTTTATACCCTCATATAAAGTACAATATATATATTTTTTAATATGTCCCCTTTAAAAGGACTATAAACAACTTGGGGGCAAATACAAGGCTGCCTTATCGTCATAATCCCAGAAAGCAGGACAGTATCTGACACATAATAGGTACTGAATACATTTTAGTTGGATCATTGAATTAATTAATTATGACTCCCACACACACAAAAAAAAATCATTTATAGACAACTAGTACAGAACAGAACTGTTTGATGTGGCACCTGGTGGCACCATCATTCATGGGTAGACTGTTGACCCCAATTCATTAACCTTCCTTGCTCTGAGCCCCAGGATATGTTACACTTACCCTCTTCCCATGCTTTCCCTTGGGAAAGGCTTATGATTACGGACTCACAGAAAAGCAGTGAAAACCTTATGGGGTATATTTCTACTCTGACATACATGGGGTTGCTATGAGTCAGAATCAACTGAATGGCAACTGGTTTTACATACATTAGCACAGACATTTATGTATATTCACACAAATATTTTATGCTGCTCTTTTACTCAGTATTAGCCTTTTCCCATGATAATGCTTTTTGAAGAAGGCATTAAATTGCTTTATAATATTGTTCTGTGTGCATGTACTATGTATTTTTTAGTAATTTTCAGTTGAAATGTTAAATGTGTACGTTTTTAGTCATCTTTAACCTATACTACAACTTTTGACAGACATTGTTGTTGTTAGGTGCCGTCAAGTCGGTTCCGAACCATAGCGACCCTATGCACAACAAAACGAAACACTGCCCAGTCCTGCGCCATCCTTACAATCGTTGTTATGCTTGAGCTCATTGTTGCAGCCACTGTGTCAATCCACCTTGATGAGGGTTTTCCTCTTTTCCGCTGACCCTGTAATCTGCCAAGCATGATGTCCTTCTCCAGGAACTGATCCCTCCTGACAACATGTCCAAAGTATGTAAGACGCAGTTTCGCCATCCTTGCCTCTAAGGAGCATTCTGGACGCACTTCTTCCAAGACAGATTTGTTCGTTCTTTTGGCAGTCCATGGTATATTCAATATTCTTCACCAACACCACAACTCAAAGGTGTCAACTCTTCTTCGGTCTTCCTTATTCATTGTCCAGCTTTCACATGCATATGATGTGATTGAAAATACCATGGCTTGGGTCAGGCGCACCTTAGCGTTCAGGGTGACATATTTGCTCTTCCACACTTTGAAGAGGTCCTTTGCAGCACATTTGCCCAATGCAATGTGTCTTTTGATTTCTTGACTGCTGCTTCCACGGCTGTTGATTGTGGATCCAAGTAAAATGAAATCCTTGACAACTTCAATTTTTTCTCTGTTTATCATGATGTTGCTCACTGGTCCAGTTGTGAGGATTTTTGTTTTCTTTATGTTGAGGTGTAATCCATACTGAAGGGTGTGATCTTTGATCTTCATTAGTAAGTGCTTCAAGTCCTCTTCACTTTCGGCAAGGAAGGTTGTGTCATCTGCATAACGCAGGTTGTTAATGAGTCTTCCTCCAATCCTGCTGCCCCGATCTTGTTCATATAGTCCAGCTTCTTGGATTATTTGTTCAGTGTACAGATTAAATAGGTATGGTGAAAGAATACAACCCTGATGCACACCTATCCTGACTTTGAACCAATCAGTATCCCCTTGTTCTGTCCAAACAACTGCCTCTTGATCCATGTAAAGGCTCCTCATGAGCACAATTAAGTGTTCTGGAATTCCCATTCTTCACAGTGTTATCCATAGTTTGTTATGATCCACACAGTCGAATGCCTTTGCACAGTCAATAAAACACAGGTAAACATCTTTCCAGTATTCTCTGCTTTCAGCCAGGATCCATCTGACATCAGCAATGATATCCCTGGTTCCACGTCCTCTTCTGAAACCAGCCTGAATTTCTGGCAGTTCCCTGTTGACATACTGCTGCAGTCGTTTTTGAATGATCTTCAGCAAAATTTTGCTTGTCTGTGATATTAATGATATTGTTCTATAATTTCCACATTTGGTTGGATCACCTTTCTTGGGAATAGGCATAAATATGGATCTCTTCCAGTCAGTTGGACAGGAAGCTGTCTTCCATATTTCTTGGCATAGACGAGTGATCACCTCCAGCGTTGCACCTGTTTGTTGAAACATCTCAATTGATCTTCCATCAATTCCTGGAGCCTTGTTTTTCGCCAATGCCTTCAGAGCAGCTTGGACTTCTTCCTTCAGTACCATCGGTTCCTGATCATATGCCACCTCTTGAAATGGTTGAACATCAACTAATTCTTTTTGGTATAAGGACTCTGTGTATTCCTTCCATCTTCTTTTGATGCTTCCTGTGTCATTTAATATTTTCCCCATAGAAGCCTTCACTATTGCAACTCGAGGCTTGAATTTTTTCTTCAGTTCTTTCAGCTTGAGAAATGCTGAGCATGGTCTTGCCTTTTGGTTTTCCACCTCCAGCTCTTTGCACGTGTCATTATAATACCTTACTTTGTCTTCTCAAGAAGCCCTGTGAAATCTTCTGTTCAGTTCTTTTACTTCGTCAATTCTTCCTTTTGCTTTAACTGCTTGACCCTCAAGAGCAAGTTTCAGAGTCTCCTCTGACATCCATCTTGGTCTTTTCTTTCTTTCTTGTCTTTTTAGTGACCTCTTGCTTTCTTCATGAATGAAGTCCTTGATGTCATTCCACAACTCATCTGGTCTGCGGTCACTAGTGTTTAATGCATCAAATCTATTCTTCAGATGGTCTCTAAATTCAGGTGGGATATACTCAAGGTCATATTTTGGCTCTCATGGACTTGCTCTGATTTTCTTCAGTTTCAGCTTGAACTTGCATATGAGCAATTGATGTTCTGTTCCACAGTTGGCTCCTGGCCTTGTTCTGACTGATGATACTGAGCTTTTCCATCATCTCTTTCCACAGATGTAGTCAATTTGATTTCAGTGTGTTCCGTCTGGTGAGGTCCATGTGTATAGCCACCGTTTATGTTGTTGAAAGAAGGTATTTGCAATGAAGAAGTAGTTGGTCTTGCAAAATTCTATCATTCAATCTCCGGCATTGTTTCTATCACCAAGGTCGTATTTTCCAACTACTGATCCTTCTTCTTTGTTTCCAACTTTTGCACTCCAATCGCCAGTAAAACTTATCAACCATTAAAACTTCATTTAATTATTGCTGAACACTGTTTACCCCTAGAGATGGTCTCTGGAGCAGCCCTGATCAAGTTTTCTTCCTCTTACTCATTCATGAAGCCCCTTAAAGTATTCCAAGGTATCAACTATGACTTCATGCACTCATCCTTTATTTTTTCAATCAATCAATATTTATGCAGATTCCATGTTCCAGGAATAGTTTACATCATGCAGATACAGGGGTGAAGATTACACACTGTCCCTGCCATCGTGAAGGGGACAAGCCAGTGTGAATGGGAGGGGCAGTGGGGAAATGCAACCAAGAGAAAGGACAGGCCACTGTCCAGGAACTACACTAGACTTCAGAGGGCTTTGTTGGCTGCCATTCACCTGGCAGCTTCTAGATATCAGAGTGCCGTCGGGCTCAGTACTTAGTCCTTTCTCTCTATTGACACCCTCTCTCTAGGATGCCTCAGTGAGCCCATGGCTGTCTGTCTGTTAGTTGAGAAAGTCAAGGTTTATACCTCCAGCCATTTCAACTCCTCCTGGGTTCAGACTCATATTCAAATGTCTGCCTAACTCTCTGTATCAACCTTTTCAGCTATAAAATGTGCATTATAATGACACATTCCTCATATGCCTATCATGCAGAGCAAGTATCTTAAGAAAGGAGAAACGAAGAGTCATGGTACCAGTACATGCATGCACTCAGTAAGTATTAACTGTTAGTATGATTACCTGACATCTCCAAGTGGGAATCTAACGGCTATGCCATGTTATCAAGGCCGTGAGACAAACAATTCTTGGTTCCAAACACTATTTCACTCTTATTAATGAATTTTTCAAGACTTCCATGATGACGGTATGTGTTTTCTTTCATACAATGGATATGTTTAGAAGTTTGGCTGGGTCCTACCTAATGTATTGCTCCAACATTCCTTTGGGCAACCTTTGAGACAAGTTTTAGCCAACTAATGCAGCAAAGAATTAGAATCACTCTCAGCTGCTCATGCAAGGACTCTCAGTTCAGAGTATCTGGTAAGAGTGTTATGGACTGAATTGTGTCCCACAGAAATATGTGTTCAAATTTTAAGTCCTATAACAGTAAAAATGATCCTGTTTGGAAATAAGGGGTTCCTTTTGGGAACCCTGGTGACATAGTGGTTAAGAGCTACATCTGCTAACCAAAAGGTCAGCAGTTTGAATCCACCAAGCACTTCTTGGAAACTCTATGAGGCAGCTCTACTCCGTCCTAAGGGGTCACTATGAGTCAGAATTGATGCAACGGCAGCAGGTTTCGTTTGGGGGTTTTCTTTGTTGTCGTTGTTATGTTATTAATGAGGCCATACCAGTGTATGGTGGGTCCTAAACCTAGTCAGTTCTGAGTTATTCAAATGTGTGGAATAGACACAGAAACACACACAGAGGGGGAAAGGAAGGCAGACGGTGGATACAAATGCATCTGCAGCTCAGGAACTCTAAGGATTGCTGGCAGTTTCTAGACGCTGAGATAGAGCAGGAAGGGACTCCCCCTAGAGTTGTGCTCTGAATTCAGACTTCTAGCCTCCTGAACTGTGAGAAAATACATTTCTCTTTTAAAGCCACCCAATTATCATGTTTTTGTTATGGTAACTCACACAGGTACCAGTGATGATAAATTCAGCCCAATGTAAAATAATGCTCTTTCCTCCTTGGTATTAGTTGTTGGTGTTAGCTGCTGTTTAGTCAGCCTCTGACTCATGGCAACACCATACATAATGGGATGGGACCTTTGTGAGCCATAGTGTGTTCACTGGCTGATTTTCAGAAATAGATCGCCAGCCCTTTTTTTGTCATTCATCTTAGTCTGGAAGCTCTGCTGAAACCTGTTCTGCATCACAGCAACACACAAGCCAACAGTGACAGATGGGTGTTGACTGTGCTTGAGGTGCATTGGCCAGGAATTGAATTGGGGTCTCCTGCATGGAAACCCTGGTGGTGTCGTGGTTAAGTGCTACGGCTGCTAACCAAAGGGTCAACAGTTGAAATCCACCAGGTGCTCCTTGGAAACCCTATGGGGCAGTTCTACTCTGTCCTATACGGTCACTATGAGTCGCAATCAATTCAACAGCAAGGGGTTTTTATGGTCATGGAAGGCAAGAATTCTACCGCTGAACCAGCACTGCCCTCTTCCTCCTTGGTGTGGCCTGCCAGAATCCCGCTCTTTCCCTATCAGTGCCCTCTGCTCTCACCTAAGAGCTATAACAGGGTCAGCTTCATGCTGATGGGTAGAAATTTTATTGATTTTGTGATTGTGGTGAAAATGTATTTTTTTAAGTTTTTAATTATGATTACCTATTGCCTTCAAGTTGATTCCAACTCATAGTGACCCTATAGGACAGAGGAGAACTGCCTCATAGGGTTTCCAAAGCTGTAAGCTTTTATGGAAGCCAACTGCCACGTCTTTCTCTTGAGGAACAGCTGGTGGGTTTGAACTGCTGACTGTTCACTTAGCAGCCGAACACTTAACTACTGTGCCGTGAGGGCTCCTTAGATTTATAATTAACTTTTATTAATTACAATACTTTCCACAGTTTTAAGTTTTTTCTACAGAGACTGCTTAGTAATCTATGCATAATAAAAGTTATGTTTTTTCTTTCTTTTTCTTGTCTTATTGTACAAACTTAGATTTCCATTTTCAATGTTTAATAAATAATAGAAAGCATTCTTATTTTACTGCTAATTTCAAAGGAAATGTCCAACATTTCACATAAATGCCATATTAATTATAGTTTTCCAGGTCAGAGAACTTCTGTTCCATGTTTGCTCAGAGTCCTCATCTCACAGAGTGACTAGATTTTATCCACTGCTTTGTCCCCATCTCTTGAGGTGAGCATGTCTTTTCTTCTTTCACCTATGCATGTGGTGAATTAAATTTTGAAATCCTTAGTATTGCCTCAAACTTGCATGCTAACAATAAACCACCTTGATCATAGCATATTGCATGGTTTATTCTTTGCTGGATTTCATTTGGCGCCATTTTATGTGGGTTTTTGTATCTCAGTTACTTAGCGTGCTTGTCCTATACCTCTTTCTTATACCATCTTTCCTTAAATTGTTATCATTATTAAACTAGCCTTAAGAACCAGTTGGAGGAGTATCTCACAGTTTTCTATTCTTTGTGGCCTATGTAAAAAAACCAAACCCACTGCCATTGAGTCGATTCTGACTCATAGTGACTCTAAAGGACAGAGTAGAACTGTCCTATAGAGTTTCCAGGGAGCACCTGGCAGATTCAAACTGCTGACCTTTGGTTAGCAGCCATAGCACTTAACCACCGCACCACCAGGATTTCCTGTGGCCTATGTACAAATTTAAAATTACCTGTTCTTGCATGTTTGGTGGTAACCTGCCTGAAAATAATCTACGCTTATTGTTTTCTTTGTGTGGATATTTTGAGCTACTGATCCATTTTGTTTAGTGGTTAAAGGCCTCTTCTGGTACGAATTAGAAAAAATTCTACTGCATATCCTAAGCTGCTAGAAACCCATCTTTAAATATTATCTTGATTTTCACGGTTTTCAGCCTCATTCAGGCCAATTAATCAATCCCAGAGTTCCCCCATTTTCCAGTCAGACTCTGGAACTATTCCTGGTACCAATCCCTTTATCTAAGACTTATTTGCAAATGAAGATATAACAGTATGCTATCCAAGCAGTTTTGTGCCCACAGCCTCCTTTAGTCCATAATGTGAGGATACAGTCTTCTAATACTATTTTCTAATTGTTCTTTTTTCTAAGTTTTTTTTTCTTTCCTTTTTTCATCTCTCCCCCTTCCCCCATCTGGTAGTTTTAAAGTTGTGCATTTTATGTTCCGCTGTTCAATCCAGCTGGGATTGACTGTGTGTGTGTGGTGCGCAGCTGCAGCTATGCAGCAAGAGAAGGCACTTCTGGAACCAGAAGGAGGGCAGGGAAGCGGTTGGGTGGTTGGAGGACGAGGCTGTGTAGAGATAGGTACGAGAGTGGTGCGAGGTCACGAGCTGCCCCACAGCAAGGCGGCAGGGCTGTGGCACAGAGCCTGGCCTCATGTGCCTTTTAATACAGGCCCAGCCTGTCCAACCCGAAGTCCTCAAACCCCTGCCCGGCTGCAGGTCCCACAGGAGGAGGGGAAGCTAACAGCCATGGAGGGCAGGGCCCAGGGTGCCTACCTGAGGACTCCTTCTGCCCTACCTGATCACAGCATTTATGCTGATAGGAGGGCAGGAAGCTCATCAGGACGTGGGCCTAGGCGAGGACCCAGGAAAGGTGAGTGAGCTGTGGTCACCCACAGACTCAGGGTCCGCCCATGAGAAGCCCACAGTGTGCCCTTCCAGAAGGAGAAACCAAAGCCACAGAGGCCATACTGCCTGGCCTCCTGGCCCCCTCACTCCAGGCTGGACTCACCGCCTGCACTGCCTTCGGAAGGGCTGTCCAGTTTGGGGAGCAGCAAAGCCCACCCTGGTCTGGGATAGGGACTCTGTTTCCTCCACTCTCATCACTGGCTGTGAGCAGACTCTTATCTGCACAGACTAAAGAGGAATTATCAAAAAGAGCTCCGGACTCCAGATTTAAGGATCATGAATTAACAGAGAGAAATTCAGCTTTAGCAGTGTCTGCCTGGGAGGAGTGCTGGTGGTGCAGTGGTTAAGTGATAGGGCTGCTAACCAAAAGGTAGGTAGTTCAACGCCACTAGGTGGTCCTTGGAAACTCCATGAGGCAGTTCTACTCTGTCCTTTAGGGTCACTATGGGTGGGAATTGACTCCATAGCAATGGGTTTTCTTTTCTTTTTTTTTGGTTTTGGAGGCAAAGATTCATTAGAAAGAAAGAAAGACAGGGAGGGAGGGAGATGAGGAGAAAGGAAGGAAGGAAGGCCTGCTCGAGACCCCAGAGAGAGTGACAGGAGCCTCCTTCTTTTGGCACCCTCCCGTGGTCTCAAGCTTGCTCATCTCCCATCTCTTAAGACTGTATCAACTGCTTTGAGAGTTTTAGAATAAAGATCCCCAGGAATATCACTGCTCTCACCCCTTGAGGGTTTCCCCAGTGCTGGGTTAGACTGAGGACTGAGAATCCTGGGGCTTCCCGGGCCTGTGTACTGGACGGTCAACACTAAGGTTTACAGCCACTTAGAAGATGCTGAGAGTTTTTGAAGCCAGTGACCTCCTCCCTGCCCACCCCCCCCCCCCACACACACCAAAATTCTCTCCATCTGAGTGTAAGGCCGTCATGTCCCCTCAGCAGTGTTTCTTTGAAGGACACTTAAGGGCACTGTGGGTTTGTGCCTTACAGGCTGAAAACCTACCCCTCAGCAGGGAGCAAGGAGCTACTGAAATGACATCTTTGAACTGGCAGAAGGCACAGTCCAGGGTGCTGGGGCAATTTGGGAGGGAGAAAAGAGAATGAGTTAGAAAGTCCCAGTTGTAATGCTGGCCAAGGGGCCAGTGTCCTGAAGCCACGAAACTGACCTAAGGGGAAAAGCCTCACACCTGCCACTCCTGAGCCCTTTTATCCTTCAAAGGAGAAAGTCTTTTTCTGCACTTATGCAACTGGGCAGCACTGAGTTAGGACATGAATGAGACTCCAAAGCCTCTTGGGGCAAATGATGGTCAAGGAGGCTCTGCCAACCCCAACCTGTCCTTCTCTCAGGTCAGAGGACCAGAGCTCCTCCGCTGGTCTAGCAATTTGGAACAGGATGTCATTGGAAGGCAAAAGTGTCACAGACTGGAAATATTTCTTGGGCTCATCTTCTCACAGCTGATTGTCTGGTTTTGTTACACAACTTAGATACAGGACCAGGAGAAGAGTTTGGGGCTTGACACCTGACATCTTAGCACTGGCTCCTGTTTCTTGAGGAGGGAAGAGGTAAAAAGAAGGCAGAGTTTACTATATTCCTTTCCTGAGCCACAGGAAATCCTGACAAAGACCCTCTCAGATAAGGACTGATAGGAAATGCCCTGGTTTACTGTTGAACTTTGTCCTTGAGGTACTTGTTTATGTCATGCATATAAAATATTTTCCACTCAAGGAAGCATTCTAATTCTTAGCTAGACTGTCTACAGAATGACAACACATTATGCGCTAAGATTGGTACTTAAGGGAGTGATTACCCCTCAGAGAAGGCCAGAGGGGAGGTTTATATCCTACATTCCCTAGTGCTGCCATTGCTCCAGGCATGTTTCAATTGCCTCCCTGGGGAAGGCATCCAGAGCTGGCTCATGGCCACTTGGGAATTCAGACTTTTATTTTGTTTGTTACCACCTCTCTTTAGGGGTCCAAAATGTTATACACCAGATGTGACTACAGACATCTCTCATATATTTTCAAAGTTAATTTCATTCTCTAATACTGATTTTTTGATATAACGACTCATTATACCAAAAAGAATTAGTCTATGTTCAACCATTTCAAGAGATAGCATATGATCAGAAACCAATGGTACTGAAGGAAGAAGTCCAAGCTGCTCTGAAGGCATTGGCAAAAAACAAGTCTTCAGGAATTGATAGAACATCAATTGAGATGTTTCAACAAACAGATGCAGCACTGGAGGTGCTCATTCGTCTATGCCAAGAAATACGGAAGATGGCTACCTGGCCAACCGACTGGATGAGATCCATATTTATGCCTATTCCCAAGAAAGGTGATCCAACTGAATGCAAAAATTATAGAACAATATCATTAATATCACAAGCAAGCAAAATTTTGCTGAAGGTAATTCAAAACCAGCTGCAGCCGTATATCAATAGGGAAATTCCAGAAATTCAGGCTGCTTTCAGAAGAGGATGTGGAACCAGGAATATCATTGCTGATGTCAGATGGATCCTAGATGAAAGCAGAGAATACCAGGAAGGTGTTTACCTGTGCTTTAAATGACTATGCAAAGCATTCAGCTGTGTGGATCATAACAAACTATGGATAACACTGCAAAGAATGGGAATTCCAGAACACTTAATTGCGCTCATGAGGAGCCTTTACATGGATCAAGAGGCAGTTGTTTGGACGGAACACAGGGATACTGATTGGTTTAAAGTCAGGAAAGGTGTGCTTCAGGGTTGTATCCTTTCATCATACCTATTTAATCTATATGCTGAGCAAATAATGCCAGAAGCTGGACTATATGAATAAGAACGGGGCATCAGGACTGGAGGAAGACTCATTAACAACCTGTGTTATGGAGATGACACAACCTTGCTTGCTGAAAGTGAAGAGGACTTGAAGCACTTCCTAATGAAGATCAGAGACCACAGCCTTCAGTATGGATTACACCTCAACATAAAGAAAACGAAAATCTTTACAACTGGACCAATGAGCAACATCATGATAAACAGAGAAAAGATTGAAGTTGTCAAGGATCTCATTTTACTTGGATCCACAATCAACAGCCATGGAAGCAGCAGTCAAGAAATCGAATAATGCATTGCATTGGGTAAATCTGCTGCAAAGGACCTCTTTAAAGTGTTGAAAAGCAAAGACATCACCTTGAAGACTAAGGTGTGCCTGACCCAAGCTGTGGTATTTTCAGTCTCATCATATACATGTGAAAGCTGAACAATGAATAAGGAAGACCACAGAAGAATTGACACCTTTGAATTGTGGTGTTGGCAAAGAATATTGAATATACCATGGACTGCCATAAGAATGAACAAATCTGTCTTAGAAGAAGTACAACCAGAATGCTCCTTAGAAACAAGGATGGCGAGACTGCATCTTACATACTTTGAACATGTTGTCAGGAGGGATCAGTCCCTGGAGAAGGACATCATGTTTGGCAGAGTACCAGGTCAGCGGAAAAGAGGAAGACCCTCAATGAGGTGGATTGACATAGTGGCTGCAACAATGGGCTCAACCATAACAATGATTGTAAGGTTGGCTCAGGACCAGGCAGTGTTTTGTTCTGTTGTGTATAGGGTCGCTATGAGTCGGAACTGACTCTACGGCACCTAACAACAACTTGGAGACAATGAGCTTTTCTGGTCTCTACACCTGGAAATGACCAACAAGAATTTTGTCAGAGTCCATGAAGTTAGTCCTCAAACATCTCTTGCAAGTGCATATCTACAGGTAAAGAAAGAAGGCTGGACACCATGTACAGTTCACTAGGTAACTCATAGACTACTAGAAGATTCTCTTTTCCTGATATGCCACTACCACTTTCTTCCACTGGTTTCTCTGATGGAAAACCTACCCTTTTGCATGCTAGACCTTTTTCCTGTACTGAACATAAAGGAAGTTAATTGGGAAGATGCAGCTTTTAAGGAAAAATATTTTGACCAATAGCTCTAGGGACAGTAGGGCCTCCTCAGGCAGCCTATGCCCACTGTGGAAATGCCAGCTCCCTCACTCTCTTGTGCCTCTGAGCATCCAGGGCTTTCTGTTTTGATCATCAGGAGACTGCAGAATTCACCTCGCCTGAAAGCCCTTGCTCCCTCTGCCTCTGACCCTGTCTCTCACAGGAAAGTCTGTCCTGGAGGCCCTGTCCTCCCTTGCTTGCCCCTGACAGCTTCCCTGTACCACTTGGGGTCTCATCACCCAGGGGAAGGACATATCCCTGGCACCTCCAGTGTTTCCAGTTCCTAGTACTTGCTGTTGTGCCTGAAACTTGGGCTTTTCTGCTCATTATCGAGTCTGGGCCTGAATCTGCCCCTTCTCACCCTCACCTCCGATCATCTGTGTTCTTGCTATTTTCCCAGGGGCAAGAGGCGTCACCCTCTCTTTTGCTATTTTCATCTCAGTCAGGCTTTTTCTTCCAGTCCTCTGATCTCAGGACAGGTCATGTTATGCCACAGAAAGAAATACCAAACAAATATCATTGACATGTTCATAGCCAGAAGGTAAAACCTGTTTTAAAGGAAAAAAAAAAAAAAAGGAGTTCCAAAGCTTTACCCCTAACCTCCTGGGAGATGCTGCACAGGAATTACCCCATAATTACTGAATCTACTCTTATACAGAAAAGGAGACCACTCAGTGGAATTTTCTAAACTGTCTCCCACTATACTCGCCCAAAGAGGCAACAACGATGCACCCTAATCATAAACCCAAACTCCCCTGTGAGGCCAATTGTGGATGGGGTAAGCTGGCTTTACAGTCCTTCTCCCCTCCTGAAAGGCCCTCCTCTTTTGCCTGGAGGCTGCTGGGAAGGGAAACTGCAGTCCTTGGTTTAGGGCTTTATGCCCACTGCTCACCTGCAAACAGGTTTCCCCACAGCCTGCCATCTCTCTGGTTCCTTCTACTGCAAAAAACTCAGTAACACCCCCTCCACCATCACACCTCCTTTAGACCTGTCTTTGCAGGGCCCCCTCTCAGCCTCCCAAATTCCACTGAAATCCCATTTCTCTTTCCCTACTTACACTGTGCTCATCTTCAGGGTTCCAAGACCTTGCCATCCAGATGAGGCCTGTCCTCTCCTCTCCTAGGCCAGGGGAACCTTTGAGTGGACCTGGTGTCTGTGGTCAACTGTCCTGGGGCTTCTTCCATCTAGATCCCCTATGACTGGGGATCTCCATGCACTTGGCATGGGAGGGTGGGGACACAGGGACAGGAGGGAAGGTTCTTACAGGGGAGGTGAGTTAAAGGATCCTGAATGAAGGTCTTGACAGACCAAAAACCTGTTGCCATGGTGTTGATTGCAACTCTTGGAGACCCCACTTGTTTCAGAGTACACCTGCACTCAGTAGGGTTTTCAATGACTGTGATAATAAGGAATTAGATCATCAGGTCTTCCTTCCGTGGGCCATTGGGTGGGTTGAAACCACAAAACTTTTCGGTACTAGCTGATGATAGGACCCACATTTCCAGCTCAAACGCCCGGCTCCTCCCAGTCCCAGGGTGCTAGCTAGTCTTCAAATGCTTCCCCCTCTGGCCTTGGTGCTGAGCCAGCACCCTCTGCAACCAGGCCACTTGCCTGTGTAGCCTCTCCAGCTAGTGCCTCAGCCTCCTCAGCCCCCCTTTCTGCTCCTCCAGGCACCTGCAGACCGCTCTCTTCTTCCTCTCCTTCCTCTTCGTGGTGGCCATCAGGCAGCGCCTAGTCAGCTGGTGGCAGCGTCGGGGCCTGTGCTGGGCTGAGGGTGGCAGCCGCCTCTCCAGCAGCTCTGAGTGGGCCACCAGGGCCTCCCAGGACTTGAACATGTGGCAGTAGGCCATGCACCAGAAGCCGCAATCACAGGTCACCAGCTACTCCAGGATAGCCAAATGGGGCCTCTCCTCGTGCTTCTCCCCCTGGACGCTGAGCTCTGGGATATAGGCCTCCTCTTGCCAGGGCTCCAGGGCGCTGACAAGGGGATCTGTGTTGGCCAGACTCGGGGCACAGCCAATTGTGCTCTCCTCTGGAAGCTCGGCCTCAAAGACCTGGAGCATCTTGCCCACAGGGGCAAAGGAGGTTTTGGTCTGCCAGGCCACGGCCACACCCTTGACTGTTTGCACCTGGGTGAAGTATGCGCACCTGATCCATCCCTTCTCTGGAGTAGCCCCGTAGCTGGATGAGTGAGAGGTCTGCTCAGTGGAAGCCGAGGGAAAATACCTCTCTGATGGTCATGGAATCTTCCTGGGCTTGGAGCTTGGGCTTTTTGCCATGGATGTTGTTGGCTGCATGGCACTTCCCTCTTGGGTTGAGAACTCTGAGAATAGAGTTATTTTATGTGATCTCTGGGTCTTGGGAAGACTCATCTATGAGCCAAAGGATGTGGTCTCGGGGATCCCTGGGGCCTGTCCATTACCACCATCCTCCACCTCTGGGAAGCCCCATCAGTTCTCTCTCTTTCCTGGGACCCCTCCCTCCTCTTGGGGGCGCTGCTGTGGGAGACAAATCGCCTGGGCACAATGACACTAATGATAGTAGGACCTTGTAACAAAAAATATATATTCTGAAAGCACTGTAATACATCTTGGGATTTTATATTCATAAATAGAGGATCATCAAATATCCTCCCTACCCCCTTTATTTGCTGAGTGCTCAGGGAATTTGCTTCTTTGGAACATGGAAATGACCTCATTTTCCTGAAATTTTACAATATTTTGTGGCTCCTCCAAAAGAAGTTTTTTATGGAAGCGATTTTCTTAGTAAATTTAAACAGGCAAATGGGAGAAATTTTCACCTTTTTAAAAAAAAAATTTATTGTGCTTTAAGTGAAAGTTTACAAATCAAGTCAGTTTCTCACACAAAAACTTATATACACCTTGCTACCTACTCCCAATTGCTCCCCCCCAATGAGACAGCCCACTAGCTCCCTCCACTCTCTCTTTTTGTGTCCATTTTGTCAGCTTCTAACCCCCTCTACTCTCTCATCTCTCCTCCAGGCAGGAGATGGCCAACATAGTCTCAAATGTCCACCTCATCCAAAAAATTCACTCCTCACCAGCATCCCTCTCCATCCCATTGTCCAGTCCAATCCATGTCTGAAGAGCTGGCTTCGGGAATGGTTCTTGTCCTGGGCCAAAAGAAGGTCTAAGGGCCATGACCACTGGGGTCCTTCTAGCCTCAGTCAGACCATTAAGTCTGGTCTTTTTAAGAATCTGGGGTCTGCATCCCACTGCTGTCCTGCTCCCTCAGGGGTTCTCTGTTGTGTTCCCTGTCAGGGCAGCCATGGTTGTAGCTGGGCACCATCTAATTCTTCTGGTCTCAGGCTGATGTCATCTCTGGTTTATGTGGCCCTTTCTGTCTCTTGGGCTCGTGATTACCTTGTGTCCTTGGTGTTCTTCATTCTCCTTTGATCCAGGTGGGCTGAGACCAATTGATGCATCTTAGATGGCAGCTTGCTAGCATTTAAGACCCCAGATGCCACTCTCCAAAGAGGGATGCAGAATGTTTTCTTAATAGATTTTATTACGCCAATTGACTTAGAAGTCCCCTGAAACCATGGTCCCCAAACCCCCTCCCCTGCTACGCTGGCCTTCGAATCAGTTTATTCAGGAAACTTCTTTTCTTTTGGTTTAGTCCAGTTGTGCTGACCTCGCCTGTATTGTGTGTTGTCTTTCCCGTCACCGAAAGTAGTTCTTATTTACTATCAAATTAATGAATACTCCTTTCCCACTCTCCTTCCCTCCCCCATCTCATAACCATCAAAGAATATTTTCTTCTCTGTTTAAACTATTTCTCGAGTTCTTATAATAGTGGTCTTATACAATATTTGTCCTTTTGCAACTGACTAATTTCACTCAGCATAATGCCTTCCAGATTCCTCCATGTTATGAAATGTTTCACAGATTCATCACTGTTCTTTATTGATGTGTAGTATTCAATTATATGAATATACCATAATTTATTTATCCATTCATCCTTTGATGGGCACCTTGGTTGCTTCCATCTTTTTGCTATTGTAAACAGTGCCACAATAAACATGGGTATGCATATATCTGTTTGTGTAAAGGGTCTCATTTCTCTAGGATATATTCCAAGGAGTGGGATTCCTGGATCATATGGTAGTTCTATTTCTAGCTTTTTAAGGAACGGCCAAATCAATTTCCAAAGTGGTTATACCATTTTACATTCCCAGCAGCAGTGTATAAGTGTTCCAGTCTCTCCACAGCCTCTCCAACATTTATTGGTTTGTGTTTTTTGGATTAATGCCAGCCTTGTTGTTGTGATATGAAATCTCATTGTAGTTTTGATTTGCATTTCTCTAATGGCTTTTTTTTAATGGCTAATGATTGTGAGCATTTCCTCACGTATCTTTTAGCTACCTGAATGTCTTCTTTAGCTACCTGAATGTCTGTTCACATCTTTTGCTCATTTTTTAATTGGGTTATTTGTCTTTTTGCAGTTAAGTTTTTGCAGTATCATGTAGATTTTAGAGATCAGATGCTGATCAGAAATGCCATAGCTAAAAACTTTTTCCCAGTCTGTAGGTAGTCTTTTTACTCATTTCGTGAAGTCTTTGGGTGAGCATAGGTGTTTGATTTTTAGGAGCTGTCAGTTATCTACTTTTTCTTCTGCATTGTTAGTAATGTTTTGTATACTGTTTATGCCATGTATTGGGGCTCCTCATGTTGTCCCTGTGTTTTCTTCCATGATCTTTATCGTTTTAGATTTTATATTTAGGTCTTTGATCCATTTTGAGCTCGTTTTTGTGCATGGTGTGAGGTATGGGTCTTGTTTCATTTTTTTGCAGATGGATATCCATTTATGCCAGCACCAGTTGTTAAAGAGACTGTCTTTTCCCCATTTAACTGCTTTGGGGCCTTTGTCAAATATCAACTGCTCATATGTGGATGGATTTATGTCTGGGTTCTCAATTCTGTTCCATTGGTCTATGTATCTGTTGTAGTACCAGTACCAGGCTGTTTTGAGTACTCTGGTGGTATAATAGGTTCTAAAATCAGGTAGTGTAAGGTCTCTCACTTTGTTCTTCTTTTTCTTCTTCTTTTTGCCTTATTTATCCAGGGCCTCTTTCCCTCCCATATGAAGTTGGCGATTTGTTTCTCCATCTCATTAAAAAATGCCATTGGAATTTGGATCAGAATTACATTAAATCTATAGATCACTTTTGGTAGAATAGATACTTTTATAATGTTGTCTTCCTATCCATGAGCAAGGTATGTTTCTCCACTTATGTAGTTCTCTTTTAGTTTCTTGCAGAAATGCTTTGTAGTTTTCTTTGTATAAGTCTTTTACATATCCTGTAAGATTTATTCCTAATTATTTTATCTTCTTGGGGGCTACTGTAAATGGTGTTGATTTGGTGGTTTCCTATTCAATGTTCTTTTTGATAGTGTAGAGGAATCCAACTGATATTTGTATGTTTATCTTGTATCCGATACTCTGCTGAACTCTTCTATTAGTTTTAGTAGTTTTCTTGAGGATTCCTTAGGGTTTTCTGTGTGTCATCTGCAAATAGAGATACTTTTACTTCTTCCTTGCCAATATGGATGCCCTTTAATTCTTTATCTTGCCTAATTGCTCTGGCTAGGACCTCCACTACAATGTCGAATAAAAGCAGTGATAAAGGGCACCCTTGTCTGGTTCCCGATCTCAAGGGGAATGTTTTCAGGATCTCTCCATTTAGGATGATGTTTGCTAGTGGCTTTGTAAAAATGCCCTTTATTATGTTGAGGAATTTTCCTTCTATTCCTATTTTTCTGAGAGTTTTCATCATGAATGAATGTTGAATTTTTCACCTCTTTTTAAGGGTAGCCTTTCGTAGAAGAAATCATACTTACAGTTAGAGAATAATTTGTATATTTTGTTAAGACTCTGACAGGTATACCTCTTCATTGTACACTTCTTAACCAAGCCACAGTAGTAGGTTAAAATCGTTTTAACCTATTTAACCTTGAAAACAATTGAACAGAAGCCCCTTACCATGTCCTTATTCGATGAGTGACTTCAGAGTGATACAGAAAACATATGTGCAGCTAAGAGCCTTGATGCCACAAACCTGAGAGGTCAAGACACAACCACCTCACCTGTGTGTGTCTGGGAGGGTGGTATGTGTCAATGTAGGGTCTATCTATGTACGTTTCTGAATATGAGGGAAACATTGGAGAGCTCAGGATGAAGAAAGAAAAGACACAGGCAGGTTGGGTATGTGAGTGTGGGGTGGGGTGCAAGGTAGCAAAAGCTCTCAGAAGTGAGTTAGAGGCCAGGCAGAGGACGAAGAAGAAAACAGGAAGCAGGACTGGGGCAGTCCGGGGCAGCATAGTGGAGCAGCTGAAAAGATGGAGGAAGGGGGTGGAAGGCAGACACTGGCTGATGAAAGGGTGCACAGCTAGGAATCACAGAAGCTTTGGCTCAGTTTGTTGTTGGTTGCTGTGAAGTTGATTCTCACTTGTGGCGACCCCATGTGTTACAGAGTAGAACTGCTCCATTGGCTTTTCTTTACTATAATCCTAATAGAAGCAGATTGCCAGGCCTTTTCTTCCCAGTACTCCTGGGTGAGTTCAGACCTCCCACCTTTGGGTTAGCAGTTGAGCACAAACTGCATCACCTAGGCACCTCCACCTACTTAACCTGTACTTCAAGTTAAGTAGAGTAGGAATTTAAAATTCTATCCTGAAGTGAGGCTTTGCTGTGACTGGTTGTTAAGCCTTTGGAAGAGGAGAAGGGAAGTCCCCGGGTCTAGAGGGATGGTGTCTGTCCTGACCTTCTTCTGCCCAAACCAGGCTGGGGGCAGCATAGGTCACAGTGGTATGGATACAGTGCTTCCTCACGCCACCCACTCTCATATGCTCCTGAGAAATTTTACATCTTTCATTATTCCTGACATGACATATTAATTCAATCTCATTTGAAAAAATGATTAAAATGAATAACAAATCTCCCTAAACACGCTTCACCCCCTGTCCCAGTTGCCCAGTGGCTTCCTCAACATAAAGGAGGAGGTTCCCAAGCCTGAACGGTTGAGTAACTTGTCTGTCCCTATTCAGAAAGGCCCTTAGAGTTACAATAGTGTTCTTTGGTTCACTCACTCATTCTTTTATTCACATCACAGTTTTGTTGTCTACTAAATGACAGAAAGTACTTTCTCTGGGAAAGCCACGTCATCTCCTTACTCAAAATCCAAATCTTGTCTTTTTTGGGTGAAATCAGACTCTTTACCACCCATCTCCTGTCAATCAGGAAGAATTTTTCTTCCACCCCTACCCGAGCCTTAGAGAGAGGCCTCTCCTTCCCATATTGCTGTTTCATCCTGACTGGGTGAAGGTAAACAAAAACAAAACAAAGGTCTCCCAAAGGATGCTTATCCTTCTCTTCCAAGCTTTCATGAGTTGGGAACTCCGACTCTGGAATTGCTCTCTGTGAATTGGTAGCTTAAGTTGCTCTCCCACAGGAGACCTCAGATCCACAACCTCTCCAAAGAGCAGTTGGATCTGAGTGATGTCACCCTTGTGTGACATCATTGCTGACATTGCTCAGCTTTGAGGGCCCAGTTTGAAAGTTAACAAGACAAAATAAACATGGCAGCTTTTGGAAGTGTTGGGAGAATTAGGAGAAACTTTATAATAATTATATAATAAAAATGAAACTTTTCCCTGCCGTCAAAGAGGTTACCATTCCATCGGGAAAAGAAATGTGAATTCAGGGAATGATAACAGAGTGTGATGGTTTGTTGTTTCTCCCAAACCTCTCATCTCTGTTTGAATCTTAGATGACTGCTCACTAGATGCCATTCACCAAAATAGGATACAGAACATTTTCTTAATGAACTTTGTTGTGCCAATTGACCTACCAAAACCAAAAACCAAGCCCAGTGCCATCGAGTCGATTCTGACTCATAGCGACCCTATAGGATAGAGTAGAACTACCCCATAGAGTTTCCAAGGAAAGCCTGGCGGATTTGAACTGCCGACCCTTTGGTTAGCAGCCGTAGCACTTAACCATTACACCACCAGGGTTAATTGACCTACATGTCCCCCAAATCCATGGTCCCCAGACCACCATCCCTGCTACTCTGTCCCTCGAAGTGTTTGGCTGTGTTCAGGAATCTTCTTAGCTTTTGGCTTAGTCCAGTTGTGCTGACTTCCCCTGTATTGTGTGTTGTCCTTCCCTTCACCTAAGATAATATTTGTCTACTATTACAGTTAAAAAGCTGTCTTTGGAATCTGAGTCAGGGTTGCATTGTATCTGTAGATCATTTTTCATAGAATTGACATTTTCACAATGTTAGTGAATCCCCCTCTCCCTCTCTCCCCACCATCTTAACCATCAAAGAATGTTTCCTTCTGTGTTTAAACATTTTCATGAGTTCTTAGAATAGTGGTCTCATACAGTATTGTCCTTTTGTGACAGACTAATTTAACTCAGCATAATTTTATTAATGCCTTCCAGATTCCTCCATGTTATGTTTCACAGATTCATCATTGTTCTGTATTGTCGTGTAGTACTCCATTGTGTGCATAATTTGTCTATCCATTTGTCCGTTCATGGGCACCTAGGTTGTTTCCATCTTTTTGCTGTTGTGAACAGTGCTGCAATGGACATGGGTATGCATATACCTATTTGTGTGATGGCTCTTATTTTTATAGAGTATATTTCAAGGAGTGGGGTTGCTGGATCGTATGGTACTTCTATTTCTAGTTTTTTAAAAAAGCACAACAAATTGATTTCCAGAGTGATTTTACCATCTTACATTCCCACCAGTAATGTATAAGTGTTCCAGTTGCTTCACAACCTGTCCAACATTTATTACTTTTTGTTTTTTGGATTAATGGTAGCTTTGTTGGGATAAGATGGTATCTCATTGTAGTTTGACTTGCATTTCTCTAATGGCTAATTATTGTGTGCATTTCCCCAGATACCTGTTACCCGCCTGAATGCCTTCTTTGGTGAAGTGCTTGTTTATATCATTAGCCCATTTTTCAATTGGGTTGTCTTTTTTTCTTGTCGAAGTTTTGCAGTATCATGTAGATTATAGAGATTAGACCGTGATCAGATATGTTATAGACAAAATTTTTTTCCCAGTCTGTAGGTTGTCTTCTTACTCTTTTGGTGAAGTCTTTGATGAGCATAAGTGTTGCTTTTTATGTGCTCCCAGTTATCTATTTTCTCTTCTGGTGTTTGTGCATTGTCAATTATGTTTTATATTCTGTTTATACCATATATTAGGGGTCCTACTGTTGTCCTTGTTTTTTCTTCCATGATCATTATTGTTTCAGATTTTATATTTAGGTCTTTGATGGATTTTGAGTTCATTTTTGTGCATGGTGTGAGGTATGGGTCTTGTGTCATTTTTTGCAGCAGATATCCAGTTATGCCAGCACCATTTGTTAAAGAGACTGTCTCTTCCCCATTTAACAGACCTTGGGCCTTTGTCAAATATCAGCTACTCATAGGTGGGTGAATTTACTTCTGGATTCTCATTTCTGTTCCATTGGCCTATGTATCTGTTGTTGTATGAGTACCAGGCAGATTTGACTACTGTGGCACTATAATACATCCTAATATCAGGTAGTGTTGGGCCTCCCACTTTGTTCTTCTCTTTAAGTAATGCTTTACTTATCAGGGGCCTCTTCCCTTTCCATATGAAGTTGGAGATTTGTTTCTCCATCTCATTAAAAAATGTCACTGGAATTTGAATCGGGATTGCCTGGTATCTGTAGATTGTTTAGTGTAGAACTGATGTTTTCACAAAGTTGAATCTTCCCATCCATGAGCAAGGTATATTTTTCCACTTATGTAGGTCTTTTTTGGTTTCTTGCAGTAGCATCTTATAGTTTTCTTTGTATAGGCCTTTTATGTCTCTGGTTAGATTTATTCCTAAATATTTTATCTTCTTGGGGGCTATGGTAAATGATATTGATTTGGTGATTTGCTCTTAGATGTTCTCTTTGTTGGTGTAGAGGAATCCAACTGATTTTTGTATGTTTACTTTGTATCCTGATACTTTGCTGAACTCTTCTGTTAGTTTCAGAAGTTTTTTTGTGGATTCATTAGGGTTTTCTGTGTATGAGATCATATCATCTGCCAGTAGAGACACCTTTACTTCTTCCTTACAAATTTGGATGCCCTTGATTTCTCCTTCTAGCCTAATTGCTCTGGCTAGGAACTCCAGCACAATGTTTCATAAGATTGGTGATAAAGGACATCCTTGTCTGGTTCCTATTCTCAAGGAGAATGCTTTCAGTCTCTCTCCATTTAGGATGATTTTGGCTGTTGGCTTGGTATAAATACCCTTTAGTATGTTGAGAAATTTCCCTCCTATTTCTATTTTGCTGAGAGTTTTTGTCATGAATGATTGTTGGACTTGTCAAATACCTTTTCTGCATGAATGGATAATATCATGTGGTACTTGTCTTTTGTTTTATTTGTTTAATGGATTACATTGATTTTTTTTCTAATGTTGAACCATTCCTGCACAGCTGGTATGAGGTGATTCATGGGGCAGTGGAGGTCATGGAATGGGGTGGGTGCATTAGGGAAGTGCCTGGTTTAAGAAACAGTTTTCTACATTGAGTAATTTTTTTTTTTTTTGCAATGAGTAATTCAGTGGAGTAATTCAGTCCTCCTTATCTGCAGTGGTTAGTGGAAGTGCTGATAGCTGAGAAAGTGGAGTGCTTCACAATTGCCAGTTGGCTTTTTGGAGAGAAAACTGAATGTTTGGAGCACTGAATGGCCTTGGCTTTTCTAAATAATTAAAGGTGATAAGAGAAAGTGGATGGTCTTTGAACACTGACCTTGGAAAAGCAACTCCCAAGAGTGTGGCTTGTTGACAGCAGGAATGAATGTCACTTATAAATGACAGCAGTCCCTTTATTTATTTATTTTTTATGTATCCTTGTTTTTAATTCTCAGTTGTTTTTAAGGGACAAATTAATGGGGCCACCAAGAGCTTTCAGAGAATGAATTTTACAAAAATCTAAGTGTTTTAAATATTGCAGTGATTTACTTATCTATGCTGTATGTGAGAAAAGTCCTTACAATTATAGTGAGGAGAAAGAAAGAATATTAAGGAATTAAATTTCCACAGTTCTCTGAACTCTCATATTTCACCCACTGTCCATTTTTCTTTTTTTCTCCTTCATCCACCCCTTCCATCTTTACCCAACAAGCCAAACTCATTGCTGTGAAGTTTATTCCAACTCATAGCAACACTATAGGACAGAGTAGAACTGCCCAATAGGGTTTCTAAAGACAGGCTGGTGGATTTGAACTACCAACATTTTGGCTTCAGCCAAGCTCTTAACCACCGTGCCACCAAAGCTATATTTGAAAATTAGTAAGTAAAAAAAAAAAAAAAAAAAAATTGGAACATGAAATTTCGTTCTTCAGATCTGAGATAGTAAAAAAAAATAGTATATGATGTCCTCCTCCAGGAACTGATTCCTTCTTATAACAGGTCCAAAGTATGTTAGATGTAGTCTCACCATGCTTGCTTCTAAGGAACATTCTGGTTGTACTTCTTCCAAGACAAATTAGCTCGTTCTTTTAGCAGTCCATAGTATACTCAATACTCTTCTCCAACACCACAATTCAAAGGCGTCAATTCTTCCGACTTCTTTATTCATTGTCCAGCTTTCACACGCATAGGAGGCGATTGAAAACACCATGGCTTGGGTCAGGTGCATCTTAGTCCTTAAAGTGAAACGTCTCTTTTTTCAACACTCTAAAGAGGTCCTTTACAGCAGATTTGCCCAATGCAATGCATCTTTTGATTTCTTCACTGCTGCTTCCATGAGAGTTGATCGTGGATCCAAGTAAAATGAAACCCTTGACAACTTCAATCTTTTCCCCATTTATCATGATGTGGCTTATTGGTCCAGTTGTGAGGATTTTTGTTTTATGTTGAGAAGTAACCCATTCTGAAGGCTGTGGTCTTTGATCTTCATCAGTAAGTGTTTCAAGTCATCTTCACTCTCAGCAAGTAAGGTTGTGTCATCTGCATAACCCACGTTGTTCATGAGACTTCCTCCAAACCTGATGCCATGTTTTTCTTCATATAGTCCCATTTCTCATATTATTTGCTCAGCATATAGATTGAATAGGTATAGTGAAATGATACAACCCAGACACACACCTTTCCTGACTTTAAACTACACAGTATCCCCTTAGTTCTGTTTGAACAACTGCCTCTTGATCTATGTACAGGTTCCTCATGAGCACAATTAAGTGTTCTGGAATTCCCATTCTTCTCAATATTATCCATGATTTGTTATGATCCACACAGCTGAATACCTTTGCATACTCAATAAAACACGGGTAAACATTTTTCCGGTATGCTCTGATTTCTGCCAGAATACATCTGACATCAGCAATGATATCCCTGGTTCTGTGTCCTCTTTTGAATCCAGCTTGAATTTCTGGCTGTACCCTGTTGATATACCGTTGCAGCTGCTTTTGATTGATCTTCAGCAAAATTTAACTTGTGTATGATATTAATGAAATTGTTCGATAATTCCTGCATTCGGTGGGATCACCTTTCTTGGGAATAGGCATAATCATAGATCTCTTACAGTCAGTTGGACAGGTAACTGTCTTCCACATTTCTTGGCATAGACAAGTGAGCACTTCCAGTGCTGCATCCATTTGTTGAAACACCTCAAATGGTATTCTATCAATTCCTGGAGGCTCTTTTTCACCAATTCCTTCAGTGCAGCATGGACTTCTTCCTTCAGTATCATCAGTTCCTGATCATATGCCACTTCCTGAAATGGTTGAAGGTCGACCAACTCTTTTGGCATAGTGGCTCTCTGTATTCCTTTCATCTTCTTTTGATGCTCCCTGAGCCATTTAATATTTTCCCCGTAGAATCCTTCACTATTGCAACTTGAGTCTTGAATTTTTCTTCAGTTATTTCAGCTTGAGAAATGTGGAGCCTGTTCTTCCCTTTTGGTTTTCCATCTCCAGGTCTTTGCACAAGTCATTGTAATACTTTACTTTGTCTTCTCGAGCCACCCTTTGAAATCTTCTGTTCAACTCTTTTACTTCATCATTTCTTCCTTTCAGTTTAACTACTCGATGTTTAAGAGCAAGTTTTAGAGTCTCGTCTGACATCCATTTTGGTCTTTTCTTTCTTTCCTGTCTTTTTATTGGCTTCTTGCTTTCCTCATGTATGATGTCCTTAATGTCATTCCACAACTCATCTGATCTTCAGTCATTAGCGTTCCACACATCAAATCAATTCTTGAGGTGATCTCTAAATACAGGTGGGATATACTCAAGGTCATGCTTTGGCTCTTGTTGACTCATTCTAATTTTCTTCAGTTTCAATTTGAAATTTCATATGAGCAATTGATGGTCTGTTCCTCAATCCACCCCTGGCCTTGTTCTTACTGATGATATGAGTTTTTTCATCTTCTCTTTCCACAAATGTAGTCTTCTCCTGATAGGCTTTAGAAGAGAGGGTGGGCAAGATGCTGATAGGATTATATGATTCAACTGTGAGTGTTTATTGTTAACAGGGTTAATTGTGATTATAAAATCTGTAATTGTAAAATCAGTGAGGGTGAAAGTGTGAACTAAGGGAGAGGCACTGCTGAACTTGAGTGCAGTCACTGAACTTAAAACCCTTAAAGGTTTTGCTATGCTAATACCTGGTAAGGATCAGAGCAAGGGTATAATCTTCTCTCAGTTAATTTTATTGGAAGGCAGAGAGGGGGAAGACGAGGTGACTTTTGGAGAACCTTACCAGATCAGAAGAACACCTTCAGCAGACCTGAATGGCTGTACTTGTAACCTCACCCTGTAGACTCTTTGCCCTATTGAAAGACTAATTCTTAATGACTGTTTTGCACTGGTAAAAAGACTGGGCGGGGGGCGGGGGGAGTTATCCTACAGATACGAAAGAATCACGGTTAGAAAAGCCACGGGAGGCCTGCATTGATTATTCTTGTGTGGCCTTTCTAGCCATGGTCTTGTAACTCCCACCCAGATGATTGGGCTAGCCTGTGTGATAGGCTAGTTGTGGCCCACCAAGGGTATTGGTCAGTTTTTCCTTAAAACAGAGCCAATTCCAGAGCAGAGAGGAGGATCCAACCACCACCAAGGAGGAATAGCCAGGAGCAGAGAAGAACACGTCCTTTGGATTCCTGATCTGAGAAGCTCCTGTAAGCAGGAGACTGAGACAGAAAGAGAGCAAGCTGTAACCCTGAAGATGGTAACACATGGTGGCAGGAGAGATCCGGAAGCAGAGACCTGACAGTAGAACACAGTGTGGTGGGTTTCCCAACTCACGGAGAGAAAACTGAACGCCTTTGGGGGGAGGCCTAGGGCCAGGAAGAGTCATGCCTGTCAGAATGGTTGGGAAGAGGCTGTCCTGATGGCAGAACTGTACTCTGAGTGCCCTTGAGCCTGAATTCTAACGGTTACTTCAGTAACAAACCCCATAATCATGATTATGGTCTGTGAGCTTTGTGTGGCCATTGCAATGAATTATCGAACCCAGCAAAGAAGTAGAGAGTGCTGTGTGAGGGACAGCTGGTGTCAGAATGGATTAAAAAAAAAAGGTTGGGGGAAGCAGGCATGTCTGGCGCCCACCTCAAAGGAATCAGCCTTGGGCTGATGTTGATGATTCTCTACCCCTCTTGAAGTTAGACGAAGTCTGACACCTGCCGTGCCAATTTTTACAATTTTTAAACTTCAAAATGTCTACAGAGGATTGTTTTTGTGTGTGGTATTTTGTTGTCATTTTGCTTTGGTCTAGTTTTGTTTTGTTTTCCGTTATTGATGAATTATGGTCACAGAACATACCTCTGTATAGATTACTGCTTTAGAAACCCTATGGGCAGTTCTGCTTTGTCCTATAGTCAGAATCAACTCAATGGCAAAGCATTTGTTTGTTTTATAATTTTATATTTATATTTGTTTGTTTTATAGTTTTAGATTATTGTAATATGTCAAAGTTCAATTTATCTTTAATACCCTAGATACATTCTCCTACTATACCCAATGGGCCATACTCCCTGTCACTGACTTAAAGTGAGAAAACATTCATTAAAGTACATACACATGATTTTAGATTATCATGCCAAGGAATCAAAGTACAGAACTTGATATTTTCCATCACCGTTTTCCATTGTTCTAGACATTCAGTTGTGTTGCTTCCTTCAAGAACACTTCCAGATTCAAATCTGATGTGCAAAGAATAACAGACTGAATTTCAGATGAAAGTGTTGTATCATGTGGTTAAAGTTTCTGTATCTGGTTAATATGCAAGATCAAGGAACAAAATTCAGACTTTGTTCCAGATATTTCCTTGCTGATGGAAGCAAATTTAGAGTTAGTGTTTTACAATAAACAGTTAGATCTACATTGTCTCATATCTCTTTTGGAACACCATTTTCAGAGGATTGGGACCCAGATTAATCTCTAAACACTGACTAGACTACAAGTTACCTGTATCCCGAGTGCCCTCTGTGTGTGAAAATAGTGCAGATAAGACCAAAATTGTGTTACCTCTAGTCTGGAAGAAAAACTTGCAAGATTGGTGGCTACTGATGCTTTTATCATCTTGATAAGTCACATACTGCAGTGTAACTACAGTTGTTGTTTGGTGCTGTGGAGTCATTTCCAACTCATAGTGACCCTATGTACCATAGAACGAAACACTGCCCAGTCCTGTGCCATCCTTATAATCCTTGATATACTTGAGCCCATTGTTGCAGCCACTGTGTCAATCCATCTCATAGAGGGTCTTCCTTTTTTCCACTGACCCTCTACTTTACCTAGCATGATGTCCTTCTCCAAGGACCGATCCCTCCTGACAACATGTCCAAAGTATGTAAGACACAGTCTTGCCATCCTTGCTTCTAAGGAGCATTCTGGCTGTATTTTTTCCAAGACAGTGTATTCATCTTAGAATAGAAATTTTTCATCTCACATTTCTATAGGCTGAGAATCTGAAATCAGGGTGTCAGCCTTGTTGACTTCAGCAAGAGCTGTGGTGGTGACACAGGCTGCCTCACAGGAGCAGTGGACATAGGTGGAGGAACACAGTCACTGCCACTGGTAAGGCAGGGAAGGGGTGAGAAAAGTAATCCCCCAGCATCTCTCCAAGGCTTTGAACTGGTTCTTTCTGGGCAAACCCCTGCTGAAAATTTGCATTTCCACCTCAGATAGATTGAATCAGAATCTATATTTTAACAAGATCTCCAAGTGATTCTTACGTATAATAAATTTTACATCTACCACTCCTCTACTAGTAAAGCAGCCCAGGTGACGCAGTGGTTAAGCACTCAACTGCTAATCAGAAGGTCAGCAGTTGGACTCCACCAGCTGCTCCTCAGAAGAAAGATGTGAAGTCTGCTTCTGTAAAGATTTATAGCCTTGGAAACCCTCCGGGAAAGTTCTACTCTGTCCTGTATGATCGCTATAAGCTGGAACTGATTCTATGGCAGTGAGTTTGGTTTGGGTTTGGCTCTACTAGTGGTTCTCAGAATTGGTCCCTAACCACAGAATTAGCATCTTCTGGGAACTTGTTAGAAATGCAAATTTTCAGCAGGAGTTAGAACCAGAATGAAACAGTTAGAAGCCCTGCCTCTCTCTCCTTCTACCCTTCAAGTTCCTGTAGGTGCATCCTATTGGCTCACTCAGTCATTCGAAAGCTTGAGGGCAAAGGAGCACAGGTGCTGCCTCTGTGAGCGACCATCCTCCCTTGTACAGAGCAAGGCAGAGAAAGGTGGAAAGTGGTTCTGGAGAGGCAAATGGAAAGCAATCAGAACAGTCCATCTAGTCTTTTCTTTCATTTGGATAAAATAATTTAATAAAAAAAAAATGGGGAAAATGCAAAGCCTATCAACTCCTGTATTACCTGGGAATGAAGTCAACTCAGTTATATCTGACTTGAAAGTTAACTCAATATTTACCACCACCCATGATCTTCATACCAAATAAACAGAATATGAATAGAAAAGGGGAGATATAAACAATTATCATAAAACATAGATGCTACAGTCCACACTTCTGTAACTGGTCATGAGGGCTTATTTGGTAATCATTGCTTCTTTATAACGTTCTCATTCATTATTCCCATTCTTCTGCTCTCTGAGCATCTTGGCTTGTAGGAGGGTTAAACGAAAAAAAAAAAGGCTGGTCAAACTAAAGAAAAATAACAAAAAACAATCCTAAACATATTGAGGTTGAGTAGATTCTGACCGATACAAAAAAAAAAAAGCCCTTTGCTGTCGATTCTGACTCATAGTGACAAAATAGGACAGAGTAGAATTGCCCCATTGGGTTTCCAAGGAGTGGATGGTGGATTCAAACTGCCAACCTTTTGGTTAGCAGTCATATCATTAACCACTGCACCACCAAGGCTCCTTTTAAACCTGTTCAGGGGGACCCAAACTTTCATTTTTACTAAGCACCTGTCTTTATTAGGTTGCCGGTCCACCTCCCACTGACTATTTTACACAACAGTCACCTTGGATCTAGACATAGTCATCCATGATCCTATTATGTAGCAGCATTCTGATTTCCCCTTGGCAATCAGAATCAATCCCCCCATCCAAGAAAGTGACCTCCTCATCCTGTTGGTTTTATAACATGAGAAACTCAAAATTAGCAGGGATCAACCTCAGCTACCAATTCACAGGGCTATGGCTTTGTGTTTATGGACAGAAATATTTCTTCTTTGGGTACCTGTCCCTATAAACTGACCAAAGTTGTGAAATTAGTTGCAAAACTTTGGTAGGTGTATTAGTATCTAGTGCTGCTACAACAGAAATACCACAAGTGAATGGCTTTAACAAAGAGAAATTTATTCTCTAACAGCCTAGGAGGATAGAAGTCTGAATTCAAGGTGCCAGCTCCAGGGGAAGGCTTTCTCTCTCTGCTGGCTCTGGAGGAAGGCCCTTGTCATCAATTTTCTCCTGGTCTGTGAGCTTCTCAGCACAGGGATCCTGGGTCCAAAGAATGTACTCTCCTCCCTCCTGGCACTACTTTCTTGGTGCTAGGATGTCCCACCGTCTCTTTTATATCTCAAAAGAGATTGACTTAAGACACAACCTGGTCTTGTAGGTTGAGTTCTGTCTCATTAACACAACTGCCGATAATCCCAACTTCTTAACATCATAGAAGTAGGTTTTACAGCACATGGGAAAATCACATCAGATCACAAAATGGTGGACAAACACACAATACCGTGAATCATGGCCTACCCAAGTTGACACACATTTTTGGGGAACACAATTCAATCCATAGTAATGCCTTGGAAAAAGTATAGCCAGAGTGCTCATTAGAAGTGAGGATGGCGAGACTTCATCTCAAATCTTTGGACATGTTATCAGGAGGGACCAGTTTCTGGAGAAGGACATCTTGCTTGGTAAAGTAGAGGGTCAGTGAAAAAGAGGAAGACCCTCAACTAGATGGATGAACATAGTGGCTGCAACAGTGAGCTCAAATATAGCAGTGATTGTGAGGATGATGTAGGACTGGGCAGTGTTTCATTCTGTTGTACACAGAGTCGCATATGAGTTGGAACCCTCTCAATGGTGCCTAACAATAACAGTAATAGTAATAGATAATTATAGGGAGGCAGTCCCATTTCCACCCTTTGGTTCCTAAAGCAATGTATTTTCTCTGTTAGGGAAATTACACTATACATTGGCTGTTGGCTTAAGGCATATACTCTAAGCTGAGGGAGTGTTACAATGTCACATGGTATTGTCCCTGAGATGGTTTTCGAACCGCCACTTCACATTTCAATCAAGCCACCTGTTTCTGGGAGATGGAGCATATAGTAAAACTCATGGCATGAGCCCATTGCCCCACTGCCTTTTCTGTAAGATCATATTCTTCGTTATAAATGGTGTTGTGTGTGATTCTATGGCATAGATCAGGCACATATAGTGGTGCTAGTAGAAACAAAAATCAAAGGATGTGTTGCATTGGGCAAATCTGCTGCAGAAGACCTCTTTAAAGTGTTAAAAAGCAAAGATGTCACTTTAAGGAATATGGTGCACCTGACCCAAGCCATGGAGTTTTCATTTGCCTCATATGCATTTGAAAGCTGGTCAGTGAATAAGGAAGACCGAAGAAGAACTGACGCCTTTGAGTTATGGTGCTGGCAAAGAATGTTGAGTGTACCATGGACTCCCAGAAGAATGTACAAATCTGTCTTGGAAGTACAGCCAGAATGCTCCTTAGAAACGAGGATGGTGAGACTTCATCTCACATAATTCAGACGTGTTATCAGGAGGAACCAGTCACTGGAAAAGGGCATCATGCTTGGTAAAGTAGAGGGTCAGGTAAAAACAGAAAGACCCTCATCAAGATGAATTGACACAGTGGCTGCAACAGTCAGCTCAAGCACAACAAGGATCTTGAGTATGGCACAGGACCGGGCAGTGTTTCTTTCTGTTGTACATAGTGTCAGTATGAGTTGGAGCCAACTTGACGGAGTCTGACAACAACAACAAGTAGAAGCAAGGCTGGCAAGAAAGGAAGAATCATAGGTAGAATGAGGATCTATTCCAGGAATGATAAATAACGGGGGCCTCCATGATAAAAGGGCTTCAATGTATGCAACCTGTGCCACATAGACAACATCAGGGGCCAAGTGGGCAATGATGCACATGGAGACTCAGGGTTCACATTCTGCTGTTGTCAAGTTGAACACTCAGCAGTGGTGATAACTACAATGGTTGAACCCACCAACGTTTTTGCCAAAGAAAGATATGGCCATCTGCTTCCGTGAAGATTTATAGTCGTGGAAACTCTGTGGAACAGGTCTACTCTATCCTATAAGATTGCTATTGAGTCTGCATCAACTTGATGGTAGAGGGTTTAGTTTTTTGGTTTATCATAATATTTGTTAAAAAGGCTGTCTTTTCTCCATTTGATGGACTTTGGGCCCTTGTTGAAGATCAGGTGACCATAGGTGGGCGTATTTTCATCTTGGTTCTCAATTCTGTTCCATTGGTCAGTGTACCTGTCGTTGCACCAGTACTAGACTGTTTTGACTACCATAGCCATATATGAAATTCTGAGGTCAGGTAGTGGGAGTCCTTCTGCTTTATTCTTCTTCAACAGTGCTTTATTTATCCGGGGCTCCTTCCCTTTCCATATAAAATTCATGGTAAGTTTTTTTTCCATCTCTTTAAAGAATGTTGTTGGTATTTGGATCAGGGTTGCATTGTATTTGTAAATTGTTTAGAATTGTCATTTTCATTATGCTGAGTCTACCTATCCATGACCATGGTGTGCTTTTCCATTTATGTAGATGTCTTTTGGTTTCTTGCAGTAGTGTTTTGCAATTTTCTTTGTATAGGTCTTTTATAGTCCTGGTTAGATTTATTCCTAAGTATCTTTTTTTTTTTTTAATATTCTTTGTTCTTTAATTTTTTATTGTGCTTTAAGTGAAAGCATCCAGATTGGCAAGGAAGAAGTAGAAGTATCTCTATTTGCAGATTACATGATTTTATACACAGAAAACCCTAAGAAATCCTCAAGAAAACTACGAAAACTAATAGTTCAGCAGAGTAAACATACAAAACATACAAAAATCAGTTGGATTCCCCTACACCAACAAAAAGAACATCGAAGAGGAAATTACCAAATCAATACCATTCACAGTAGCCCCCAAGATGATAAAACACTTAGGAATAAACCTTGCCAGAGTTGTAAAAGACTTATACAAAGAAAACTACAAAACACTTCTGCAAGAAACCAAAAGAGACCTACATAAGTGGAAAAATATACCTTGCTCATGGATAGGAAGACTTAACATTGTAAAAATGTTTATTCTACCAAAAGCGATCTATATATACAATGCAATTCCAATCCCAATTCCAACGACATCTTTTATGAGATGGAGAAACAAATCACCAACTTCATCTGGAAAGGAAAGAGGCCACGGATAAGTAAATCATTACTGAAAAAGAACAAAATGAGAGGCCTCAGTCTACCTAATATGAGAACTTACTGTACTGCCACAGTAATCAAAACAGCCTAGTGCTGATACAACAGATACATAGACCAATGAAACAGAATTGAGAATCCAGACATAAACCCATCCACATATGAGCATTTGATATTTGACAAAGGCCCCAAAGCAGTTAAATGGGGAAAAGATAGTCTTTTTAACAAATGGTGCTGGCATAACTGCATATCCATCTGAAAAAAAAATGAAACAAGACCCATACCTCACACCATGCACAAAAACTAACTCACAATGGATCAAAGAACTAAACATAAAATCTAAAACGATAAATCATGGAAGAAAAAATACGGACAATGTTAGGAGCCCTAATACATGGCATAAACCGTATACAAAATATTACTAACAAAGCAGAAGAAGATAACTGGGAGCTCCTAAAAATCCAACACCTATGCTCATCCAAAGACTTCATGAAATGAGTAAAAAGATTACCTACAGACTGGGAAAATTTTTAGCTATGGCATTTCTGATCAGCACCTGATCTCTAAAATCTACATGATACTGCAAAAACTCAACTGCAAAAAGACAAATAACCCAATTAAAGCATGAGCAAAAGATATGAACAGACACTTCACTAAAGAAGACATTCAGGAAGCTAACAGATGCATGAGGAAATGCTCACAATCGTTAGCCACTGGAGAAATGCAATTCAAAGCTACAATGAGATTCCATCTCACTCCAACAAGGCTGGCATTAATCCAAAAAACAAAATAATAAATGTTGGAGACGCTGTGGAGAGACTGGAACACTTACACACTGCTGGTAGGAATGGAAAATGGTACAACCACTTTGGAAATTGATTTGGCCGTTCCTTAAAAGGCTAGAGATAGAACTACCATATGATCCAGGAACCCCACTCCTTGGAATATATCCTAGAGAAAGAAGAACCTTTACATGAACAGATATATGCACACTCATGTTCATTGCAGCACTGTTTACAATAGCAAAAAGATGGAAGCAATCAAGGGATGAATGGATAAACAAATTATGGTATATTCACACAATGGTATACTATGCATCGATAAAGAACAGTAATGAATCTGTGAAACCTTTCAAAACACGAAGGAATCTGAAAGGCATGCTGAGTGAAATTACTCAGTTATGCAAATATTGTATAACACCACTATTATAAGAAATCAAGAAATAGTTTAAACAGAGAAGAAAATATTCTTTGATGGTTATGGCAGGGGGAGAGGGGTATTCACTAATTAGATAGTAGATAAGAACTACTTTCAGTGAAGGGAATGACAACACACAATACAGGTGAGGTCAGCACAACTGGACTAAACCAAAAGCAAGGAAGTTTCCTGAATAAACTGAATGCTTCGAAGGCCAGCATAGCAGGGGAGGGGTTTGGGCATCATGGTTTCAGGGGACATCTAAGTCAATTGGCATAATAAAATCTATTAAGAAAACATTCTGCATCCCTCTTTGGAGAGTGGCATCTGGGGTCTTAAAAGCTAGCAAGTGGCTATCTAAGATGCATCAATTTGTCTCAACCCACCTGGACCAAACGAGAATGAAGAACACTAAGGACATAAGGTAATTATGAGCTCTAGAGACAGAAAGGGCTACATAAACCAGAGACTACATTAGCCTGAGACCAGAAGAACTAGATGGTGCCCAGATACAACTGATGACTGCCCTGATAGAGAACACAACAGAGAACCCCTGAGGGAAGAGGAGGGCAGTGGGATGCAGACCCCAAATTCTCGTAAAAAGACCAGACTTAATAGTCTGAGACTAGAAGGACCCCAGTGGTCATGGCCCTCAGACCTTCTCTTGGCCCAGGACAGGAACCATCCCCAAACCTAACTTTTCAGACAGGGATTGGACTGGACAAATGGATAGAAAAGGATGATGGTGAAGAATGAGCTTCTTGGATCAAGTAGACACTTTAGACTATGTTGGCATCTCCTATCTGGGGGCAAGGTGAGAGGGCAGAGGGGTTTAGAAGCTGGTAGAATGGACACGAAAAGAGAAAGTGGAGGGAAGGAGCAAGCTGTCTCATTGGGGAAGAGCAATTAGGAGTATATAGCAAGATGTTTATAAATTTTTGTAGGAGAGACTGACTTGATTTGTAAACTTTCACTTAAAACACAATAAAAATTAAAAAAAAAAAAAAAGACAAAGAGCCCAATGATAACTGGGCTAAGAATTTGAATAGATATTTCAATGAAATGGCGAATAAGCATGTGAAAAGATTCTCAACATCATTAGCCATCAGAGAGACACAAATCAAAACCAAAATGAGATACCATTTCACTCCCATTAGGATTCCTGGTGAAGTAGTGGTTAAGAGCTCCACTGCTAATCAAAATGTTGGCAGTTCAAATCTACCAACACCTCCTTGGAAACTCTATGAGACAGTTCTACTCTGTCTTACAGGATTGCTATGAGTCAGAATTGACTGGATGACAAAGGGTCTTTTTTTCTTTTTTGGTTTTAGTATTGCCAAGATTAAAAAGGTGTCATGGTGGCATAGTGGTTAAAAGCTCAGACTGCTAATCAAAAGGTTAGCGGTTCAAATGCACCAGCAGCTCCTTGGAAACGCTATGGGGCTCTTCTACTCTGTCATAGAGGGTCACTATGAGTCAGAATCAACTTGGTGGCACACAACAATATGATTTTTAAAAAAGTAAGAAAATAATGAACATTGGTGAGAGGTGAGAATGTGGGGAAATTGGAAAGCTCATTCATCAATGCAAAATGATACAGATGTTATGGAAGATAGTATGGCGGTGCCTCAAAAAACTAAGAACTACCCTAACCCAAAAACCAAACCCATTGCCACTGAGTAAATTCTGAGTCATAAAGTCCCTACCATATGACCTAGCAACACCAATGCTAGAAATTTGCACAAGGGACTTAAAAGCAGTGACAGGAGAAGACACATGTACACCAATGTTCATTGCAGAACTATTCACAACAGCCAAAATGTGGAAACAACCTAAATGCCCATCAACAGATGAATGGATAAACAAACTGTGCTACATACGTGCAATAGAATACTATGAAGTCATAAAGATAAATGAAGTCCTATTACATGCTACAACATGGATGGAGCTTGAAGACGTTATGCTGAGTGAAATCAGTCAATCACAAAAGGACAAACATTTTATGATCTCACTTATATAAAAACATGCAAATATAGAGAGACCAAAGTTTATTAGCGGTTACGAGGGATAGAATGTAGGCGGTAAGGCGGTTATTTTTTATGGAGCACTGAACTTTTCGGATGGAATATTCACATTGATTAAGGTTGTCTTTTACAAGTGGTTAATGTAATTGATGTCAATGAGTTGTAAACCTATAAAAAGTTGAATTAGCAAATGTGTGATAGCTATATTTACAACAACAACATATAAAAAGAGCAGCTTCTGAGGCTACTTATATAGAACCAAACACCTCAGGGAATTTGGTATCTTTGTTTGGAGGTTTAGTGTCATGGTGTCACAGGGAATCCTAGTTAATTCTCCTAATATCATGTTTAGTGCTTCTGTTCTACCCACTAGGTTAGAAGTAGAAATTGTCGAATTGGTGTATGTTCAGTATGTATGTTTTCAACAAGAAAAAATAAAATACTAGAATATTTTTGCTTTTGATTGTATCCCACATAATTCTCAAGGTGTCCTCGTATTTCTTCATTCCTTTTTTCTGATTTTCCCTCAAACAAATTGGTATCCAAGTGTCTGTTTTCAATTTCACTGATCCTGTCTTCCATTGTTTCATACCTGCTCTTCAGCCCCTCTATGACACTTTCCATTTCTGAAATCTTGTTGTCTTTTGGATTTCTAATTGTTGATTTTGTATGCTTTCTAGTTGTGGGCTTATTTTGCATTTTGTTCCTGTATGATATTCCTGACTTCTTCATTTTTTGTCTGTATTTTCCATGAATTTGTCTATTTTTTCCTCATTTTTGTCTGCTTTTTGCATCAGCTTTTGGATAGCTCTGAATATTAGAGATTTGAATTCTCTATTATGTAGGTCCAGTGCTTTTTCATCTACTGGAAAGTCATCAGGTGTTTTATTTTGGACACCTACTGGAACTGTCCTGTCCTTTTTTTTTTTTATGCTTTGATATTATGTGCCATCTGCAGAAGTTATTTTCTTTGTTCATTGTAGATCTGTTTGTTTCATCCTGCTTTTTTGTTTTGTTTATGTTCGAGCTGGTGGGCTGTGTGTTCCTTGTTGTTGCCTTGTCAGTGAGCATGACACTTTTCACCTCCTTGTCCAATGGGGAGAGCCAGTCAGCTAAGGTGCAACAGGGCATGTTCAGCTAAAGAGGAAGGGCTAGGAAGGGTTGTTTTTGGCATGTACAAGGGCCAGCAGGGTGGGATGGGAAGCAGTGCAGGGCAGGTTCCAGTAGGCTGTGCCTGTGCTGGTCAGGGGTGTGATGTTCAGTGCACGATGCATGTAGGCAGGAATAAGGGGGTAGGCTATGATGTGTGGAGCTAAGATTGGTATGGAAAAGAAAAGAGAGAGGAGAGAGAAACAGGATCCAAACACAATCAAACAAACAAACATAAAAAGGTGCTAAGAGAGTTTGCTGTTGGAGTAGAGAGATAAGAAACCAAGAAATGGAGAAAAACATAAAAGAAAAAGAAGAAAAAAATAAATAAAAATTAGAAAAAGAAAAGTCCCCAGGAATCCCACTGGTGTGGTTGAGGCTGGGGAAATGGTTCTCAGGCCATGCAGTAGAGCCTGTCTAGAATGGGTTCCCAAGGCATGAAAAGGAAAAGAAATCAAACAAACAGAACAAAACAAAAGGAAATCCCCCCAGGCATCCCACCAGCATGGTTGCGCAGAACGGAGAAGTGGCTCCCAAGCCGAGCAATACAGGCCAGCTGGAAGGGGCTACCAAGCAGTGAAAAGAAAAACAAAACAAACAAAAAAGCCCTGGAGATCCCACCAACATGGTGGTGCTGACTTGGGAAGCTGTTCCCCAGGGGAGCAGTGCTTCACAGCCTTTCAGGGAGAAGCAAAGCTGGTACGTGGAGCCCAGTGTTCTAGAGAAAGGAGAGGGAGGTGATGAAAGGCAAGGAGGAACCAAAAGAAACAGAAGAAAGCAACACTAAAAACAGGAAGAAGCAAAGCTGGTACGTGGAGCCCAGTGTTCTAGAGAAAGGAGAGGGAGGTGATGAAAGGCAAGGAGGAACCAAAAGAAACAGAAGAAAGCAACACTAGCACCAATCAAATGGCACTGATGGAGCCAGCCACCGTGGGTGGGGTGAATCCAACTGGCACAGGGCTAAACCAAGAGACTCAGCTGGCAGGAAGTGGTGGAGGCCCAGTGTGGTGGGGGAAAGAACGATGGTAGATGGAACAGTGTATATTGCTGGTTATCCGGTGCTCTGTCTCCTGCTGGGAGCTCCAGGAAGCTGCTTTCTTATACTCCCTGTCCAACAATTTCTGATGTGAGCAGGGCGAATCCAAGAAGCACGGACTCTGCTCTTCCTCACCGGCCGAGTGATGGCAGCCAGCTATCCAAAACCAAAAGAATTACAACAAGAAACCAGAGAGGCTAATCTGTAAATGGCAACAACATCAGAACACTAAAAGAGGGAATAAACAGTGTAGGCATAAACTTTCTAATGGAGAGGAAGGCAAGGTGATACCAAGTAATAATAGACTGGTTCAAACCTAGGAAGATGAGACGAATTTCAAGGAACAACAAAGAAAATTAACAAACCCATTATTAGTTGTGGTTGAGTCAGTTCTGACTCGTAGTAACCTTTTGCACCACAGAAGGAAACACTGATTGGTCCTGCGCCAAGCTCACGATAGTTGTTATGCTTGAGCTCATTGTTGCAGCCACTGTGTCAATCCATCTCATTAAGGGTCTACCTCTTTTCCGCTGATCCTGTACTTTTCCAAGCATGATATATTTCTCCAGGGACTGATCCCTCCTGACAACATGTCCAAAGTATATAAGACGCATCTCACCATCCTTGCTTCTAAGGAGCATTCTGGTTGTACTTCTTCCAAGACAGATTTGTTCTTTTGGCAGTCCATGGTATATTCAATATACTTCACCAACACAATTCAAAGATGTCAATTTTTCTTCGGTCTTCCTTATTGATTGTCTAGCTTTCACTTGCATATGATGCAATTGAAAATACCATGGCTTGGGTCAGGCACAGCGTAGTCTTTGCTTTTCAAGACTTTAAAGAGGTTCTTTGCAACAGATTTGCCCAATGCAGTGCGTCTTTTGATTTCCTTACTGCTACTTCCATCAGTGTTGACTGTGTATCCAAGTAAAATGAAATCCTTGACAACTTCAATCTTTTCTTCATTCATCAAGATGTTGCTTACTGGTCCAGTTGTGAGCATTATTGTTTTCTTTAAGTGTAATCCATACTGAAGGCTGTGGTCTTTGATTTTCATCAGTAAGTGCTTCAAGTCCTCTTCACCTTCACCAAGCAAGGTTGTGTCATCGGCATAACTCAAGTTGTTAACGAGTCTTCCTTCAATCCTGATGCACCATTCTTCTCCATATAGTGCAGCTTCTCAGATCGTATTAACAAACCTGCTCATCAAAATGAAGAAAAAAATAGTCTCAGTAAAAAACAAAAATGAAAAAAATCCACGAACAAAAAGAATTAGCACACGAGAATAAGAGGAAAAAAATGTCAGCACCACATACACATACACATGCACACACACAAAAACACTAAAAAAGACAGCAAACTCACACCTATGAATCAATTACACCGCAAGGACAGCTCTAAGGGAGGTGTGATGGTGGACAAGGTGTCACTGAGTGCTTTGTAGTAGAAGGAACCAGAGAGACTGCAGGCTGTGGGGAAGCCTGCCTGCTGGTGAGCACTGAGCATAAAGCCCTAAACCAAGGTCTCTGGGTCCCTTCCCATCATCCTCCAAGCAGAGAAAGGAGGAGGTCCTGGTTAGGTAAAGAGGAGGAGGTGGTGAAATAAAGAGCTCACCCCATTCAAGTCTATTGTCCTCACTGGGGGAATTTGGGTTTATTTCTGTGATTCAGTGTTGTTGCCTCTTTGGAGGGGTACAAGATGGTTTAGAAAAATTCTCCTGGGTGTCACCCTTTTCTGGATAACAGTAGGTCCAGTAGTGTCTGCATAACTCAGGCAAAGTATCTCCTAGAATATAAGGGAACTTTTTCTTTCTTTTTCTGTTTGATTTTGCACACATCAATGACACTAGCTTGTTTTTTCTTTTTTCTGTGGTATAATTTGGCCTATCCTGAGATCAGGGAACTGGGAGAAACACTCTGGGTTGGGACTATAGAAACAAAAGGCAGACAAGGCCTCCTAACCCTGGGACAACACAGATGATCAGAGGTGAGGCCTGGAAGGGGCAGAAAAGCCCAAGTCTCAGACACATCATCAAGTCCCAGGCCCTGGGAAGCCCTGGAGATG